>NC_091284.1:636991621-637294651 GCF_032444005.1 Ranitomeya imitator
GCCACTCCTGACTCCTGTGTGCGTCCTCTCTCACTCAGTGGGCCCTACAAAGCCTATTTTTTTTTTATTTGTTTTCTAAATTCTCCCTGAAACAATCATTTCATTTTATTTGGTTTATAAATTCTTCCTTAAAAAATCATTTTTTTTTATTGTTTTTCTTTTTCTAAAGTCTCCCTTTTAAAAAAAAACAAACAAATCAGTGGGAGATTAATATTTACATTTGCGCTTCAGTGACAGTCCTGCGTGTGTGGCATCTCTCTCATTTGTTGCCACTAGAGTTGAGCGACCTTGACCTTTTTAGAGTCGAGCCGGGTTTTGCGAAACCCGACTATGTCCAAAGTCGGGTCGAGTGAAATCGGCCGATTATGACGTAAAGTCGGGATCGACCGAAACACGAAACCCAATGCAAGTCAATGGGGCAGCATAGTCGGCAGTGAGTGGGGGCCAGGAAAACACCTAGAGTGGCCATTTTAATGTCAAAACCATCCATTCTTCTTAATGAAGCTTGTCAAGCGTAATTTACCTTATAATAATTGGAAGGCATTTGAAATTGGGGGTCATTTGGCTAAAGTTGTGGGGGGTAGGGCTGGTTCAAGTAATTAGTGGGCCCAGGAAATCTGGACCACGTCACGGCAGTGGAGCAGGGAGAGGTAAGTATTTCAACTTTGCAAGTGCTGTGAACCTGAGCAAGCAGGGGGGGCCCACTCGTTGGCATTGGCACTGGCACAGGGCCCCTCAAAGTACAGCGGTGTGTTTGCACGGCGGGGGCGCCTCCCACCGGCAGCAACACTTTTGCGTACTATGAGAGGCCCTGTGCCAGTGACGTCGCCAACTAGTATTCCTCCCCCCACCTGATGAAGGAACCTGCACTTTCATCTGCACCTTCCTCTTTGTCCCCGTGTAAGGTGGTATGGTATGCGGGAAGAGCAACCTGACTTTCAGCAGGGTCACAATGTTGTTGTGTAGCGTGCACGGGGAATGTTGCGTTATGGGTCAATGTACCAGCAGACTCATCTATCACTGGCTGGGCAATGGGCACGATGAAGTGGAAACACAGATATAGGCCCAAAGAAGAAAGTGGGCTAAATGCAGTTCAAAATTGGTAACACAGGAATAACCAGGGGGCATTGCAGTGGAGGACAACTGGAATGAGAGGCTGACACAGAGAGTAGGGCCAAATCAGTAAGTAGTCGAAATGCAGTTCAAAATTGGCAACCGTAGTAAACAGGCGGCACAGCTTTGTTCAGTGGAGGAGAACAGCAAGGAGTGGCAGACACCGATAGTAGGCCCCAAACCAACTAGTACGCCAAATGCAGTTGTTCCATTTAACCACAATTTAATGAGAGCCTGAAGATAGAAGCTCAGGAAAGGCAACCTGGGGAACACCTTGGAGTGTAACACACCATCTCTCTCCACCCCATACCCATTTTGTATGGCCTAATGCAGTGTACTTTTCTACAACTACTAAACGAGAGTCGGAAGACCGAAGCAATGGCAAGGAAACCTGGGGAACACCTTAGAGTGTAACACACCCTCTCTCTACACCCCATACCCAATTTGAAGGTCTAATGCAGTGTAGTTTCCAAGAACTATTAAACGAGAGCCGGAAGATCGAAGCTCAGGAAAGGCAACCTGGGGAACACCTTGGAGTGTAACACACCCTCTCGCTACACCCCATACCCAATTTGAAGGCCTAATGCAGCGTAGTTTCCAACAACTACTAAACGAGAGCCGGAAGATCGAAGCTCAGGAAAGGCAACCTGGGGAACACCTTGGAGTGTAACAAACCCTCTCTCTACACCCCATACCCAATTTGTAGGCCTAATGCAGCGTAGTTTCCGACAACTACTAAACGAGAGCATGAAGATCGAAGCTCAGGAAAGGCAACCTGGGGAACACCTTGGAGTGTAACACACCCTCTCTCTACACCCCATACCCAATTTGTAGGCCTAATGCAGCGTAGTTTCCGACAACTACTAAACGAGAGCCGGAATATCGAAGCTCAGGAAAGGCAACCTGGGGAACACCTTGGAGTGTAACACACCCTCTCTCTACGCCCCATACCCAATTTGTAGGCCTAATGCAGCGTAGTTTCCGACAACTACTAAACGAGAGCCGGAATATCGAAGCTCAGGAAAGGCAACCTGGGGAACACCTTGGAGTGTAACACACCCTCTCTCTACACCCCATACCCAATTTGAAGGCCTAATGCAGTGTAGTTTCCAAGAACTACAAAACGAGAGCCGGAAGATCGAAGCTCAGGAAAGGCAACCTGGGGAACACCTTGGAGTGTAACACACCCTCTCGCTACACCCCATACCCAATTTGAAGGCCTAATGCAGCGTAGTTTCCAACAACTACTAAACGAGAGCCGGAAGATCGAAGCTCAGGAAAGGCAACCTGGGGAACACCTTGGAGTGGAACACACCATCTCTCTACACCCCATACCCAATTTGAAGGCCTAATGCAGAGTAGTTTCCAAGAACTACTAAACGAGAGCCGGAAGATCGAAGCTCAGGAAAGGCAACCTGGGGAACACCTTGGAGTGTAACACAACGTCTCTCTACACGACGGAAGGGCTGATTCTTAGGAAGGAAGGCTGTTGGAAATAAGCATTGCGCGTCCGAGGGTGATTATATTCTTATTAGGTATATACTCACCCTCGGACGCGCCCTGCTTCTTTATTTGGAATGAATGTTTATTTGCAATGTGGTGTTGACTTTCTCTATTATTTTGGTAATTAATGATTTTATTATTTTCATTATTTTGCATCTTCTCGGCAATAATATAAAGAAGACGCGACAGGACAACACTCGGTGGATGCCATATGTGTGTTTTCAATTTAAAAAAACTTTCAGTTAACTACTTGCAGGAGAAAGTAATTGTAGCTGGTGGCCATTTTTAGTACTGTACCAGATTAGAGTTGTGTGTTTGTTTTTAATGTTAAAATGTCTGCATTTGATATCTCACCAGTATTTTCTTTTTTATAAGCAAAATACTTATTTTTATATTTTCTGATGTTGGTTCCAGGGGTACACGGCCAGCAGTGCCCTGGTCAGTGTAGTAGTAGTTGAAAGAATGGACCGCAGACAGGCATCGAAGGCCTAAAATAATAACACATGGCTGTAGGCAATTTTAAATTGGTTCCAGGGGTACACGGGCAGCAGTGGTGTGGTCAGTGGAGGCCTAGTGGAAGGAGTGACCGCAGACAGGCATCGAAGGCCTAAAATAATAACACATGGCTGTAGGCAATTTTAAATTGGTTCCAGGGGTACACGGGCAGCAGTGACCTGGTCAGTGTAGTAGTAGTTGAAAGAATGGACCGCAGACAGGCATCGAAGGCCTAAAATAAAAAAATTGGGCTGGCTGTAGGCAATTTTAAATTGGTTCCAGGGGTACACGGGCAGCAGTGGTGTGGTCAGTGGAGGCCTAGTGGAAGGAGTGACCGCAGACAGGCATCGAAGGCCTAAAATAATAACACATGGCTGTAGGCAATTTTAAATTGGTTCCAGGGGTACACGGCCAGCAGTGCCCTGGTCAGTGTAGTAGTAGTTGAAAGAATGGACCGCAGACAGGCATCGAAGGCCTAAAATAATAACACATGGCTGTAGGCAATTTTAAATTGGTTCCAGGGGTACACGGACAGCAGTGGTGTGGTCAGTGGAGGCCTAGTGGAAGGAGTGACCGCAGACAGGCATCGAAGGCCTAAAATAATAACACATGGCTGTAGGCAATTTTAAATTGGTTCCAGGGGTACACGGACAGCAGTGGTGTGGTCAGTGGAGGCCTAGTGGAAGGAGTGACCGCAGACAGGCATCGAAGGCCTAAAATAATAACACATGGCTGTAGGCAATTTTAAATTGGTTCCAGGGGTACACGGACAGCAGTGACCTGGTCAGTGTAGTAGTAGTTGAAAGAATGGACCGCAGACAGGCATCGAAGGCCTAAAATAAAAAAATTGGGCTGGCTGTAGGCAATTTTAAATTGGTTCCAGGGGTACACGGGCAGCAGTGGTGTGGTCAGTGGAGGCCTAGTGGAAGGAGTGACCGCAGACAGGCATCGAAGGCCTAAAATAATAACACATGGCTGTAGGCAATTTTAAATTGGTTCCAGGGGTACACGGGCAGCAGTGGTCTGGTCAGTGGAAGTCTAGTGGAAGGAGTGACCGCAGACAGGCTTCCAAGGCCTAACATAACAAACTTGGGCTGGCTGTAGGCACTTTTAAATTGGTTCCAGGGGTACACGGGCAGCAGTGGTCTGGTCAGTGGAAGTCTAGTGGAAGGAGTGACCGCAGACAGGCTTCGAAGGCCTAACATAACAAAATTGGGCTGGCTGTAGGCACTTTTAAATTGGTTCCAGGGGTACACGGGCAGCAGTGGTCTGGTCAGTGGAAGTCTAGTGGAAGGAGTGACCGCAGACAGGCTTCGAAGGCCTAACATAACAAAATTGGGCTGGCTGTAGGCACTTTAAATTGGTTCCAGGGGTACATGGGCAGCAGTGTATGGTCAGTGGAAGTCTAGTGGAAGGAGTGACGGCAGACAGTCTTCGAAGGCCTAACATAACAAAATTGGGCTGACTGTAGGCACTTTTAAATTGGTTCCAGGGTAACACGGCCAGCAGTGGCCTGGTCAGTGTAGTAGTTGTAGAAAGAAGGGACCGCAGACAGGCTTCGAAGGCCTAACATAAAAAAAATGTCAAAACAATGGTATTGTCAGTGCCAGGCATTGAAGGATGTCAGCGGCTAGACTACACATTGGTGAAGCTGTGAGAGATAATTTTGCTAGTGGTAGAGCACTGTTTGAGCTGGGGGGGGGAACTGTCTTGTGGCCGGCGGTACAGGCACAGGGCCCCTCATATTACAACGGTGTGTCTGACGTTGGGTGCGCACCACCACCGCCAGAGACACTTTATTGTACTATGAGGGACCCAGTGGCAGTGCCGTCGACCAAAAGCGGCCACACCCACCTCTTCAGACAAACAGCACTCTCAAGGGTCCAAGCGCAAAGTGGCGATAGCACGGCCCCGTGTGGGGAGTTTGGCCATTTCGTGAGTTGGAAACATGTCGTATGCTGGACAATCAGGTGAAGAAAATTACGAGATTGGAAAAGTCATTCAGAATAGTCCACAGGCAAGACCTTTTCATAGGAAAGCTAGGTGTCAGCCGGGCAGGGTGGGGCAAAAGATTTTGAAATCCAGTTGTGGTTCATTTTAATGAAGGTTAGATCATCTACATTTTGGGTAGCCAGACGAGTCCTTTTTTCTGTTAGTATTGAACCTGCAGCACTGAATACTCTTTCTGATAGGACACTAGCTGCCGGGCAAGCAAGCTCCTGCAATGCATATTCTGCCAATTCTGGCCAGGTGTCTAATTTGGATGCCCAGTAATCAAATGGGAATGACGGTTGAGGGAGAACGTCGATAAGGGATGAAAAATAGTTTGTAACCATACTGGACAAATGTTGTCTCCTGTCACTTTGAATTGATGCTGCAGTACCTGTCCTGTCTGCGGTCATAGAAAAATCACTCCACAACCTGGTCAGAAAACCCCTCTGTCCAACGCCACTTCTGATTTCTGCCCCTCTAACACCTCTGGTCTGCTGGCCCCTGGAGCTCGTGTGAGAACGATCACGGGCGCTGTGTGCAGGGAATGCCAGAAGCAAACGGTCAACAAGAGTTGATTGTTTTGTTGCTAATATTAGTTCCAAGTTCTCATGTGGCATAATATTTTGCAATTTGCCTTTATAGCGAGGATCAAGGAGGCAGGCCAACCAGTAATCGTCATCGTTCATCATTTTTGTAATGCGTGTGTCCCTTTTGAGGATACGCAAGGCATAATCCGCCATGTGGGCCAAAGTTCCCGTTGTCAAATCTGCGGTTGTGCTTGGTTGAGGGGCAGTTGCAGGCAAATCTACGTCACTTGTGTCCCTCAAAAAACCAGAACCCGGCCTTGCCACGCCACCAATTTCCCGTGCCCCCGGGAAAGCTTCCTCATTAAAAATATACTCATCCCCATCATCCTCCTCATCCTCCACCTCCTCTTCGCCCGGTACCTCGTCATGTACACTGCCCTGACCAGACAATCGCTGACTGTCATCAAGGCTTTCCTCTTCCTCTGGTGCAGACGCCTGATCCTTTATGTGCGTCAAACTTTGCATCAGCAGACGCATTAGGGGGATGCTCATGCTTATTATGGCGTTGTCTGCACTAACCAGCCGTGTGCATTCCTCAAAACACTGAAGGACTTGACACATGTCTTGAATCTTCGACCACTGCACACCTGACAACTCCATGTCTGCCATCCTACTGCCTGCCCGTGTATGTGTATCCTCCCACAAAAACATAACAGCCCGCCTCTGTTCGCACAGTCTCTGAAGCATGTGCAGTGTTGAGTTCCACCTTGTTGCAACGTCTATGATTAGGCGATGCTGGGGAAGGTTCAAAGAACGCTGATAGGTCTGCATACGGCTGGAGTGTACAGGCGAACGGCGGATATGTGCGCAAAGTCCACGCACTTTGAGGAGCAGGTCGGATAACCCCGGATAACTTTTCAGGAAGCACTGCACCACCAGGTTTAAGGTGTGAGCCAGGCAAGGAATGTGTTTCAGTTGGGAAAGGGAGATGGCAGCCATGAAATTCCTTCCGTTATCACTCACTACCTTGCCTGCCTCAAGATCTACAGTGCCCAGCCACGACTGCGTTTCTTGCTGCAAGAACTCGGACAGAACTTCCGCGGTGTGTCTATTGTCGCCCAAACACTTCATAGCCAATACAGCCTGCTGACGTATGCCAGTAGCTGCCCCATAATGGGAGACCTGGTGTGCAACAGTGGCAGGTGCGGATGGAGTGTTTGTGCGACTGCGGTCTGTGGACGAGCTCTTGCTTCTGCAGGAGGACGAGGAGGAGGAGGAGGAGGGGGTGCGAACGGCTACAGACAACTGTTTACTAGACCGTGGGCTAGGCAGAACTGTCCCAAACTTGCTGTCCCCTGTGGACCCTGAATCCACCACATTTACCCAGTGTGCCGTGATGGACACGTAACGTCCCTGGCCATGCCTACTGGTCCATGCATCTGTTGTCAGGTGCACCTTTGTGCTCACAGATTGCCTGAGTGCATGGACGATGCGCTCTTTAACATGCTGGTGGAGGGCTGGGATGGCTTTTCTGGAAAAAAAGTGTCGACTGGGTAGCTCGTAGCGTGGTACAGCGTAGTCCATCAGGTCTTTGAAAGCTTCGCTTTCAACTAACCGGTAGGGCATCATCTCTAACGAGATTAGTCTAGCTATGTGGGCGTTCAAACCCTGTGTACGCGGATGCGAGGCTAAGTATTTCCTTTTTCTAACCATAGTCTCATGTAGGGTGAGCTGGACTGGAGAGCTGGAGATCGTGGAACTAGCGGGGGTGCCGGTGGACATGGCAGACTGAGAGACGGTGGGAGATGGTATTGTTGCCGCCGGTGCCCTAGATGCAGTGTTTCCTACTACGAAACTGGTGATTCCCTGACCCTGACTGCTTTGGCCTGGCAAAGATACCTGCACAGATACAGCAGGTGGTGCGCTAAATGGTGGTCCTACACTGCCGGAAGGGATGTTGCGTTGATGACTAGCTTCATTGGCCGAGGGTGCAACAACCTTAAGGGACGTTTGGTAGTTAGTCCAAGCTTTCAAATGCATGGTGGTTAAATGTCTATGCATGCAACTAGTATTGAGACTTTTCAGATTCTGACCTCTGCTTAAGGAAGTAGAACATTTTTGACAGATGACTTTGCGCTGATCAATTGGATGTTGTTTAAAAAAATGCCAGACTGCACTCTTTCTAGCATCGGATACCTTTTCAGGCATTGCAGACTGAGCTTTAACCGGATGGCCACGCTGTCCTCCACCAGGTTTTGGCTTTGCCACGCGTTTTGGGCAAGATACGGGCCCGGCAGATGGAACCTGTGGCGATGTTGATGCCTGCTGCGGCCCCTCCTCCTCCTCTGCTTCAGAACTGCTGCCGCCTGCACCCTGTTCCCCCAATGGCTGCCAATCGGGGTCAAGAACTGGGTCATCTAATAACTCTTCTTGTACCTCCTGCGCAACTTCGTCTGTGTCACCGTGTCGTTCGGTGGTATAGCGTTCGTGATGGGGCAACATAGTCTCATCAGGGTCTGATTCTTGATCAGCACCCTGCGAGGGCAATGTTGTGGTCTGAGTCAAAGGACCAGCATAGTAGTCTGGCTGTGGCTGTGCGTCAGTGCACTCCATGTCAGATTCAATTTGTAATGGGCATGGACTGTTAACTGCTTCACTTTCTAAGCCAGGGACGGTATGTGTAAAGAGCTCCATGGAGTAACCCGTTGTGTCGCCTGCTGCATTCTTCTCTGTTGTTGTTTTTGCTGAAGAGGACAAGGAAGTGACTTGTCCCTGACCGTGAACATCCACTAACGACGCGCTGCTTTTACTTTTACCAGTTTCACGAGATGAGGCAAAAGAGCTAGAGGCTGAGTCAGCAAGATAAGCCAAAACTTGCTCTTGCTGCTCCGGCTTTAAAAGCGGTTTTCCTAATCCCAGAAAAGGGAGCGTTCGAGGCCTTGTGTAGCCGGACGACGAACCTGGCTCCACAGCTCCAGACTTAGGTGCAATATTTTTTCCCCCACGACCACCTGATGCTCCACCACTACCACTACCCTCATTACCAGCTGACAATGAACGCCCCCGGCCACGACCTCTTCCACTAGACTTCCTCATTGTTTTAAAAACGTAACCAAACTAACGTTATTTGTTGCAGTCACACAACTTACACGGTGAGCTATAACTTCAGTATGATTTAGCTACCCCTTTACAGGTTGGTGAGACCACAGCGAAAATCAGGCCCAATGTTACACACTCTTTTTTTGGTGGCTGCAAATTAGAGAGATGCCCCACACGCAGGACTGTCACTGAAGCACAAATGTTAATATTAATGTCACACTATTATTTTTTTTTTATTTTTATTTTTTTCAGGAACACTTTAGAAACCCCCCCAAAAAAAAAAATAGATTTTTGCAGGGAGAATTTAGAAAACAAATGTAACAAACTATATGCTTTCTATGGGCCACTGAGTGAGAGATGACGCACACAGGAATCAGGAGTGGCACACAAGCCCAGAGGCCAATATTTTTCTACCAATGATTGATGGAGTTATTTTCTCTGGTAGATTTTGGAACCCAAATCAAGGAAAAAAAATGTAGGCTTTCTATGGACCACAATTGGAGAGAGAGAGAGAGAGAGAGATGGCACACCCAGGAGTCAAGACTGGCACACAAGCAGAAAGGCCAATATTAATCTCCCACTGTTTTTTTTTTTTTTTTTTTTTTGTTTTTTTTTTTTCAGGGAGACTTTAGAAAAAAAAATAATAAAAAAAATATGATTTTATCAGGAAGAATTTAGAAACCAAATAAAATAAAATGATTTTTTCAGGGAGAATTTATAAAACAAATAAAACCAAAAATAGGCGTTCTATGGCCCACTGACTGAGAGATGACGCACCCAGGAGTCAAGACTGGCACACAAGCAGAAAGGCCAAAATTAATCTCCCACTGTTTTTTTTTTTTTTTTCAGGGAGACTTTAGAAAAAAAAATAATAAAAAAAATATGATTTTATCAGGAAGAATTTAGAAACCAAATAAAATAAAATGATTTTTTCAGGGAGAATTTAGAAAACAAATAAAACCAAAAATAGGCGTTCTATGGCCCACTGACTGAGAGATGACGCACACAGGAGTCAGGAGTGGCACACAAACCCAGAGGCCAATATTTTTCTACCAATGATTGATGTAGTTATTTTCTCTGGTAGATTTTAGAACCCAAATCAAGGAAAAAAAATATAGGCTTTCTATGGACCACAATTGGAGAGAGAGAGAGAGAGAGAGAGAGAGAGAGAGAGAGATGGCACACCCAGGAGTCAAGACTGGCACACAAGCAGAAAGGCCAATATTAATCTCCCACTGTTTTTTTGGTTGTTTTTTTTTTTTTTTTTCAGGGAGACTTTAGAAATAAAAATAATAAAAAAAATATGATTTTATCAGGAAGAATTTAGAAACCAAATAAAATAAAATGATTTTTTCAGGGAGAATTTAGAAAACAAATAAAACCAAAAATATGCGTTCTATGGCCCACTGACTGAGAGAGAGAGAGAGATGGAACGCTTAGTACTGGCACACAAGCCCAAAGGGCAATATTAATCTCCCTTTTTTTTTCCAGGGAGAATTTCTGAAACCCAAAAAAAAAATAAAATAGGCTTTCTATGGCCCACTATTTGTGAGAGAGATGGGACGCTCAGGACTGGCACAGATGGCACGCTCAGGACTGGCACAGAAGCCCAGAGGCCAATATTAATCTCCCTTTTTTTCTGGGAGAATTTATAAAACCAAAAAAATATTTAAATAGGCTTTCTATGGCCCACTATTTGTGAGAGAGATGGCACGCTCAGGACTGGCACAGATGGCACGCTCACAACTGGCACACAAGCCCAGAGGCCAATATTAATCTCCCTTTTTTCAGGGAAAATTTATAAAACAAAAAAAAAAATTAAATAGGCTTTCTATGGCCCACTATTTGTGAGAGAGATGGCACGCTCAGGGCTGGCACAGATGGCACGCTCAGGACTGGCACACAAGCCCAGAGGCCAATATTAATCTCCCTTTTTTTCTGGGAGAATTTATAAAACCAAAAAAATATTTAAATAGGCTTTCTATGGCCCACTATTTGTGAGAGAGATGGCACGCTCAGGACTGGCACAGATGGCACGCTCACAACTGGCACACAAGCCCAGAGGCCAATATTAATCTCCCTTTTTTCAGGGAAAATTTATAAAACAAAAAAAAAAATTAAATAGGCTTTCTATGGCCCACTATTTGTGAGAGAGATGGCACGCTCAGGGCTGGCACAGATGGCACGCTCAGGACTGGCACACAAGCCCAGAGGCCAATATTAATCTCCCTTTTTTTCAGGGAGAATTTATAAAACCAAAAAAAAAAATAAATAGGCTTTCTATGGCCCACTATTTGTGAGAGAGATGGCACACTCAGGACTGGCACACAAGCCCAAAGGCCAATATTAATCTCCCACTGTATTTTTATCAGGGAGAATTTATACACCCCACAAAAAAAAATACAGAAAAATGAAAAGGCTTTCTATGGCCCACTATGTGAGAGAGATGGCACACACAGGGATGGCACTCTAGCAGAAATGCCAAATTGCCAATCTTAATCTCCCACCAAAAAAAAAAAAAAAAAAAAAACAGGGAATGTCCTACAATTACTATCTCCCTGCCTGCAGTAATCTCAGCCAGGTATGGCAGGCAGCTACTATCTCCCTGCCTGCAGTAATCTCAGCCAGGTATGGCAGGCAGCAATAAGGAGTGGACTGATGCACAAATGAAATAAAAAGTGTGGACAAACAAAAAAGATAGCTGTGCAGAAAGGAAGGAACAAGAGGATTTGTGCTTTGAAAAAAGCAGTTGGTTTGCACAGCGGCGTACACACAGCAATGCAGCTATCAGGGAGCCTTCTAGGGCAGCCCAATGAGCTACAGCGCTGAGGGGAAAAAAAAAAAAAAAAAAAACTTCCACTGTCCCTGCACACCGAGGGTGGTGTTGGACAGTGCAAATCGCTGCAGCACAAGCGGTTTTGTGGTTAATGGACCCTGCCTAACGCTATCCCTGCTTCTGACAAAGCGGCAGCAACCTCTCCCTAAGCTCAGATCAGCAGCAGTAAGATGGCGGTCGGCGGGAACGCCTCTTTATAGCCCCTGTGACGTCGCAGACAGCAAGCCAATCACTGCAATGCCCTTCTCTAAGATGGTGGGGACCAGGACCTATGTCATCACGCTGCCCACACTCTGCGTTTACCTTCATTGGCTGAGAAATGGCGCTTTTCGCGTCATTGAAACGCGACTTTGGCGCGAAAGTCGCGTACCGCATGGCCGACCCCGCACAGGGGTCGGATCGGGTTTCATGAAACCCCGACTTAGCCAAAAGTCGGCGACTTTTGAAAATGTTCGACCCGTTTCGCTCAACCCTAGTTGCCACCAACAACAGAGTGTGTAACATTGTGCCTGATTTTCGTTGTGGTCTCACCCACCTGTAAAGGGGTAGCTAAATCATACTGAAGTTATAGCTCACCGTGTAAGTTGTGTGACAGCAACAAATACCGTTAGTTTGGTAACGTTTTTAAAACAATGAGGAAGTCTGGTGGAAGAGGTCGTGGCCGGGGGCGCTCATTGTCAGCTGGTAATGAGGGTAGTGGTAGTGGTGGAGCATCAGGTGGTCGTGGGAAAAAAAATATTGCACCTAAGTCTGAAGCTGTGGAGCCAGGTTCGTTGTCTGGCTACACAAGGCCCCGAACGCTCCCTTTTCTGGGAGTAGGAAAACCGCTTTTAAAGCCGGAGCAGCAAGAGCAAGTTTTGGCTTATCTTGCTGACTCAGCCTCTAGCTCTTTTGCCTCCTCTCGTGAAACTGGTAAAAGTAAAAGCAGTGCGTCGTTAGTGGATGTTCACGGTCAGGGACAAGTCGCTTCCTTGTCCTCTTCAGCAAAAACAACAACAGAGAAGAATGCAGCAGGCGACACAACGGGTTACTCCATGGAGCTCTTTACACATACCGTCCCTGGCTTAGAAAGTGAAGCAGTTAACAGTCCATGCCCATTACAAGTTGAATCTGACATGGAGTGCACTGATGCACAGCCACAGCCAGACTACTATGCTGGTCCTTTGACTCAGACCACAACATTGCCCTCGCAGGGTGCTGATCAAGAATCAGACCCTGATGAGACTATGTTGCCCCATCACGAACGCTATACCACCAACCGACACGGTGACACAGACGAAGTTGCACACGAGCTACAAGAAGAGGTAATAGATGACCCAGTTCTTGACCCCGATTGGCAGCCATTGGGGGAACAGGGTGCAGGCGGCAGCAGTTCTGAAGCGGAGGAGGAGGGGCCGCAGCAGGCATCAACATCGCAACAGGTTCCATCTGCCGGGCCCGTATCTTGCCCAAAACGCGTGGCAAAGTCAAAACCTGTTGGAGGACAGCGTGGCCATCCGGTTAAAGCTCAGTCTGCAATGCCTGAAAAGGTATCCGATGCTAGAAAGAGTGCAGTCTGGCATTTTTTTAAACAACATCCAATTGATCAGCGCAAAGTCATCTGTCAAAAATGTTCAACTACCTTAAGCAGAGGGCAGAATCTGAAAAGTCTCAATACAAGTTGCATGCATAGACATTTAACCACCATGCATTTGCAAGCTTGGACTAACTACCAAACGTCCCTTAAGGTTGTAGCACCCTCGGCCAATGAAGCTAGTCATCAACGCAACATCCCTTCCGGCAGTGTAGGGCCACCATTTTCTGCACCACCTGCAGTATCTGTGCAGGTTTCTTTGCCAGGCCAAAGCAGTCAGGGTCAGGGAATCACCAGTTTCGTGGTAGGAAACACTGCATCTAGGGCACCGGCGGCAACAATACCATCTCCCACCGTCTCTCAGTCTGCCATGTCCACCGGCACCCCCGCCAGTTCCACGATCTCCAGCTCTCCAGTCCAGCTCACCCTACATGAGACTATGGTTAGAAAAAGGAAGTACTTAGCCTCGCATCCGCGTACACAGGGTTTGAACGCCCACATAGCTAGACTAATCTCGTTAGAGATGATGCCCTACCGGTTAGTTGAAAGCAAAGCTTTCAAAGCCCTGATGGACTACGCTGTACCACGCTACGAGCTACCCAGTCGACACTTTTTTTCCAGAAAAGCCATCCCAGCCCTCCACCAGCATGTTAAAGAGCGCATCGTCCATGCACTCAGGCAATCTGTGAGCACAAAGGTGCACCTGACAACAGATGCATGGACCAGTAGGCATGGCCAGGGACGTTACGTGTCCATCACGGCACACTGGGTAAATGTGGTGGATGCAGGGTCCACAGGGGACAGCAAGTTTGGGACAGTTCTGCCTAGCCCACGGTCTAGGAAACAGTTGGCTGTAGCCGTTCGCACCCCCTCCTCCTCCTCCTCATCCTCCTGCAGAAGCGAGACCTCATCCACAGACCGCAGTCGCACAACCACTCCATCCGCAGCTGCCACTGTTGCACACCAGGTCTCCCATTATGGGGCAGCTACTGGCAAATGTCAGCAGGCTGTATTGGCTATGAAGTGTTTGGGCGACAACAGACACACCGCGGAAGTTCTGTCCGAGTTCTTGCAGAAAGAAACGCAGTCGTGGCTGGGCACTGTAGATCTTGAGGCAGGCAAGGTAGTGAGTGATAACGGAAGGAATTTCATGGCTGCCATCTCCCTTTCCCAACTGAAATACATTCCTTGCCTGGCTCACACCTTAAACCTGGTGGTGCAGTGCTTCCTGAAAAGTTATCCGGGGTTATCCGACCTGCTCCTCAAAGTGCGTGGACTTTGCTCACATATCCGCCGTTCGCCCGTACACTCCAACCGTATGCAGACCTATCAGCGTTCTTTGAACCTTCCCCAGCATCGCCTAATCATAGACGTTGCAACAAGGTGGAACTCAACACTGCACATGCTTCAGAGACTGTGTGAACAGAGGCGGGCTGTTATGTTTTTGTGGGAGGATACACATACACGGGCAGGCAGTAGGATGGCAGACATGGAGTTGTCAGGTGTGCAGTGGTCGAAGATTCAAGACATGTGTCAAGTCCTTCAGTGTTTTGAGGAATGCACACGGCTGGTTAGTGCAGACAACGCCATAATAAGCATGAGCATCCCCCTAATGCGTCTGCTGATGCAAAGTTTGACGCACATAAAGGATCAGGCGTCTGCAGCTGAGGAAGAGGAAAGCCTTGATGACAGTCAGCCATTGTCTGGCCAGGGCAGTGTACAGGACGAGGTAGCGGGCGAACAGGAGGAGGAGGACGAGGAGGATGATGGGGATGATTATATTTTTAATGAGGAAGCTTTTCCGGGGCCAGTGGAAATTGTTGGCGCGGCAAGGCCGGGTTCTGGTTTTTGGAGGGACACAAGTGACGTGGATTTGCCTGAAACTGCCCCTCAACCAAGCACAACCACAGATTTGAGAACTGGAACTTTGGGCCACATGGCGGATTATGCCTTACGTATCCTCAAAAGGGACACACGCATAACAAAAATGATGAACGATGACAATTACTGGTTGGCCTGCCTCCTTGATCCTCGCTATAAAGGCAAATTGCAAAATATAATGCCACATGAGAACTTGGAACTAATATTAGCAACCAAACAATCAACTCTTATTGACCGTTTGCTTCTGGCATTCCCTGCACACAGCGCCCGTGATCGTTCTAACACGAGCTGCAGGGGCCAGCAGACCAGAGGTGTTAGAGGGGCAGAAATCAGAAGTGGCGTTGGCCAGAGGGGTTTTCTGACCAGGTTGTGGAGTGATTTTGCTGTGACCGCAGACAGGACAGGTACTGCAGCATCAATTCAAAGTGACAGGAGACAACATTTGTCCAGTATGGTTACTAACTATTTTTCATCCCTTATCGACGTTCTCCCTCAACCGTCATTCCCATTTGATTACTGGGCATCAAAATTAGACACCTGGCCAGAATTGGCAGAATATGCATTGCAGGAGCTTGCTTGCCCGGCAGCTAGTGTCCTATCAGAAAGAGTATTCAGTGCTGCAGGTTCAATACTAACAGAAAAAAGGACTTGTCTGGCTACCCAAAATGTAGATGATCTAACCTTCATTAAAATGAACCACAACTGGATTTCGAAATCTTTTGCCCCACCTTGCCCGGCTGACACCTAGCTTTCCTATGTAAAAGTCTTGCCTGTGGACTATTCTGAACGACTTTTCCAATCTCGTAATTTGCAGCACCTGATTGTCCAGCATCCGACATGTTAACACCTCCCTAAATGGCCAAAGTCCCCACACGGGGCCGTGGTATCGCCACTTGGCGCCAGCACCCGTGAGAGTACTGTTTGTCTGAAGAGGTGGGTGTGCCCGCTTTTGGTCGACGGCACTGCCACTAGGTCCCTCATAGTACAATAAAGTGTCTGGCGGTGGTGGTGCGCACCCAACGTCAGACACACCGTTGTAATATGAGGGGCCCTGGGCCTGTACCGCCGGCCACAAGACAGTCCCCCCCCAGGTCAAACAGTGCTCTACGACTTGCAAAATTTTCTCTCACAGCTCCACCAATGTTTAGTCTATGCGCTGACATCCTTCAATGCCTGGCACCGTCAATACCATTGTATTGACATTTTTCTTATGTTAGGCCTTCGAAGCCTGTCTGCGGTCACTCCTTCCACTAGGCCTCCACTGACCTGTCTACTGCTGCCCGTGTTCCCCTGGAACCAATTTTAAATTGCCTACAGCCAGCCCAATTTATTATGTTAGGGCTTCGAAGCCTGTCTGCGGTCCCTCCTTCCACTAGGCCTCCACTGACCTGTCTACTGCCGCCCGTGTTCCCCTGGAACCAATTTTAAATTGCCTACAGCCCAATTTTTGTTATGTTAGGCCTTCGAAGCCTGTCTGCGGCCCGTTCTTTCCACTACTACTACACTGACCTGGCTACTGCCACCCGTGTTCCCTGGAACCAATTTTAAATTGCCTACAGCCAGCCCAATTTATTATGTTAGGGCTTCGAAGCCTGTCTGCGGTCCCTCCTTCCACTAGGCCTCCACTGACCTGTCTACTGCCGCCCGTGTTCCCTTGGAACCAATTTTAAATTGCCTACAGCCAGCCCAATTTATTATGTTAGGGCTTCGAAGCCTGTCTGCGGTCCCTCCTTCCACTAGGCCTCCACTGACCTGTCTACTGCTGCCCGTGTTCCCCTGGAACCAATTTTAAATTGCCTACAGCCAGGCCAATTTATTATGTTAGGGCTTCGAAGCCTTTCTGCGGTCCCTCCTTCCACTAGGCCTCCACTGACCTGTTTACTGCTGCCCGTGTTCCCCTGGAACCAATTTTAAATTGCCTACAGCCAGCCCAATTTATTATGTTAGGGCTTCGAAGCCTGTCTGCGGTCCCTCCTTCCACTAGGCCTCCACTGACCTGTCTACTGCCGCCCGTGTTCCCCTGGAACCAATTTTAAATTGCCTACAGCCCAATTTTTGTTATGTTAGGCCTTCGAAGCCTGTCTGCAGCCCGTTCTTTCCACTACTACTACACTGACCTGGCTACTGCCGCCCGTGTTCCCCTGGAACCAATTTTAAATTGCCTACAGCCAGCCCAATTTATTATGTTAGGGCTTCGAAGCCTGTCTGCGGCCCGTTCTTTCCACTACTACTACACTGACCAGGCCACTGCTGCCCGTGTTCCCCTGGAACCAATTTTAAATTGCCTACAACCAGCCCAATTTATTATGTTAGGGCTTTGAAGCCTGTCTGCGGTCCCTCCTTCCACTTGGCCTCCACTGACCTGTCTACTGCCGCCCGTGTTCCCCTGGAACCAATTTTAAATTGCCTACAGCCAGCCCAATTTATTATGTTAGGGCTTCGAAGCCTGTCTGCGGTCCCTCCTTCCACTAGGCCTCCACTGACCTGTCTACTGCTGCCCGTGTTCCCCTGGAACCAATTTTAAAATGCCTACAGCCAGCCCAATTTATTATGTTAGGGTTTCGAAGCCTGTCTGCGGTCCCTCCTTCCACTAGGCCTCCACTGACCTGTCTACTGCCGCCCGTGTTCCCCTGGAACCAATTTTAAATTGCCTACAGCCAGCCCAATTTATTATGTTAGGGCTTCGAAGCCTGTCTGCGGTCCCTCCTTCCACTAGGCCTCCACTGACCTGTCTACTGCTGTCCGTGTTCCCCTGGAACCAATTGTAAATTGCCTACATCCCAATTTTTGTTATGTTAGGCCTTCGAAGCCTGTCTGCGGACCGTTCTTTCCACTACTACTACACTGACCAGGCCACTGCTGCCCGTTTTCCCCTGGAACCAATTTTAAATTGCCTACAGCCAGCCCAATTTATTATGTTAGGCCTTCAAAGCCTGTCTGCGGTCCCTCCTTCCACTAGGCCTCCACTGACCTGTCTACTGCTGCCCGTGTACCCCTTGAACCAACATCAGAAAATATAAAAATAAGTATTTCGCTTATAAAAAAGAAAATACTGGAGAGATATCAAATGCAGACATTTTAACATTAAAAACAAACACATACAACAAAAATCTGGTACAGTACTAAAAATGGCCACCAGCTACAATAACTTTCTCCTGCAAGTAGTTAACTGAAAGTTTTTTTCAATTTAAAACACAGATATGGCATCCACCGAGTGTTGTCCTGTCGCGTCTTCTTTATATTATTGCCAAGAAGATGCAAAACAATGAAAATAATAAAATCATTATTTACCAAAAAAATAGAGTAAGTCAAAACCACATTGCAAATAAACATTCATTACAAATAAAGAAGCAGGGCGCGTCCGAGGGTGAGTATATACCTAATAAGAATATAATCACCCTCGGACGCGCCCTGCTTCTTTCCGACAGCCTTCCTTTCTAAGAATCAGCCCTTCCGTGGTGTAGAGAGAGGGTATGTTACACTCCAAGGTGTTCCCCAGGTTGCCTTTCCTGAGCTTCGATCTTCATGCTCTCGTTTAGTAGTTGTAGAAAACTACACTGCATTAGGTCTACAAAATGGGTATCGGGTGGAGAGAGATGGTGTGTTACACTCCAAGGTCTTCCCCAGGTTTCCTTGCCATTGCTTCGGTCTTCCGACTCTCGTTTAGTAGTTGTAGAAAACTACACTGCATTAGGCCTACAAAATGGGTATCGGGTGGAGAGAGATGGTGTGTTACACTCCAAGGTGTTCCCCAGGTTTCCTTGCCATTGCTTCGGTCTTCCGACTCTCGTTTAGTAGTTGTAGAAAACTACACTGCATTAGGCCTACAAAATGGGTATGGGGTGGAGAGAGATGGTGTGTTCCACTCCAAGGTGTTCTCCAGGTTGCCTTTCCTGAGCTTCTATCTTCAGGCTCTCGTTAAATTGTGGTTAAATGGAACAACTGCATTTGGCGTACTAGTTGGTTTGGGGCCTACTAACAGTGTCTGCCGCTCCTTGCTGTTCTCCTGGTTTCCTGTCCTGAAATTCCGTTTTCAGGCGCTCGTTAAGTAGTTGTTAATGTTAGACTGCATTTGGCCTACTAGTTGGGTTGGGGCCTAGAATCGGTGTCTGCCACTCCTTGCTGTTCTCCTCCACTGAACAGAGCTGTGCCGCCTGTTTACTACGGTTGCCAATTTTGAACTGCATTTCGACTACTTACTGATTTGGGCCTACTCTCTGTGTCAGCCTCTCATTCCAGTTGTCCTCCACTGCAATGCCCCCTGGTTATTCCTGTGTTACCAATTTTGAACTGCATTTAGCCAACTTTATTCTTTGGGCCTATATCTGTGTTTCCTCCTCATCCTGCCCATTGCCCAGCCAGTGATAGATGAGTCTGCTGGTACATTGACCCATAACGCAACATTCCCCGTGCACGCTACACAACAACATTGTGACCCTGCTGAAAGTCAGGTTGCTCTTCCCGCATACCATACCACCTTACACGGGGACAAAGAGGAAGGTGCAGATGAAAGTGCAGGTTCCTTCATCAGGTGGGGGGAGGAATACTAGTTGGCGACGTCACTGGCACAGGGCCTCTCATAGTACGCAAAAGTGTTGCTGCCGGTGGGAGGCGCCCCCGCCGTGCAAACACACCGCTGTACTTTGAGGGGCCCTGTGCCAGTGCCAATGCCAACGAGTGGGCCCCCCCTGCTTGCTCAGGTTCACAGCACTTGCAAAGTTGAAATACTTACCTCTCGCTGCTCCACTGCCGTGACGTGGTCCAGATTTCCTGGGCCCACTAATTACTTGAACCAGCCCTACCCACCACAACTTTAGCCAAATGACCCCCAATTTCAAATGCCTTCCAATTATTATAAGGTAAATTACGCTTGACAAGCTTCATTAAGAAGAATGGATGGTTTTGACATTAAAATGGGCACTCTAGGTGTTTTCCTGGCCCCCACTCACTGCCGACTATGCTGCCCCATTGACTTGCATTGGGTTTCGTGTTTCGGTCGATCCCGACTTTACGTCATAATCGGCCGATTTCACT
Source organism: Ranitomeya imitator (assembly GCF_032444005.1). Classification (NCBI taxonomy): domain Eukaryota; kingdom Metazoa; phylum Chordata; class Amphibia; order Anura; family Dendrobatidae; genus Ranitomeya; species Ranitomeya imitator. The sequence continues at coordinate 637,011,675 of NC_091284.1, forward strand.
CGACCCGACTTTTGAGATAGTCGGGTTTCGCGAAACCCGGCTCGACTCTAAAAAGGTCAAGGTCGCTCAACTCTACTAAGTACGAAAAGTGTATCTTCGAGCAGACATCCCTGCCTCTTTTGGGGTACATCATCTCTAACTCTGGTTAAAAGATGGATCCCGAAAAGGTATCCTCCATCCTCAACTGGCCGCTACCCCTCGGAGTGAAGGCCATCCAAAGATTCTGCGGTTTCATGAACTACTACAGGCAGTTTGTGCCTCACTTCTCCTCGTTTACCATGCACCTCTCGTAACTTATCCACAAGGGAGCTGATTCCATTTTTTGGTCTATGGAGGCTGAGGACGCCTTTCTGACTCTGAAGCAAGCCATCGCACTGGCACCGGTACTTCATCACCCAGACGCTAATTGACCATTCATTCTCGAGGTGGATGCCTCCTCCATGGGGGCTGGGGCTGTGCTCTCCCAGAAGTCATTGTTTGGTTGTTTGATCACTTGCAGATTCTTCTTCAAGGCATTCTCTACTTCGGAAAGCAATCATTCCATCGGTGACAGAGAACTACTGGCCATCAAGTTAGCATTGGAGGAGTGGCGGTATCTTCTGGAAGGTGCAGTACATCCCTTCATAATTTTCACTAACCACAAGAATCTGGCTTACATTCAGTCAGCACAAAGACTCAACTCTCAGCAAGCCCGCTGGTCCCTGTTTTTTACCCATTTTGCTTTTGAGTTTCACTTCCAGCTAGGCAAAATAAAGTTAAGGCTGATGCACTGTCAAGGTCTTTCCAGTCAGCTGATATTGAAGAGGAACCATCCCACATTATTTATCCCTACAAAATCATCATGGTGGCCCCCCTGAGGTTTGCTACCTTACCGCCGGGTAAGACATTTGTCTCGGAGAGTGTCAGGCAGAGGGTGCTGTGCTGGGGACACTCTTCTAAAATTGCTGTTCATGCTGGAACTAAGAAGATGTACTTTCTTATCTCTGGCCACTACTGGTGGCCATCTCTGCGCCAGGACGTCAAACAGTGTTCAGCCTCCTCTCCTTTCAGCGCCCAGAACAAGATTCTGAGACAACTACCCTCCAGGGCCCTGTATCCTCTTCCTGTGCCTTCAGTTCCCTGGCACCATATTGCCATGGACTTTGTCACCGATCTTCCTCGCTCTGTGGGTTGCACAACCATTCTGGTGGTTGTGGATCGGTTTTCTAAAATGGCCCACTTTGTCCCGCTACCTGGCTTGCCCTCAGCTCCCGAGTTGGCAAGAATTTTTATCCTTCACATTTTCAAATTCCATAGTTTCCCGCAACACATCATGTCGATAAGGGAGTCCAATTCACTTCCCGGTTTTGGAGGGCTCTCCGCAAACTTATGAACGTGACCCTAGGCTCCTCTTCAGCCTATCATCCCAAGTCCAACGGTCAGGTGGAGTGGATTAACCAGGTCTTGACCTCATATCTCCAACATTTTTCTAATGCCCACCAGAACGATTGGGTTGACCTCCTCCCTTGGGCTGAGTTTGCCTATAACAATCACTCCAGTGAGTCCTCTACCAAGTCCCCATTCTTCATAGTCTCTGGTCAACATCCTAACCTGCCTCTACCGGTTTCCGCTGTTTCGGGTGTGCTGGCTGCTTACTCCCTGTCCTTGGAATTCTCTAAGATTTGGGATGAGACCAAGGATGCGCTTGATAGGTCTTGCATTAGGATGAAAAAGCATGCTCACAAGAGGTGTTAAGATGCTCCTCCTTATCAACCTTGCAATAAGGTCTGGCTTTTGTCCAAGTATATCAGTCTTAAGATTCCTTCCTATAAATTGAGTCCTTGCTACGTTGGTCCCTTGGTCCCTTTGAGATCCTGGCTCGAGTCCATTACGTAGCCTACAAGTTGAGGTTGCCTGCCTCGCTCCATATCCCCAACTCCTTCCATGTGTTTCTCCTTAAACCTGTGGTCCTTAACCGCCATCATTCCGCTGTTATTTTTTCTACACCACCTGTTAGCACTGATAACGTTTTTGAAGTAAGAGATATATTAGCCAGGAGAAAAGTTAGAGGGAGAACATTCTTGATTGATTGGAAGGGGTATGGGCCTCAGGAGAGGTCATGTGAACCACAGGAGAACATTAACACACCTCATATCCTCAGGAGATTTCTTTCCAGCCTTAAGAAAGGGGGATGTAAGGAAGGGGGTACTGTTACGGCTTCCGGTGATACTCACCTTGATTCCTGGGTCCCTCGCAGTGACCCGCCTGCTCTTCGGAGTCCTCAGCCATGCTGGGGATCCCATTCCCCGTGCATGCGTGCTTGGCCACTTAGGTCGCGGTCTCGCGCACTCCTGATTTCTTTATGATGCCGGGTTGTACTGATCCGGAAGAGCTGTCCTGCCTGGGCAGCGGCCTCCGGGTATATCAGGTCGCTCCCTGCTAGAGGAAGCACCTGATTATTATTATGCCTTTCCATGCACCCTACAGGTCCTCTTTGGTTTCAGTAAGTCAGGTCCCCGTACCACTCAGGTTACTGTTCTCTCCAGAACCTTCACCGCTATTCTGTCCTTGTGCTCTGCTCAGCCTCTGTACACTTCCAGTGTGTGCGTGCACTGCTCTGCTCTGTCCCTGTACTCTTCCAGTGCATGTTCTGTTCCATCCAGGCTCCCGTAACCTCTGTGTGAATCCTGCCGTGTCCTAAGTCCCAAGTCTCTCTGTGGCTGTTCTGCCCGTCTGGTTCTCGGTGAGTACCCTGATTCTTCTTGTTGTCCTCGAGCTGCCCCTCTTGAACAAGCTATTGCAGTGTACCTATCTCCCAGGCCTGGCCCTAACGGTCCCTGTATAGGGATTGGTTCCACCTGGCCAGCTCGCATGGGATCGGACGTCACCACAGTCCAGTGGGTCCACTCCAGGAATCATAACAAGGCACTTGTGTGAAGTGGATACTGAGATTATATGCACTTGTGTGAATTTGAACTTTAATGCGGTGAAGAAAACACATTAAAGAGACTTTGCGTTTGAACTTTGTGGATCCCTGCCTCTTCACTGCATACGGTGCTACTGCGGCGCTACACATGTTATTGCTGAGTGTCGGACCCCTACAAATCTCAGAATGATTACTGATCCTGTGGAGGGGTCATCAGTAATGCCTGGCTGGACAACATCTTTAACTTGGGTTCTGTTTACATGGACTAGATGACTGCGATTACAAGTCCTTTAGGATGATCCTTTTTCACCTGTGATCAGAAGCCTATTTAACTGAAATATTATTGTGAAACAAGTGTTCTTAAAAGGGTTGTCCACATTTATTACAGTGTGTCACTATGTGACCACAGACTTGGGAATCCACATAGCATGGAAACAGGAACACATGGGCCACTTGCACAGTGAACAAGTCTGTATGATCATGTTCACACACCACCAAGAAACCTGAAGACACAAAAGAGAATAGTAAAACCAAAAACACTCAGTTTGAAAAAATGTTGCAGTAATCCGCAAGTGCTAGTAAAAGATGTAAAAAACAGGGTATTTGGTTGATACGTTTTTTGCAAAAAATGTATGCTAAGCTGCTCTACCAATCTTCACGGTATACCCTTATCAGAGCAGTCCTAACTAATGTATGCAATCCCTATCTGATGTATTTAAAAACCTGATCATCTGTATATAACCTTTGTGAACAGGGTTCAGAGAGGAAAAATCCATGTGTGCATACAGGGTAGAACATCTTTTGTGCAGATAGCCCAAGAGGAGTGGTGGAACTCCCCAGTCTTGTAGACACAAGAGAACAATTATGGAAACAGGAACACATGGGCCACTTGCACAGTGAACAAGTCTGTATGATCATGTTCACACACCACCAAGAAACCTGAAGACACAAAAGAGAATAGTAAAACCAAAAACACTCAGTTTGAAAAAATGTTGCAGTAATCCGCAAGTGCTAGTAAAAGATGTAAAAAACAGGGTATTTGGTTGATACGTTTTTTGCAAAAAATGTATACTAAGCTGCTCTACCAATCTTCACGGTATACCCTTATCAGAGCAGTCCTAACTAATGTATGCAATCCCTATCTGATGTATTTAAAAACCTGATCATCTGTATATAACCTGTGTGAACAGGGTTCAGAGAGGAAAAATCCATGTGTGCATACAGGGTAGAACATCTTTTGTGCAGATAGCCCAAGAGGAGTGGTGGAACTCCCCAGTCTTGTAGACACAAGAGAACAATTATGGAAACAGGAACACATGGGCCACTTGCACAGTGAACAAGTCTGTATGATCATGTTCACACACCACCAAGAAACCTGAAGACACAAAAGAGAATAGTAAAACCAAAAACACTCAGTTTGAAAAAATGTTGCAGTAATCCGCAAGTGCTAGTAAAAGATGTAAAAAACAGGGTATTTGGTTGATACGTTTTTTGCAAAAAATGTATACTAAGCTGCTCTACCAATCTTCACGGTATACCCTTATCAGAGCAGTCCTAACTAATGTATGCAATCCCTATCTGATGTATTTAAAAACCTGATCATCTGTATATAACCTGTGTGAACAGGGTTCAGAGAGGAAAAATCCATGTGTGCATACAGGGTAGAACAGCTTTTGTGCAGATAGCCCAAGAGGAGTGGTGGAACTCCCCAGTCTTGTAGACACAAGAGAACAATTATGGAAACAGGAACACATGGGCCACTTGCACAGTGAACAAGTCTGTATGATCATGTTCACACACCACCAAGAAACCTGAAGACACAAAAGAGAATAGTAAAACCAAAAACACTCAGTTTGAAAAAATGTTGCAGTAATCCGCAAGTGCTAGTAAAAGATGTAAAAAACAGGGTATTTGGTTGATACGTTTTTTGCAAAAAATATATGCTAAGCTGCTCTACCAATCTTCACGGTATACCCTTATCAGAGCAGTCCTAACTAATGTATGCAATCCCTATCTGATGTATTTAAAAACCTGATCATCTGTATATAACCTGTGTGAACAGGGTTCAGAGAGGAAAAATCCATGTGTGCATACAGGGTAGAACATCTTTTGTGCAGATAGCCCAAGAGGAGTGGTGGAACTCCCCAGTCTTGTAGACACAAGAGAACAATTATGGAAACAGGAACACATGGGCCACTTGCACAGTGAACAAGTCTGTATGATCATGTTCACACACCACCAAGAAACCTGAAGACACAAAAGAGAATAGTAAAACCAAAAACACTCAGTTTGAAAAAATGTTGCAGTAATCCGCAAGTGCTAGTAAAAGATGTAAAAAACAGGGTATTTGGTTGATACGTTTTTTGCAAAAAATGTATACTAAGCTGCTCTACCAATCTTCACGGTATACCCTTATCAGAGCAGTCCTAACTAATGTATGCAATCCCTATCTGATGTATTTAAAAACCTGATCATCTGTATATAACCTGTGTGAACAGGGTTCAGAGAGGAAAAATCCATGTGTGCATACAGGGTAGAACAGCTTTTGTGCAGATAGCCCAAGAGGAGTGGTGGAACTCCCCAGTCTTGTAGACACAAGAGAACAATTATGGAAACAGGAACACATGGGCCACTTGCACAGTGAACAAGTCTGTATGATCATGTTCACACACCACCAAGAAACCTGAAGACACAAAAGAGAATAGTAAAACCAAAAACACTCAGTTTGAAAAAATGTTGCAGTAATCCGCAAGTGCTAGTAAAAGATGTAAAAAACAGGGTATTTGGTTGATACGTTTTTTGCAAAAAATGTATACTAAGCTGCTCTACCAATCTTCACGGTATACCCTTATCAGAGCAGTCCTAACTAATGTATGCAATCCCTATCTGATGTATTTAAAAACCTGATCATCTGTATATAACCTGTGTGAACAGGGTTCAGAGAGGAAAAATCCATGTGTGCATACAGGGTAGAACAGCTTTTGTGCAGATAGCCCAAGAGGAGTGGTGGAACTCCCCATTCTTGTAGACACAAGAGAACAATTATGGAAACAGGAACACATGGGCCACTTGCACAGTGAACAAGTCTGTATGATCATGTTCACACACCACCAAGAAACCTGAAGACACAAAAGAGAATAGTAAAACCAAAAACACTCAGTTTGAAAAAATGTTGCAGTAATCCGCAAGTGCTAGTAAAAGATGTAAAAAACAGGGTATTTGGTTGTTACGTTTTTTGCAAAAAATGTATACTAAGCTGCTCTACCAATCTTCACGGTATACCCTTATCAGAGCAGTCCTAACTAATGTATGCAATCCCTATCTGATGTATTTAAAAACCTGATCATCTGTATATAACCTGTGTGAACAGGGTTCAGAGAGGAAAAATCCATGTGTGCATACAGGGTAGAACATCTTTTGTGCAGATAGCCCAAGAGGAGTGGTGGAACTCCCCAGTCTTGTAGACACAAGAGAACAATTATGGAAACAGGAACACATGGGCCACTTGCACAGTGAACAAGTCTGTATGATCATGTTCACACACCACCAAGAAACCTGAAGACACAAAAGAGAATAGTAAAACCAAAAACACTCAGTTTAAAAAAATGTTGCAGTAATCCGCAAGTGCTAGTAAAAGATGTAAAAAACAGGGTATTTGGTTGATACGTTTTTTGCAAAAAATGTATACTAAGCTGCTCTACCAATCTTCACGGTATACCCTTATCAGAACAGTCCTAACTAATGTATGCAATCCCTATCTGATGTATTTAAAAACCTGATCATCTGTATATAACCTGTGTGAACAGGGTTCAGAGAGGAAAAATCCATGTGTGCATACAGGGTAGAACAGCTTTTGTGCAGATAGCCCAAGAGGAGTGGTGGAACTCCCCAGTCTTGTAGACACAAGAGAACAATTATGGAAACAGGAACACATGGGCCACTTGCACAGTGAACAAGTCTGTATGATCATGTTCACACACCACCAAGAAACCTGAAGACACAAAAGAAAATAGTAAAACCAAAAACACTCAGTTTGAAAAAATGTTGCAGTAATCCGCAAGTGCTAGTAAAAGATGTAAAAAACAGGGTATTTGGTTGATACGTTTTTTGCAAAAAATGTATACTAAGCTGCTCTACCAATCTTCACGGTATACCCTTATCAGAGCAGTCCTAACTAATGTATGCAATCCCTATCTGATGTATTTAAAAACCTGATCATCTGTATATAACCTGTGTGAACAGGGTTCAGAGAGGAAAAATCCATGTGTGCATACAGGGTAGAACAGCTTTTGTGCAGATAGCCCAAGAGGAGTGGTGGAACTCCCCAGTCTTGTAGACACAAGAGAACAATTATGGAAACAGGAACACATGGGCCACTTGCACAGTGAACAAGTCTGTATGATCATGTTCACACACCACCAAGAAACCTGAAGACACAAAAGAGAATAGTAAAACCAAAAACACTCAGTTTGAAAAAATGTTGCAGTAATCCGCAAGTGCTAGTAAAAGATGTAAAAAACAGGGTATTTGGTTGATACGTTTTTTGCAAAAAATGTATGCTAAGCTGCTCTACCAATCTTCATGGTATACCCTTATCAGAGCAGTCCTAACTAATGTATGCAATCCCTATCTGATGTATTTAAAAACCTGATCATCTGTATATAACCTTTGTGAACAGGGTTCAGAGAGGAAAAATCCATGTGTGCATACAGGGTAGAACATCTTTTGTGCAGATAGCCCAAGAGGAGTGGTGGAACTCCCCAGTCTTGTAGACACAAGAGAACAATTATGGAAACAGGAACACATGGGCCACTTGCACAGTGAACAAGTCTGTATGATCATGTTCACACACCACCAAGAAACCTGAAGACACAAAAGAGAATAGTAAAACCAAAAACACTCAGTTTGAAAAAATGTTGCAGTAATCCGCAAGTGCTAGTAAAAGATGTAAAAAACAGGGTATTTGGTTGATACGTTTTTTGCAAAAAATGTATACTAAGCTGCTCTACCAATCTTCACGGTATACCCTTATCAGAGCAGTCCTAACTAATGTATGCAATCCCTATCTGATGTATTTAAAAACCTGATCATCTGTATATAACCTGTGTGAACAGGGTTCAGAGAGGAAAAATCCATGTGTGCATACAGGGTAGAACAGCTTTTGTGCAGATAGCCCAAGAGGAGTGGTGGAACTCCCCAGTCTTGTAGACACAAGAGAACAATTATGGAAACAGGAACACATGGGCCACTTGCACAGTGAACAAGTCTGTATGATCATGTTCACACACCACCAAGAAACCTGAAGACACAAAAGAGAATAGTAAAACCAAAAACACTCAGTTTGAAAAAATGTTGCAGTAATCCGCAAGTGCTAGTAAAAGATGTAAAAAACAGGGTATTTGGTTGATACGTTTTTTGCAAAAAATATATGCTAAGCTGCTCTACCAATCTTCACGGTATACCCTTATCAGAGCAGTCCTAACTAATGTATGCAATCCCTATCTGATGTATTTAAAAACCTGATCATCTGTATATAACCTGTGTGAACAGGGTTCAGAGAGGAAAAATCCATGAGTGCATACAGGGTAGAACATCTTTTGTGCAGATAGCCCAAGAGGAGTGGTGGAACTCCCCAGTCTTGTAGACACAAGAGAACAATTATGGAAACAGGAACACATGGGCCACTTGCACAGTGAACAAGTCTGTATGATCATGTTCACACACCACCAAGAAACCTGAAGACACAAAAGAGAATAGTAAAACCAAAAACACTCAGTTTGAAAAAATGTTGCAGTAATCCGCAAGTGCTAGTAAAAGATGTAAAAAACAGGGTATTTGGTTGATACGTTTTTTGCAAAAAATGTATACTAAGCTGCTCTACCAATCTTCATGGTATACCCTTATCAGAGCAGTCCTAACTAATGTATGCAATCCCTATCTGATGTATTTAAAAACCTGATCATCTGTATATAACCTGTGTGAACAGGGTTCAGAGAGGAAAAATCCAAGTGTGCATACAGGGTAGAACAGCTTTTGTGCAGATAGCCCAAGAGGAGTGGTGGAACTCCCCAGTCTTGTAGACACAAGAGAACAATTATGGAAACAGGAACACATGGGCCACTTGCACAGTGAACAAGTCTGTATGATCATGTTCACACACCACCAAGAAACCTGAAGACACAAAAGAGAATAGTAAAACCAAAAACACTCAGTTTGAAAAAATGTTGCAGTAATCCGCAAGTGCTAGTAAAAGATGTAAAAAACAGGGTATTTGGTTGATACGTTTTTTGCAAAAAATGTATACTAAGCTGCTCTACCAATCTTCACGGTATACCCTTATCAGAGCAGTCCTAACTAATGTATGCAATCCCTATCTGATGTATTTAAAAACCTGATCATCTGTATATAACCTGTGTGAACAGGGTTCAGAGAGGAAAAATCCATGTGTGCATACAGGGTAGAACAGCTTTTGTGCAGATAGCCCAAGAGGAGTGGTGGAACTCCCCAGTCTTGTAGACACAAGAGAACAATTATGGAAACAGGAACACATGGGCCACTTGCACAGTGAACAAGTCTGTATGATCATGTTCACACACCACCAAGAAACCTGAAGACACAAAAGAGAATAGTAAAACCAAAAACACTCAGTTTGAAAAAATGTTGCAGTAATCCGCAAGTGCTAGTAAAAGATGTAAAAAACAGGGTATTTGGTTGATACGTTTTTTGCAAAAAATGTATACTAAGCTGCTCTACCAATCTTCACGGTATACCCTTATCAGAGCAGTCCTAACTAATGTATGCAATCCCTATCTGATGTATTTAAAAACCTGATCATCTGTATATAACCTGTGTGAACAGGGTTCAGAGAGGAAAAATCCATGTGTGCATACAGGGTAGAACATCTTTTGTGCAGATAGCCCAAGAGGAGTGGTGGAACTCCCCAGTCTTGTAGACACAAGAGAACAATTATGGAAACAGGAACACATGGGCCACTTGCACAGTGAACAAGTCTGTATGATCATGTTCACACACCACCAAGAAACCTGAAGACACAAAAGAGAATAGTAAAACCAAAAACACTCAGTTTGAAAAAATGTTGCAGTAATCCGCAAGTGCTAGTAAAAGATGTAAAAAACAGGGTATTTGGTTGATACGTTTTTTGCAAAAAATGTATACTAAGCTGCTCTACCAATCTTCACGGTATACCCTTATCAGAACAGTCCTAACTAATTTATGCAATCCCTATCTGATGTATTTAAAAACCTGATCATCTGTATATAACCTGTGTGAACAGGGTTCAGAGAGGAAAAATCCATGTGTGCATACAGGGTAGAACAGCTTTTGTGCAGATAGCCCAAGAGGAGTGGTGGAACTCCCCAGTCTTGTAGACACAAGAGAACAATTATGGAAACAGGAACACATGGGCCACTTGCACAGTGAACAAGTCTGTATGATCATGTTCACACACCACCAAGAAACCTGAAGACACAAAAGAGAATAGTAAAACCAAAAACACTCAGTTTGAAAAAATGTTGCAGTAATCCGCAAGTGCTAGTAAAAGATGTAAAAAACAGGGTATTTGGTTGATACGTTTTTTGCAAAAAATGTATACTAAGCTGCTCTACCAATCTTCACGGTATACCCTTATCAGAGCAGTCCTAACTAATGTATGCAATCCCTATCTGATGTATTTAAAAACCTGATCATCTGTATATAACCTGTGTGAACAGGGTTCAGAGAGGAAAAATCCATGTGTGCATACAGGGTAGAACAGCTTTTGTGCAGATAGCCCAAGAGGAGTGGTGGAACTCCCCAGTCTTGTAGACACAAGAGAACAATTATGGAAACAGGAACACATGGGCCACTTGCACAGTGAACAAGTCTGTATGATCATGTTCACACACCACCAAGAAACCTGAAGACACAAATGAGAATAGTAAAACCAAAAACACTCAGTTTGAAAAAATGTTGCAGTAATCCGCAAGTGCTAGTAAAAGATGTAAAAAACAGGGTATTTGGTTGATACGTTTTTTGCAAAAAATGTATACTAAGCTGCTCTACCAATCTTCACGGTATACCCTTATCAGAGCAGTCCTAACTAATGTATGCAATCCCTATCTGATGTATTTAAAAACCTGATCATCTGTATATAACCTGTGTGAACAGGGTTCAGAGAGGAAAAATCCATGTGTGCATACAGGGTAGAACAGCTTTTGTGCAGATAGCCCAAGAGGAGTGGTGGAACTCCCCAGTCTTGTAGACACAAGAGAACAATTATGGAAACAGGAACACATGGGCCACTTGCACAGTGAACAAGTCTGTATGATCATGTTCACACACCACCAAGAAACCTGAAGACACAAAAGAGAATAGTAAAACCAAAAACACTCAGTTTGAAAAAATGTTGCAGTAATCCGCAAGTGCTAGTAAAAGATGAAAAAAACAGGGTATTTGGTTGATACGTTTTTTGCAAAAAATGTATACTAAGCTGCTCTACCAATCTTCACGGTATACCCTTATCAGAGCAGTCCTAACTAATGTATGCAATCCCTGTCTGATGTATTTAAAAACCTGATCATCTGTATATGACCTGTGTGAACAGGGTTCAGAGAGGAAAAATCCATGTGTGCATACAGGGTAGAACAGCTTTTGTGCAGATAGCCCAAGAGGAGTGGTGGAACTCCCCAGTCTTGTAGACACAAGAGAACAATTATGGAAACAGGAACACATGGGCCACTTGCACAGTGAACAAGTCTGTATGATCATGTTCACACACCACCAAGAAACCTGAAGACACAAAAGAGAATAGTAAAACCAAAAACACTCAGTTTGAAAAAATGTTGCAGTAATCCGCAAGTGCTAGTAAAAGATGTAAAAAACAGGGTATTTGGTTGATACGTTTTTTGCAAAAAATGTATACTAAGCTGCTCTACCAATCTTCACGGTATACCCTTATCACAGCAGTCCTAACTAATGTATGCAATCCCTATCTGATGTATTTAAAAACCTGATCATCTGTATATGACCTGTGTGAACAGGGTTCAGAGAGGAAAAATCCATGTGTGCATACAGGGTAGAACAGCTTTTGTGCAGATAGCCCAAGAGGAGTGGTGGAACTCCCCAGTCTTGTAGACACAGGAGAACAATTATGGAAACAGGAACACATGGGCCACTTGCACAGTGAACAAGTCTGTATGATCATGTTCACACACCACCAAGAAACCTGAAGACACAAAAGAGAATAGTAAAACCAAAAACACTCAGTTTGAAAAAATGTTGCAGTAATCCGCAAGTGCTAGTAAAAGATGTAAAAAACAGGGTATTTGGTTGATACGTTTTTTGCAAAAAATGTATACTAAGCTGCTCTACCAATCTTCACGGTATACCCTTATCAGAGCAGTCCTAACTAATGTATGCAATCCCTATCTGATGTATTTAAAAACCTGATCATCTGTATATAACCTGTGTGAACAGGGTTCAGAGAGGAAAAATCCATGTGTGCATACAGGGTAGAACAGCTTTTGTGCAGATAGCCCAAGAGGAGTGGTGGAACTCCCCAGTCTTGTAGACACAAGAGAACAATTATGGAAACAGGAACACATGGGCCACTTGCACAGTGAACAAGTCTGTATGATCATGTTCACACACCACCAAGAAACCTGAAGACACAAAAGAGAATAGTAAAACCAAAAACACTCAGTTTGAAAAAATGTTGCAGTAATCCGCAAGTGCTAGTAAAAGATGTAAAAAACAGGGTATTTGGTTGATACGTTTTTTGCAAAAAATGTATACTAAGCTGCTCTACCAATCTTCACGGTATACCCTTATCAGAGCAGTCCTAACTAATGTATGCAATCCCTATCTGATGTATTTAAAAACCTGATCATCTGTATATAACCTGTGTGAACAGGGTTCAGAGAGGAAAAATCCATGTGTGCATACAGGGTAGAACAGCTTTTGTGCAGATAGCCCAAGAGGAGTGGTGGAACTCCCCAGTCTTGTAGACACAAGAGAACAATTATGGAAACAGGAACACATGGGCCACTTGCACAGTGAACAAGTCTGTATGATCATGTTCACACACCACCAAGAAACCTGAAGACACAAAAGAGAATAGTAAAACCAAAAACACTCAGTTTGAAAAAATGTTGCAGTAATCCGCAAGTGCTAGTAAAAGATGTAAAAAACAGGGTATTTGGTTGATACGTTTTTTGCAAAAAATGTACACTAAGCTGCTCTACCAATCTTCACGGTATACCCTTATCAGAGCAGTCCTAACTAATATATGCAATCCCTATCTGATGTATTTAAAAACCTGATCATCTGTATATAACCTGTGTGAACAGGGTTCAGAGAGGAAAAATCCATGTGTGCATACAGGGTAGAACAGCTTTTGTGCAGATAGCCCAAGAGGAGTGGTGGAACTCCCCAGTCTTGTAGACACAAGAGAACAATTATGGAAACAGGAACACATGGGCCACTTGCACAGTGAACAAGTCTGTATGATCATGTTCACACACCACCAAGAAACCTGAAGACACAAAAGAGAATAGTAAAACCAAAAACACTGGTAGAGCAGCTTAGTATACATTTTTTGCAAAAAACGTATCAACCAAATACCCTGTTTTTTACATCTTTTACTAGCACTTGCGGATTACTGCAACATTTTTTCAAACTGAGTGTTTTTGGTTTTACTATTCTCTTTTGTTTCTTCAGGTTTCTTGGTGGTGTGTGAACATGATCATACAGACTTCTTCACTGTGCAAGTGGCCCATGTGTTCCTGTTTCCATAATTGTTCTCTTGTGTCTACAAGACTGGGGAGTTCCACCACTCCTCTTGGGCTATCTGCACAAAAGCTGTTCTACCCTGTATGCACACATGGATTTTTCCTCTCTGAACCCTGTTCACACAGGTTATATACAGATGATCAGGTTTTTAAATACATCAGATAGGGATTGCATACATTAGTTAGGACTGCTCTGATAAGGGTATACCGTGAAGATTGGTAGAGCAGCTTAGTATACATTTTTTGCAAAAAACGTATTGTTAGGACTGGCGGAACGCACCAAGACAGGTGACAAGATGCGTTCGCAGTCCGGGGTCCACCGTGCAGGTGAGAACCTGCTGCTAGCAATTTGCAGACTATATAGCGGTACACTAAAGTACACACGCGTGGGTTAAACCTCACCCAGCGTGAGGAAAGCGATCCTGTTAATACACAGGACCGCAATACCGCACTAGAGTGCGAGCAAGTGGCCAGCGGACTTAACCCCAGAAGGGATTGAAGCCCGATTAGGCCCTTGCTGGCACAACACCGCAACTGGGTGTGTAGAGAACCTTCAGAAATATAAGCGCACAAGTGCGCGAGCGATGCCGCACTAACGGACGCCACTAACCACCCAGACTTGGGTATGGAAAGCGCAAGGCAGGCGCACGGCGCCGTACTGGCAGGCACAGCTACAGGACGCTGTGATGTGTGTTTAGTGTAGTAGGCTAAGTCGGGCGCTAGATAGCAGCCGTACACCTTCCGCGAACAGACATTCAATAGGGAAGGGGTAACCAAGAACGACTTGCACTCACACATACACACATATCAATTGTAAGACAATACTAGCGCATGGCCGTGCGGTCATGCGCAGTTTATATAGCTGCAGCACAGGAAATGGCTATAGAACTTTTGCCCTTCTAGGACCTGCCAAGAGGACCAATGGAATGTGCCGCAGAGCCTGAGCACATGACCCTCGATCTCCAACGGGAGATCTTGCCCTGGGCATGCTCAGTGTGTGCAGATAAGGACTTAGTCCCAGAGAAGTCCGCTCGCTGCTGACCAGAATAGGCTTCAAAGGCAGACGCTGGAGAAGCAGCAATAACTCTTCTCACAGAGTCAGACTGAGCGAGACGCTGGGATCGACGTCCCTGCTGAGCAGACTCCACTGCGGCTGGAGGGGAATGGGAGACCGCAGCGGAGACGGATCGAGATTCCCCCTGTGCAGCAGAGGAAACTCGACTCCTAACATTACCCCCCCTCCTAGGGCCCCCCCCTCCTTGGGCCTCGCTACGCTCGAAGGCAGCAATGAGCTGTGGGGCCCGAATGTTTTCAGCAGGCTCCCAAGACCTGTCCTCTGGACCATAACCCTTCCAATCCACCAAATAAAACTTTTTGCCGCGTACCACCTTGCACCCCAAAATAGCGTTCACCTCGTAATCGTCCGTAGACGAACCCGATGTCCCGGCAGATGACTCGGAAAACCGGGACATGTATACGGGTTTCAAGAGGGACACATGAAAGGTGTCGGTGATACCCAAGCGTGGAGGAAGAGCCAGGCGGTAGACCACGGGATTAACCTGCTCGAGGACCTTGAATGGGCCCAAGTAGCGAGGAGCAAACTTAGTGGACTCAACTCGCAGCCTGATGTTACGGGCGGAGAGCCACACCAAGTCGCCAGGAGCAAAGGCCGGGGCAGGGCGCCGATGTGCATCGGCGGAGGACCTCATTCTCTCCTTCGAGGCCCGAATGGCATCCTGAGTGCGGTCCCAAATGTCCCGTGCCTCCACTGCCCAGTCTGCCACCCTGGAGTCAGCAGAGGACACGGGCATAGGCACAGGAACCCGCGGATGCTGGCCGTAATTAAGGAGGAAAGGAGTCTGACCGGTGGAATCGGCTACAGCGTTATTAAGGGCGAACTCTGCCCATGGTAATAAAGATGCCCAGTCATCCTGCCTGGCAGAAACAAAATGTCGCAGATATGTGACCAGAGTCTGATTGGCCCTCTCTACCAACCCATTCGTCTCGGGATGATATGCGGAAGAGAGATTTAACTCAATGCTGAGAAGACGACAAAGCTCTCTCCAGAACCGAGACGCAAACTGGGGACCCCGGTCACTGACAATTTTGTCTGGCATGCCGTGTAGGCGGAAGATGTGTCTTATGAACAACGCTGCCAAGGCCCGTGCAGAAGGTAACCGTGGGAGCGGCACCAAGTGCACCATTTTCGAGAAATGATCGGTAATTACCCAAATGACGGTACAGCCGCGAGACTTGGGCAAACCCACTACAAAGTCCATCCCGACCATCTCCCAGGGCCTGTCTGCCACCGGCAAGGGATAGAGTAACCCAGACGGCCGTTGTCGAGGAGACTTATTTTTGGCGCATGAGACACACGCCAGAACGTAATCCCTGACATCTCGCAGCATATGCGGCCACCAGTACGTCCTCGCCAGCAGCTCAGATGTCCTTTTAGTCCCAAAGTGTCCACCCACCCTGGAGGAATGAGCCCAAGAGAGAACCTCCGGTCGCAAATTTATGGGCACAAAAGTCTTGCCCGGAGGCACAGACTCAAGCGACACCGGAGCCACGGTTCTCAAGCTCTCAGAAGGAACAATAAGCCGAGGCTCTCCTTCCTCCTCCTCAGATGACACAACAGAGCGAGAAAGAGCATCAGCTCGAATGTTCTTCTCCCCAGCGACATAATGGAGGGTGAAGTGGAATCGGGAGAAGAATAAGGACCATCTGGCCTGGCGAGAATTTAGCCTCTGGGCTGTTTGCAAATATAGCAAATTTTTATGGTCTGTAAATACTTGAAAGGGAAAACGAGCCCCCTCCAAGAGATGTCTCCACTCAGAGAAAGCCAATTTCATCGCTAGCAACTCCCTGTCCCCGATGGAATAATTCCTCTCCGCTGGTGTGAAGGTCTTGGAGAAGAAAAAGCACGGATGCTTCCGACCTTGAGCATCCTTCTGGAAGAGGACTGCTCCAGCACCAACGGAAGAGGCATCCACCTCCATTATAAACGGCTTATCGACATCGGGACGATGTAGGATGGGAGCGCTAGCAAAATGAGACTTAGTAGAAGAAAAGGCCCTGGAGACCTCTTCAGACCACACTTTGGGATTTGCTCCCTTCTTGGTGAGGGCTACCAAGGGAGCTACCAAAGTTGAGAAATGGGGGATGAACTGGCGGTAATAATTAATGAACCCCATAAAGCGCTGCACCGCTTTAAGTGAATGGGGTTCTTGCCAGTCCATCACAGCCTGTAGTTTGGCAGGATCCATAGCCAATCCTTGGGCAGAGATGATATAGCCCAGGAAAGGTAAAGACTCCTGCTCAAACACACACTTCTCCAACTTTGCGTAAAGAGAGTTTGCCCGTAAGAGGTCGAAGACTCTGCCAACATCTCTCCGGTGGGAGTCAATATCTGGAGAGAAGATGAGAATATCATCCAGATAGACTACGACCGAGGTGGAAAGCATATCCCGGAAGATGTCGTTGACAAAGTCTTGGAAAACGGCTGGGGCATTACAGAGCCCGAAGGGCATCACCAGATACTCATAATGCCCATCTCTGGTGTTAAACGCCGTCTTCCATTCGTCCCCCTCACGAATGCGAATCAGGTTATAAGCTCCCCGCAGGTCTAATTTGGTAAATACCTTAGCTCCCCGTAGCCTATCAAAAAGCTCAGAAATCAGGGGCAGCGGGTACTTATTTTTAACGGTGATGGCGTTAAGACCCCTGTAGTCTATGCAAGGACGCAACTCTCCATTCTTCTTCTGTACGAAGAAGAACCCTGCCCCAGCTGGTGACACTGACTTCCTAATAAATCCTCTTGCCAAATTCTCCTGGATGTATTGGGACATAGCCTCCGTTTCCGGGAGAGAGAGGGGATAGACACGTCCCCGAGGAGGTTCTGCTCCAGGCAAGAGATCTATAGGACAGTCATAGGGACGGTGAGGCGGAAGGGTCTCCGCGGCTTTTTTGGAAAAGACGTCTGCATAAGACCAATAGTGTTTGGGGAGAGTAGAGAGATCTGCGGGTATCTCAGCGGTGGAAACCTGAACGCACTCTTTCACACATCTGCCCTTGCAGGATTCACTCCAACCCAATATCCTCCCAGAGGTCCACTCAATATGTGGGGAGTGGAAACGAAGCCAGGGCATTCCCAGCAGAATCTCATCCATTCCCTCGGGAAGGACAAGAAGGGAAATAGTCTCCTGGTGGGATGGGGACATGGCTAACGTGAAAGGGACAGTCTGATGTGTGATCTGTAATGGAAGTGTCGACCCATTCACCACTCTCACGGTTACTGGTTTGGCTAGCATAGCCAGAGGTATTGCGTGGCGCTGAGCAAAAGCAGAAGACATAAAATTTCCCTCTGCTCCTGAATCCACACAAAGCTCTACTGTAAGAGTGGATGTGTCTAACAGGATTGTCCCTTTAAAGGACAATTTTGAGGAAAATGCCGCGGTGTCCAGTGAACCTCCTCCAATGGACACTAGACGCGATCGTTTTCCCGACCGCCGTGGACATTTATTAGCGAAATGTCCCGGTTGCTGGCAATTTTTACATAGCACAGGTACTCGAGCGGTCTGAGACCTAGATCCCGCTCGAGAAACCTCCATGGCCTCATGGGAGTCGGACGCCATAACAGGAGATTCTAGGGGTTTGGCAAAGATGGGAGCCAGCCGAAACCTCTGCCTACACTGGGTCCGCTCCAACCTCCGCTCGTTAAAACGGAGATCGATGCGGGTAGCTATAGTAATAAGCTCCTCCAGTGTGGCGGGAATCTCCCTGGTGGCCAAGGCGTCCTTCACATGATCTGCCAGTCCTTTCCAGAACACCGGAATAAGGACTTTATCCGGCCATTCCAGCTCAGAAGCTAGAGTCCGGAATAGGATGGCAAACTGGCTGACCATGGACGAAGCCTGAGTAATTGCCAACAATTGGAGCGCGGTATCGTGGGTGACACGAGGTCCCAGAAAGACCTGCCTCAGAGCGTCCAGGAAGATAGGAGCACTCTGCACCACACGATCACCACGTTCCCAAAGCGGCGTTGCCCACTCCAACGCCCTGCCCGACAAGAGAGATATAACGAATCCCACTTTCGCCCGTTCCGTAGGAAAACGTGCAGCCAGCAGCTCGAGATGTATGGAGCACTGGCTCACGAATCCCCGACATGGCTTACTGTCACCAGCAAACTTGTCTGGAAGCGGGAGACGGGATAAGGTCGGAGCAGGGGTGGCAGCGGACAAACTGGCTGCAGCTGCACTTGCAGCCTGAACAGCAACAGCAGTAACGTCCACAGCTGAGGTTGTGCGCTCGAGAGCCGCCAACCTACCCTCCAGCTGCTGGATGTACTGCTGTAGACGCTGACCGTCTGCCATTTACTAGCCAGACCCTGGCGCTAGTATTATGTTAGGACTGGCGGAACGCACCAAGACAGGTGACAAAGATGCGTTCGCAGTCCGGGGTCCACCGTGCAGGTGAGAACCTGCTGCTAGCAATTTGCAGACTATATAGCGGTACACTAAAGTACACACGCGTGGGTTAAACCTCACCCAGCGTGAGGAAAGCGATCCTGTTAATACACAGGACCGCAATACCGCACTAGAGTGCGAGCAAGTGGCCAGCGGACTTAACCCCAGAAGGGATTGAAGCCCGATTAGGCCCTTGCTGGCACAACACCGCAACTGGGTGTGTAGAGAACCTTCAGAAATTTAAGCGCACAAGTGCGCGAGCGATGCCGCACTAACGGACGCCACTAACCACCCAGACTTGGGTATGGAAAGCGCAAGGCAGGCGCACGGCGCCGTACTGGCAGGCACAGCTACAGGACGCTGTGATGTGTGTTTAGTGTAGTAGGCTAAGTCGGGCGCTAGATAGCAGCCGTACACCTTCCGCGAACAGACATTCAATAGGGAAGGGGTAACCAAGAACGACTTGCACTCACACATACACACATATCAATTGTAAGACAATACTAGCGCATGGCCGTGCGGTCATGCGCAGTTTATATAGCTGCAGCACAGGAAATGGCTATAGAACTTTTGCCCTTCTAGGACCTGCCAAGAGGACCAATGGAATGTGCCGCAGAGCCTGAGCACATGACCCTCGATCTCCAACGGGAGATCTTGCCCTGGGCATGCTCAGTGTGTGCAGATAAGGACTTAGTCCCAGAGAAGTCCGCTCGCTGCTGACCAGAATAGGCTTCAAAGGCAGACGCTGGAGAAGCAGCAATAACTCTTCTCACAGAGTCAGACTGAGCGAGACGCTGGGATCGACGTCCCTGCTGAGCAGACTCCACTGCGGCTGGAGGGGAATGGGAGACCGCAGCGGAGACGGATCGAGATTCCCCCTGTGCAGCAGAGGAAACTCGACTCCTAACACGTATCAACCAAATACCCTGTTTTTTACATCTTTTACTAGCACTTGCGGATTACTGCAACATTTTTTCAAACTGAGTGTTTTTGGTTTTACTATTCTCTTTTGTGTCTTCAATCCTCATAGCATGTGCAGCTGTGAGGATTTTCTGGTGCCGAGACCAAGCGGCCATATGCAATATGCATACATTGGGCCACATTCTGAGATGCATCTAGCCTCGTTCAATACTGGTATACTGAGTGAGGTTATGCAGGCTAGTCAGAATATGGCTGTAAACATGCACCCTGCATATTTACATTCACGTGAACGCCTGCTCCCGCCTTTGCTGGAGAATCCTCACAGCTTGCATAGTCATATAGAATACAGATTGCAGACTTTGCGGTAAACCTGGACAAGCCCTTTACGGGTATGTGCACACAGTCAGTAATTGGCAGCGCTTTGGACGCAGCACACGTCCAAAGCACTGCCAGCTTTTGAATGCAGGGGAATCTGCATGTGTTCATTGAACCGTGCAGAATCACTGCGTCCAATACATTGTACTAGTTAAATTTATCTTGCGGAGGCTGATCGCTAGTATCCAGGTCTACTACAAAAAAGAATATAACTAAGTATGAACAAACAGATATGTGGGGCTTTGGACCAGTATTCATGTTTACTGGTAACTGGCAGGTAGACAGTGAGCCAACAAATCTCTTATCTGACTTTACTTGCGTCTGCTCGCTCACCCGTTACTTAAAATGTGCAATGACAGTGCACTCTCTTCCTGACTTATCACTTCTGACCACAACCAGTGCACAGTGACAGGAATCTACTGAGCATTTATCAGAATTGACATCCGACGCATGCTTAGTAGAGCTGTTACGATCCATTTTTGGATTTGTGGCAGCTCTGGTTCCACTCAGTTTAAAACTTATTTTCCTTTTGGACCATCGGGGGTTAATGTCAGTTTCTTTCCCCAGCTGGCAATATGATGTTATTGCAGTGCTGCTGGGTCAGCTAATGCAGGTGGTGTCCACTCCCACCATCTTTTAAAAGGTCACCTGAAGCATCAGCTGACTCTTGGTGATAGAGCAATCTTCAGTGACCAAGCCTGATCGAGGAGCTCTCTGGATTCAGTGATGCTTCTGCTGGGTTCATTATCCCTGTGCCTTTATTCTGCTTTTTTGGAAGTGCATTGAACAGCAAGGTGGATTGTTGCTGAGTGGAAGAGAAAAAAAAATCTCTTTAAATCTTCAGCTTAGCGATTGTGAACGAGCTGAGTGTGAGCTGAGCGTAAGTGTGAACGGCGGTAAGTGTGACTTGTGATTCAGTGAAGAGGTATTTGGAAAACCTTTAACAAATACCTGTGTGAATTGGTGTGAGTTGCTGAATTGGGATTAGCTATATTCACAAAGGGTTAAATTAGGGTGGGAGCTCATAGTCAAGGGTTTATAAGGGGCAGCTGGTTGTGGCTCAAGTCCTTTTTGGAAGTGCTTTGAACAGCAAGGTGGATTGCTGCTGAGGGGAAAGAGGAAAAAAAAAATCTCTTTAAATCTTCAGCTTAGCGAGTGTGACCTGAGTGTAAGTGCGAACGGCGGTAAGTCTGTGACTTGAGATTCAGTGACTTTGGATTCAGGGAGTTTCCAAGGGAGGAATTACTGAATTGCTATCTGTGTTTTATTAATACTTTGTATTTACTTTTTATTTAACTTTTCTGTCTGGTGCAATCCCCATTAGGAAATGTGCTCCACTCTTGTTAATGCCATCCAGTGCACATCTTGCCACATGTATGCAGTCCTTGATCAGCCGGTCAAGGGTGCATATTGCTGTGCGAGATGTGAGCATGTTGTGCATTTGGAACCCCAGATTCTGAATCTAAATGTGCAGCTGGCAACACTCAGATCCATTGACAACATGGAAAGGAGTCTTCTGCTCACTGAGCAGACGCTCAATGGGATAGATGAAGTGGGGGATGGTAGGACAGTGAAGTAGCAAGCTGGGTGACAGAAGGCCGGGTAGAGGGAAGAGTGCCAGGGAGGCTAATCCTGATCTGGCACACCCCAATAAGTTTGCTAAGTTGGCAGATGAAGGGGGTGCCAGTGCAGGGGTAGCACTGCTGCAGCCAGGCATGTCCTCTGAAAGCCAGAGGAGTGACTGCTACAGTAAGGAGGGAAATAGGAGAGCAGTGCAGGCCAGACAGGTGCTGGTAGTGGGGGACTCAATTATTAGGGGATCAGATAGGGCAATTTGTCACAAAGACAGGGATCGTCGAACGGTGTGCTGCCTACCTGGCGCTCGAGTCCGGCACATCGCTGATCGGGTTGACAGATTACTGGGAGGGGCTGGTGAGGACCTAGCGGTCATGGTGCACATTGGCACAAATGACAAAGTTAGAGGTAGGTGGAAGGTCCTTAAAGATAATTTCAGGGAATTAGGCTGCAAGCTGAAAGCAAGGACCTCCAACGTGTTATTTTACAAAATACTGCCTGTACCACGTGCCACGCAAGAGAGGCAACGGGAGATTAGGAAACCAGATTGTATCTTAATTACCCAGACAGCTACCTTTTTGCAAACCAATAAGAACTGACTTTTCATTTGTATATTGGCTTGTGCATTTAAGTGTTTATGTCTGGTGGTTCAAGAAGACAGACTTGCAAACTGATACCATTTAACATACAGTGTAAGTCTGTAATAGTGACTTGTACATAGTGTGTGTTTATCTTTGTTTATTGATGTGTGCTGATATGCTAATTGTGCATTGAATTCCAGAACTAGCTTGGTGACTTCTAAAGCAGAGAAGGAAAGACTGTGCAAATAGATTGAATGGTCAAGTAGTACTATGTAAACTCATCACATCACCATTGTTTGCTATATATAAATGTTGAACTAACGGACACTGGGTAATTCTAAAAATAGCTCACATGCCTTGGGTATAAAAAAATCAGAGATCACAACCTGGGGGAGACTGAAGTAACACAGAGCTACCAGCCAGACATTCTGCAAACCACCCCAACAGACAAGAGAACGGACTGCAGCCAATTCATCATGGCACCATCACATGGGATTTTAGGCTCCGGTTGGAAGGACACAGATCTGATACAGTGACCATCTCTGAACCATGGATATGGTCACCTGGTTCCATGGAGATGGTCAGATAAGCCAGGTGGTGACTCTCGTGTCAAATGGCTTTGGACCTTGTATGGACTCTATGGACAGTTCTCGGTCATCTCCCTATGCTTGTCGTTACCTCTTCTCTGTGCATGTATCCATAGATGGAGTAGCGACCCTGGGAGCTCTGACATCATGTCAACTGGCTTTGGACCTTGTATGGACTCTATAGACAGTTCTTGGTCATCTCCCTATGCTTGTCGTTACCCCTTCTCTGTGCGTGCATCCACAGATGGAGTAGCGACCCTGGGAGCTCTGACATTATGTCAACTGGCTTTGGACCTTGTATGGACTCTATGGACAGTTCTTGGTCATCTCCCTATGCTTGTCATTACCCCTTCTCTGTACGTGCATCCACAGATGGAGCACAGATGCTGGGAGCTCTGACATCATGTCATACTGGAAATACGTGGAGACGCAGTGATATTTTATATGCGCCCATGTAATCAAGCAATTGCAGCCATGTTGCGATTGTTCTGTTTGCTATTGTCTGCTGTGGTTCAATAAAGTATTTCCACACTGTTTTACCTTAACCCTGTGTTGTCTGTGTAGTGTATTGCCCACTGGGAGATAGAGCGGGCGTTCAGTGGTATGAGGCGTGGTCCATGCAGTCTTGCTAAAGACAGCTGGGCCAGCGAACGAGAGCACCCGCTGACCCCGTTTCCCTATTACAGGGAGGTTAATAAGTGGCTCAAGAATTGGTGTAGGTAGGAGGGGTTTGAGTTCCTGCAGAACTGGGCTGACTTCTCAGTTGGCTACAGGCTCTACGCTAGGGATGGGCTGCACCTCAATGGGGAAGGTGCAGCTGTGCTGGGGGAGAGAATGGCTAGAAGGTTGGAGGAGTGTTTAAACTGGGGAATGGGGGAGGGTATTCATTTTATAGGAGGGGAAGAAAGAGCAGATAGAGACCTGGGCACAAATAAGGAAGTTGGGGATGGCAGTGGCATGGGGGGTGGGGTTAGAACAATTAATAATTTAAGAAAGAATAGTGGTAGAGAGAGATACAAATAGTGTATGTATACTAATGCCAGAAGCCTCGGCAACAAAATGGAGGAATTAGAATTCATGTTGTTGTAGCATAATTATGACATGGTGGGGATATCTGAAACATGGCTGGATGAGAGCCATGGCTGGGCTGTTAACTTGCAGGGCTATAGTCTGTTCAGAAATGACCGCATGGATAAGCGAGGGGGAGGGGTGTGTCTATATGTAAAATCATCCTTAAAACCCATTCTGCGTGATAATATAGGTGAATCTAATGAAAATGTTGAGTCCCTGTGGGTGGAGATAAGGGGGGAGGGGATTATAAATTACTGATAGGGGTTAGTTATAAGTCTCCAAAAATAATGGAAGCAATGGAGAATATCCTCATAAAGCAAATAGATGAAGCAACGACTTAAGAAGATGTCAGTATTATGGGGGACTTCAACTACCTTGAAATAGATTGGGGAACAGAAACCTGCAGTTCCAGCAAAGGTAATTGGTTTTTGACAACTATGAGAGACAATTACCTTTCACAACTGCTTCAAGACCCAACAAGAAGAGGGGTACTGCTAGACCTAATATTAACCAACAGGCCAGACCGCATATCAAATATAAGGGTTGGGGTCACTTGGGGAATAGTGATCACAAAATAATAAGTTTTCATGTATCCTTTAATAAGATGTGTAGTAGAGGGGTTACAAGGACACTAAACTTCAGGAGGGCAAATTTCCAACAGATGAGAGATGATCTTGGTGCAATTAACTGGGAAGATATCCTGAGGCATAAAAATACACAAAGAAAATGTGAAACGTTTATTAGCATCCTGGATTGGACCTGTGCATAATATATACTGTATGGGAATAAACATGCTAGAAATAGGAGGAAACCAATATACCTAAATAGAGCTTTAAGGGGCTCAATAAGTGACAAAAAGAAAGCATTTAGAGAATTAAAGGAAGTAAATAGTGACGAGGCATTAAATACATACAGGAAATTAAATAAATTCTGTAAAAATCAAATCAAGGCAGCAAAGATTGAGACAGAGAGACTCATTGCCAGAGAGAGTAAAAATAATCCCAAAATATTCTTTAACTACGTAAATAGTAAGAAACTAAAAAATGATAGTGTTGGCCCCCTTAAAAATAGTCTGGGTGAAATGGTGGATGAGGATGAGGGAAAAACCAATATGCTAAATGACTTTTTTTCATCAGTATTTACACAAGAAAATCCCATGGCAGACAATATGATCAGTGATAACAAAAATTCCCCATTAAGTGTCCCCTGCTTAACCCAGTAGGAAGTACTTCAGCATCTAAAAATCACTAAAATTGACAAATCTCCAGGCCCGGATTGGATACACCCCCGAGTACTGCAGAAACTAAGTACAGTCATTGATAGACCATTATTTTTAATCTTTAAAGACTCCATAATAACAGGGTCTGTACCACAGGACTGGCGTATAGCAAAGGTGGTGCCAATATTCAAAAAGGAAATTATAGGCCAGTAAGCTTAACATCTATCATGGGTAAAATCCTGGAGGGCATTCTAAGGGATGCTATGCTGGAGTATCTGAAGAGGAATAACCTCAAGACACAATATCAGCATGGGTTTACTAGGGACTGTTCTTGTCAGACTAATCTGATCAATTTCTATGAAGAGGTAATTTCCGGACTGGACCAGGGGAATCCATTGGACATAGTGTATATGGACTTTTCAAAAGCTTTTGATGCGGTGCCACACAAAAGGTTGATACATAAAATGAGAATAATGGGGATAGGGGAAAATATGTGTAAGTGGGTTGAGAGCTGGCTCAGGGATAGGAATCAAAGGGTGGTTATTAATGGAGCACACTCAGACTGGGTCGCGGTTAGCAGTGGGGTACCACA
The DNA here is from genome assembly GCF_032444005.1 of Ranitomeya imitator. Classification (NCBI taxonomy): domain Eukaryota; kingdom Metazoa; phylum Chordata; class Amphibia; order Anura; family Dendrobatidae; genus Ranitomeya; species Ranitomeya imitator. The sequence goes on from NC_091284.1 coordinate 637,037,753, forward strand.
AGGGTCAGTATTGGGCCCTCTTCTTTTAACATATTAATGACCTTGTGGGGGCATACAGAGTAGAATTTCAATATTTGCAGATGACACTAAACTCTGCAGTGTAATCAATACAGAGGAGGACAATTTTATATTATAGTATGATTTATGTAAACTAGAAGCTTGGGCTGACAAATGGCAAATGAGCTTTAATGGATATAAATGTAAGGTCATGAGATGAGCGACCAAGGTTATTAGAGGACTGGGGGGGTCTGCAATACCAAGATAGATTATTATACTTGGGGCAATTTAGTTTGTAAAAACGAAAGCTAAGGGGTGATCTTATTTTAATGTATAAATATATGAGGGGACAGTACAAAGACTTTTCCAATGATCTTTTTAATCATAGACCTGAGACAGGGACAAGGGGGCATCCTCTACGGCTGGGGGAAAGAAGCATAATAGCAGACGCGGATTCTTTACTGTAAGAGCAGTGAGACTATGGAACTCTCTGCCACATGATGTTGTAATGAGTGATTCATTACTTAAATTTAAGAGGGGACTGGATGCCTTTCTTGAAAAGTATAATGTTACAGGTTATATATACTATATATAGTATAGGGCGTTGATCCAGGGAACTAGTCTGATTGCCGTATGTGGAGTCGGGAAGGATTTTTTTTTCCCAATGTGGAGCTTACTCTTTGCCACATGGTTTTTTTTTGCCTTACTCTGGATCAACATGTTAGGGCATGTTAGGTTAGGCTATGGGTTGAACCAGATGGACTTAAAGTCTTCCTTCAACCCTAATAACTATGTTACTATGTTACTATGTGTGGTGCTTTGCAGCAGAGAAAGCTAAGTGTTTATTTCCTCGTCCCTTTCGTGTTTGTAACAATCCCCTGTGTATAAATATCTGCAGTGGTGTGGCTAGTGCCTGTCACCAGCCAGTACACTAGCCAGGGCAGAGTAAGGTGACACATAGGGCCGAGGTATCCTAACGGCGGCAGGGGGGAAGGATTCACATAGGACATTAGGGGAGTGCAGGGTCAGGCTCAGGTTTTAGCTCAGGTGGTGGCCATTCTCCATTCCCTAAGGGTAGGACCTTCCTCTCACCTTTTCCATCCCATTGTTTGTGAGTTTTGTTGTCCATTGACCGACCACCCATTGGGTTGGGTCACACCGTGACAAGAGCAGTGACCAGCCCAGCTCTGAAGCAGATATCACTGATGATGCTTCATCTCAGGGAGGGGGCAAAGGCTGTGGCAGTGACCACAGCCTCTGTTCCCTGATAATGCATGTGAGTGTCCCAACAGGAACTGAGATTTTCAAATAATGCTTCATTAAAGAGGAGGTAATGGAAAAAAATAAAGCAGTTAGAGTACAGAGGGATAGATAGGGAATTTAAAATTAAAGTATATTAGAAAAAAATGTCAGATTCTGACATTAAATGGGTTGTCCACTACTAAGACATCCCCTTATTAAACTATATATTCTGCCCCAATAAAATAATAAAGCTTATACTCATCTGACGTGCCGGTTCCATGGTTCCATTCCAGCGGTGTCAGCACTCCTGGGACTGTGATGAGGTGGAATGACAGGTGAGACCCAATGAGCGCTGATGTCACTGTCTCCACTTTCAGATAAACTAAACATGAAGAGAAAATATGGGATGAGCTTCAGACCTGGCTTCCTTTTCATGTTCAGTTTGTAAAAAGGTGGAGACTGTAACACCAGCATTGATTGGGTGCCAGGGTCACATGTCACAACACCACATCAGAGCCCTGGGGAGAGCAAGTGCTAAGGCTACTTTCACACTAACGTCGGAATCTCCCCATCGCAATGCGTCGGGTAGAGATTCCGACGCTAGCGTTTAACGCACTGCACAATGGAGGCAGCGGATGCATTTCTCCGGCGCATCCGCTGCCCCATTGTGAGGGGCGGGGAGGTGGGGGCGGAGTTCCAGCCGCGCATGCGCGGTCGGAAAAAGTGGTCCGTCAGGAGCAAAAAACGTTACATGTAGTGTTTTTTGCTCCCGACGGTCCGCCAAAGCACGACGCATCCGTCGCATGACGGATGCGACGTGTGGCAATCCGTCGCAATGCGTCGTCAATACAAGTCTATGGGGAAAAAACGCATCCTGCAAGCACGTTTGCAGGATGCGTTTTTTCTGCAAAACGACACATTGTGACGGATTGCAGTTAACGCTAGTGTGAAAGTAGCCAACACCGTGGGAACAGAGTCAGCCCACTGAATTGGGTATATGCTTTATAATTTTATCACGGCTAAACATTTAGTTTAAGAAGGGGTTGTCCTTGTTGTGGACAGTACCTTTAAATAGCTACAGATTAAAAAGTAAAATAAAATTTAGTTTTGGACTACCCCTTTAATGAATCAGAGCCAAAAGTTATAGTTTGATAATCATGGGCCACTGCTTTCTGCTTGCCTCCTAGGCCAATTTTTTTCCCATACAGCACCTGATGTTATCTGTTGAAAGTCTCTTCATGATATTATCCACATGGTCCCCATACCTATCTCCAATTGTCTATGTGTCAAACATACAAGTGGGATTTAGCAATGAAGAGGATAGAGCTCTATTACAGCCTACTTTGCCATATTGCTCTGAATCATCACAGTTTTGAGAGTGATGTCATTAGGGTAATGGAACATCTGTAGCTAGACATCTGGCTCATATTAAAATGTCGCGCCAACATTTCCTGAATGTTTTTGCACACATGGTTTGACACCTTAGGCTTGGTATGGGACATCTAATTTCAACTGACGTATAGAATGGATCAGTCAGTGCAATTCTTCCAATCTGATGATCTGTGCCTGCAGAAATTAGCATCTGCGCCCCTCTTGCTGTCATTCCAGTTCATAATTGTATTCTCAATCACTGGGACATGAAATGTTGAAAGATGCTGAAATCTCTGCCTATGGACATTATGATTAAGGAAGGCCTCTCACTTCAGGTTTGTTGACTCTCTCAGTTTGTAGCAAGTTATCTAACTTGTGATAATTGGAAGGTTGAAAAGCAGGAGACATTTAAAATAAACATCCCACAAGACTTGATCCCATTTTTGAAGTTTAATGTGGTGTCACGGGTGTGTGAGAGGCGACAGACAGTCGCTCTGCATCTGGATAGAGAATGTCTCTGCTTTTGACATTGCATACACCTTCTTAATCCTTCTGACTTTTGGACACAGTGGCAACTTTCCTCCGGCTCTAATTGACACACCTGTACCTGGTGTTTATAGACTCTCATCAGGGAGTCTGCTTCAGGGAGAAACCTGGGTATTTATAGACTCTCAGTCTACAGTCTGCTTCAGGGTGCCACTGGTGATATTCACATTTTCCCTTGTGAAAGCTTGGAGCTATACCAGTCGGCTAACTTCCTCTCTGGTGCTCTTGAAGGGCGTTTGGTGTTACTTCTCTGGAGTCTGATTGAGTTAAGTTTCTTCCTCCTTGTTTGTCTCTGTTCTTGTCTTTAGTATACAGTGGGGACTGACCAGTGCTCATCCCCCCTTCCCTGTTCATGGACTAGCTCTGGGAATATTCAGGCCCTAGGTTTCCTGCTCGGCGATTGGTTTGGAACCAATATAGGGATGATAGGGTAGGCAGGGTGCTATTAGATCTGCCTTGGAGTCTGCACTCCCTCTTTCCCTAGCGTTTGGGCTTTCTTCTCCTCATCCACTCGTGTTGCACTTAGTCTTCCCACACTGGGTGTGACATTACTTAAGTTTGCTTTTAATTTTATACCACTGCCGTGTGCCACAGATTGTACGAAGGTGCTTGAAAACATGATAATTTGTAGAATCTTAGTGCCACTTGCTTGTTCCTCGATTTGCATAACTTTATAGTTTGTCCTTAGTGTTGCAATTTCAATGTTGAGGAGTCTGTGTTTACTGCGCTATGAGAATTAAAAAAGTATATCACTTACCATATGTATAACAGTTATGCTCAAATAAAAACATACTATTTTAATTCTCAAACTGCTGTTTAAAAGCTATTTAAAATGTTAACTACATAATACAAATACTAATCTAAACTACATAATACAAATACTAATCTACGCTTCAATCCTGGTTATAAGTTATGCATTTTAATAAGGTCCTTCCAACCATAATGAACACATTAGCATGTTTATTAATACAGTTAATTAATGCTAATTTGAAGTATTTCAAACTCTTATTGCAATAATTTAATAATTTTGAAAGTAGAAATTGATTTTTTTAAAGCTTAGACACATAAAACATGGAGACTGAAAGAATGGGTATTATTTGAATAAAGAAAACAGTTGCAACTTATTTATTAAAATAATTATATTTTTACAAATAAACATGTTGTAATGGGAGTGGTGGAACCACTCTTCATTGGAGCCCATAATGGTGGAGTTTGGCTTGGCTCCCAATGGACACCAGGTGCTACACCAATACAGACCTTGGACACATGGCAGCTGACCCCCAAGGTATAGGTAGGTAGCTGGAATGGCCCAGTATGAAAGTTCAACTTATACAGGCAGGCAGGGCATGAACACAGAAACTTACAGTAGTTGCTGGAGGGTACAGAGGGTATACAGATAGGCACTGGCAGGTGTAGGCTGGTATGACTGTTATACAGATAAGGAGTGGCAGGTTCAGGCTGGCATGGCTGGTATACATATAGGCATTGATAGGTGCAGGCTGGTACAGCTGAAATACAGGGTGACAAGGCACGTACAGGCAGACAGGTACTAAACAGGTGGACTGATTGGCAGATACTGGGGATCTGACAGCAAGAAAGCGTGCAAGGGACAAATTAAACACATTACTCAGGCATTTCTAAACAGGTGGAGGTGCCTTAAATAATAAACTTCTCCCAGTTATTGGTTGGAGACACTTTAGGACAGCGAGCGCGGCCCCTTTAAAAAGGAGGGAGCGGGCGCTCTTGTGCCCTAAGCACAGTGCTCGGGGATCTGCACGTCATACACAAACACCAAGCAGCAGCTATAGATGGAGGAGAAGGTGTGGGATGGGAACCATGGTGGTTAGTGAGTCAGTGTCCCTTTTGGGGGAGGAGAGAAGTATGCAGGGACAATGGTGCTACACAGTTTCTGATTGTTTCACTCTTAATAGCATCAGGGAACATATTAAAGGTTATTAAAAGGTTATAGTCAACATCTACCATCAGGTGTTTGTAATCACACTGCTCCACAACTTCTTTCCCATCCTTGTTATTAGGGGTTGGGCACTCACCCTGAAGTGACAGTTCTGATTCAGTTATTTCAACTTCTTTTTCACTATCGTGCTGCTGTAGGAAATGCAGGTATGTCAGCTCTTGCTCTGACATTATCACTATATTTGCAAATAGAGATAGCAGGGTATTTGTAGAAGTACAAACCTTAATGAGAACTGCACAGGAAACTGCTGAGGGTATGTGGCCATATGACTGTGAATTTGAAGGACTGATAACAGGTCATGAGTTGACAGGTAGCGAGAGGAAGTTGAGCAGTTATCTGCTATAAACAGTTGTGTGAAAGTGTTTTCCCCCTTCCTGATTTCCTATTCTTTTTCAATTGTCACATTTAAATATTTCAGACCATCAACCAAATTGAAATATTAGACAAGGCTAACAAAAGTAAGCATAAACTCACAGAAGGCAGTTTTTTAAATTAAGTTCTTTATTATTAAGGGAAAACTAAATTACAGGGAACTGTGTAAAGAAAAAAAAAGATTGTCCTCTTCCCTTAAAACATAAAATTAACTGTAGTTTATCACATCTGTGGGAAGCTGAGCACAAGTTCTCTAGCCACACCAAGGCCTGATTACTGCCACACTTGTTCTCAGACAAGGAATAACTTAAATAGGACCTGCCCGATAAAGGGAAGTAGACCAGAAGAGCCTCAAAATCTAGATATCATGCCACAATCAAAAGAAATTCTGGAACAAAAGAGAAGCAAAGAAATTGACAATTATCAGTGTGGAAAGTTTTTAAAAAATTCCTAAAACTTTGCCAGCCAAACAAAGTCACTCCAAGAGCGTAGTGATAACTCATCCAAGAGGTCACAAATGACCTCACAAAAACATCCAAAGAACTGTAGGTCTAACTTGCCTTTAATTTAGGTCAGTGTTCATGACTCCAGCAAAAGAAAGAGAAGAGACTGGGCAAAAATGGCCTGCATGGCAGAGTTCCAAGGCAAAAACCACTACTGAACAATAAGAACATAAATGCTCATCTCAGTTTTGCCAGAATACATCTTGATGATCCCCAAGACTTGTGGGAGAATACTCTGACTGAAGAGACAAAAGGTGAACTTTTTTGACGGTTTGTCCCATTACATCTGGTGTAGAAGTAACACAGTATTTAAGAAAAGAAACATCATATTAACAGCAAAATATGGTGATGGTAGTGTGGTAGTATGGGACGGTTTTGCTACTTCAGGACCTGGTAGACTTGCTGTGGTATATGGAACCATGAATTCTGGTGTCTACCGAAAAATCCTGAAGGAAAATATTTGTCTTCGTGACCTCAAGCAGAAGTGCCCTTGAGTTATGCAGCAGGACAATGATCCAAAACATGCTTAAGAAAAACAAAATGAAGACTATGGAGTGGCGTAGTCAAAGTCCTTACCTTAATCCTATTAAGATGGTGTGGCATGACTTTAAACAGGAGGTTCATGCTCGAAAATCCTCTAATGTGGCTGAATTACAACAATTCTGCAAAGATGAGTGGGCCAAAATTCCTCCAGAGTGTTGTAAAAGACTCATTGTCAGTTAACTCAAACACTTGATTGCAATTGTTGCTGCAAAGGGTGACCCAACTAGTTCTAAAATTTAAGGAGCAATCAATTTTCCACACAGGGCTCTGTAGGTTTGGATTTCTTTTTCCCTTAATCATAAAGACCTTCATTTAAAAACTGCACTTTGTGTTTTATTTGTGCTATCTTTGTCTAATATTTAAATTTGTTTTGTGATCTGAAGCATTTAAGTGTGGCAAACATGCAAAAGAATAGGAAATCAGAAATGGGGCAAACACTTTCACACAACTATGGAAATTAGTTTTCTCGACATAGGCAACTGGTATATTATGGCTGCAGTCACACTATTAGTGTTTGGTCAGTATACATCAGTATTTGGAAACCAAAACCAGGTGAGAAACAATCAGAGGAAAAGTATAATAGAAACATGTCACCACTTCTGTATTTATCACCCACTCCTGTTTATTTCTTACAAATACTGATGTAAAATACTGACCAAATACTGATAGTGTGACTGCAGCCTAAGAATTAACTAGTCAGCCTGGAACAGAATTGTTGCCCACTTATGACCTGGCTTTGGTTAATCTTTAGGCAGCAAGCTGTAAACTATGTAAGATCAAATCTTTCATAGCAGCAGAAAGAAACAGATCTAAAGAGTCAATTTCAAATGTGTTTATTTTCAAGCTAACTGTACCAAATTTATAACATGCTCTATAAATGTATGAATTCACTATTTTACAGTAGGGATACTTCTCTGCTCATCATGAGACTTTGAATGAGGTTTTTTTTTATAGCATTTTCATAGCATTGGTGGTTATGATAGTAAATGTAGCAATATAAACAACAATAATAATAAAAAACAATCAATGTACATCATGCCAATTCAAATGTCAGTAAATAATAGTTAAATATACGCTAACACTTATAATTTTTTATAATTTTTTTTAGAACAAAAAATAATGAATATGCTTTGCATTAGGAAAAATATACAGTTGTAAATTAAGGTTCAAAAAAGAAAAAAAGACAAGCAAAGAAACAATGACTTATAATAGCCATCTTTAGTAATGACTAGGGTTGAGCGAAACGGGTCGTTCATTTTCAAAAGTTGCCGACTTTTGGCAAAGTCGGGTTTCATGAAACCCGATCCGACCCCTGTGCGGGGTCGGCCATGCGGTACGCGACTTTCGCGCCAAAGTCGCGTTTCAATGACGCGAAAAGCGCCATTTCTCAGCCAATGAAGGTAAACGCAGAGTGTGGGCAGCGTGATGACATAGGTCCTGGTCCCCACCATCTTAGAGAAGGGCATTGCAGTGATTGGCTTGCTGTCTGCGGCGTCACAGGGGCTATAAAGGGGCGTTCCCGCCGACCGCCATGTTACTGCTGCTGATCTGAGCTTAGGGAGAGGTTGCTGCCGCTTCGTCAGAAGCAGGGATAGCGTTAGGCATGGTCCATTAACCACCAAACCGCTTGTGCTGTAGCGATTTCCACAGCCCAACACCACCTTCGGTGTGCAGGGACAGTGGAAGCTACATTTTTCTTTTTTTCCTCAGCGCTGTAGCTTATTGGGCTGCCCTAGAAGGCTCCCTGATAGCTGCATTGCTGTGTGTACGCCGCTGTGCAAACCAACTGCTTTTTTCAAAGCACAAATCCTCTTGTTCCTTCCTTTCTGCACAGCTATCTTGTTTGTTTGTCCACACTTTTTATTTAATTTGTGCATCAGTCCACTCCTTATTGCTGCCTGCCATACCTGGCTGAGATTACTGCAGGGAGATAGTAATTGAAGGACAGTTCCTTTTTTTTTTGTGGGAGATTAAGATTGGCATTTCTGCTAGAGTGCCATCCCTGTGTGTGCCATCTCTCACTCAGTGGGCCATAGAAAGCCTATTTATTTTTTTGCTTGATTTGGGTTCTAAAATCTACCTGAAAAAATCAATAAATCAATCAGTGGGAGATTAATATTGGCCTCAGGGCTTGTGTGCCACTCCTGACTCCTGTGTGTGCCATCTCTCACTCAGTGGGCCATAGAAAGCCTATTAATTTTTTTGCTTGATTTGGGTTCTAAATTCTACCTGAAAAAATCAATAAATCAATCAGTGGGAGATTAATATTGGCCTTTGGGCTTGTGTGCCAGTCCTAAGCGTGCCATCTCTCTCTCTCAGATAGTGGGCCATAGAAAGCCTATTTATTATTTTTTTTTGTTGGGTTTATAAATTTTCCCTGGAAAAAAAAAAAAAAAGTGGGAGATTAATATTGGCCTCTGGGCTTGTGTGCCAGTCCTGAGCGTGCCAACTCTCTCACAAATAGTGGGCCATAGAAAGCCTATTTATTTTTTTGGTTGATTTCGGTTCTAAATTCTACCTGAAAAAATCAATAAATCAATCAGTGGGAGATTAATATTGGCCTCTGGGCTTGTGTGCCACTCCTGACTCCTGTGTGCGTCCTCTCTCACTCAGTGGGCCCTACAAAGCCTATTTTTTTTATTTGTTTTCTAAATTCTCCCTGAAACAATCATTTTATTTTATTTGGTTTCTAAATTATTCCTGAAAAAATCATTTTTTTTGTATTTTTTTTTTCTAAAGTCTCCCTGAAAAAAAAAAAAAATCAAATCAGTGGGAGATTAATATTGCCCTTTCTGCTTGTGTGCCAGTCTTGACTCCTGGGTGTGCCATCTCTCTCTCTCTCTCTCTCTCCAATTGTGGGCCATAGAAAGCCTATTAATTTTTTTGCTTGATTTGGGTTCCAAAATCTACCTGAAAAGATCACTAAATCAAACAGTGGGAGATAAATATTTCGAAATCTTTTGCCCCACCTTGCCCGGCTGACACCTAGCTTTCCTATGTAAAGGTCTTGCCTGTGGACTATTCTGAACGACTTTTCCAATCTCGTAATTTGCAGCACCTGATTGTCCAGCATCCGACATGTTAACACCTCCCTAAATGGCCAAAGTCCCCACACGGGGCCGTGGTATCGCCACTTGGCGCCAGCACCCGTGAGAGTACTGTTTGTCTGAGGAGGTGGGTGTGCCCGCTTTTTGGTCGACGGCACTGCCACTAGGTCCCTCATAGTACAATAAAGTGTAATATGAGGGGCCCTGGGCCTGTACCGCCGGCCACAAGACAGTCCCCCCCCCAGCTCAAACAGTGCTCTACCACTTGCAAAATTTTCTCTCACAGCTCCACCAATGTTTAGTCTATGCGCTGACATCCTTCAATGCCTGGCACTGTCAATACCATTGTATTGACATTTTTCTTATGTTAGGCCTTCGAAGCCTGTCTGCGGTCACTCCTTCCACTAGGCCTCCACTGACCTGTCTACTGCTGCCCGTGTTCCCCTGGAACCAATTTTAAATTGCCTGCAGCCCAATTTTTGTTATGTTAGGCCTTCGAAGCCTGTCTGCAGCCCGTTCTTTCCACTACTACTACACTGACCTGGCTACTGCCGCCCGTGTTCCCCTGGAACCAATTTAAAATTGCCGACAGCAAGCCCAATTTATTATGTTAGGGCTTCGAAGCCTGTCTGCGGTCCCTCCTTCCACTAGGCCTCCACTGACCTGTCTACTGCTGCCCGTGTTCCCCTGGAACCAATTTTAAATTGCCTACAGCCCAATTTTTGTTATGTTAGGCCTTCGAAGCCTGTCTGCGGCCCGTTCTTTCCACTACTACTACACAGACCAGGCCACTGCTGCCCGTGTTCCCCTGGAACCAATTTTAAATTGCCTACAGCCAGCCCAATTTATTATGTTAGGCCTTCGAAGCCTGTCTGCGGTCCCTCCTTCCACTAGGCCTCCACTGACCTGTCTACTGCTGCCCGTGTACCCCTTGAACCAACATCAGAAAATATAAAAATAAGTATTTTGCTTATAAAAAAGCAACATACAACAAAAATCTGGTACAGTACTAAAAATGGCCACCAGCTACAATAACTTTCTCCTGCAAGTAGTTAACTGAAAGTTTTTTTCAATTTAAAACACAGATATGGCATCCACCGAGTGTTGTCCTGTCGCGTCTTCTTTATATTATTGCCAAGAAGATGCAAAACAATGAAAATAATAAAATCATTATTTACCAAAAAAATAGAGTAAGTCAAAACCACATTGCAAATAAACATTCATTACAAATAAAGAAGCAGGGCGCGTCCGAGGGTGAGTATATACCTAATAAGAATATAATCACCCTCGGACGCGCCCTGCTTCTTTCCGACAGCCTTCCTTTCTAAGAATCAGCCCTTCCGTGGTGTAGAGAGAGGGTATGTTACACTCCAAGGTGTTCCCCAGGTTGCCTTTCCTGAGCTTCGATCTTCATGCTCTCGTTTAGTAGTTGTAGAAAACTACACTGCATTAGGTCTACAAAATGGGTATCGGGTGGAGAGAGATGGTGTGTTACACTCCAAGGTCTTCCCCAGGTTTCCTTGCCATTGCTTCGGTCTTCAGACTCTCGTTTAGTAGTTGTAGAAAACTACACTGCATTAGGCCTACAAAATGGGTATCGGGTGGAGAGAGATGGTGTGTTACACTCCAAGGTCTTCCCCAGGTTTCCTTGCCATTGCTTCGGTCTTCAGACTCTCGTTTAGTAGTTGTAGAAAACTACACTGCATTAGGCCTACAAAATGGGTATCGGGTGGAGAGAGATGGTGTGTTACACTCCAAGGTGTTCCCCAGGTTTCCTTGCCATTGCTTCGGTCTTCCGACTCTCGTTTAGTAGTTGTAGAAAACTACACTGCATTAGGCCTACAAAATGGGTATCGGGTGGAGAGAGATGGTGTGTTACACTCCAAGGTGTTCCCCAGGTTTCCTTGCCATTGCTTCGGTCTTCAGACTCTCGTTTAGTAGTTGTAGAAAACTACACTGCATTAGGCCTACAAAATGGGTATCGGGTGGAGAGAGATGGTGTGTTACACTCCAAGGTGTTCCCCAGGTTTCCTTGCCATTGCTTCGTCTTCCGACTCTCGTTTAGTAGTTGTACAAAACTACACTGCATTAGGCCTACAAAATGGGTATCGGGTGGAGAGAGATGGTGTGTTACACTCCAAGGTGTTCCCCAGGTTTCCTTGCCATTGCTTCGGTCTTCCGACTCTCGTTTAGTAGTTGTAGAAAACTACACTGCATTAGGCCTACAAAATGGGTATCGGGTGGAGAGAGATGGTGTGTTACACTCCAAGCTCTTCCCCAGGTTTCCTTGCCATTGCTTCGGTCTTCAGACTCTCGTTTAGTAGTTGTAGAAAACTACACTGCATTAGGCCTACAAAATGGGTATCGGGTGGAGTCAGATGGTGTGTTACACTCCAAGGTGTTCCCCAGGTTTCCTTGCCATTGCTTCGGTCTTCCGACTCTCGTTTAGTAGTTGTAGAAAACTACACTGCATTAGGCCTACAAAATGGGTATCGGGTGGAGAGAGATGGTGTGTTACACTCCAAGGTGTTCTCCAGGTTTCCTTGCCATTGCTTCGGTCTTCAGACTCTCGTTTAGTAGTTGTACAAAACTACACTGCATTAGGCCTACAAAATGGGTATCGGGTGGAGAGAGATGGTGTGTTACACTCCAAGGTGTTCCCCAGGTTTCCTTGCCATTGCTTCGGTCTTCCGACTCTCGTTTAGTAGTTGTAGAAAACTACACTGCATTAGGCCTACAAAATGGGTATCGGGTGGAGAGAGATGGTGTGTTACACTCCAAGGTCTTCCCCAGGTTTCCTTGCCATTGCTTCGGTCTTCAGACTCTCGTTTAGTAGTTGTAGAAAACTACACTGCATTAGGCCTACAAAATGGATATCGGGTGGAGAGAGATGGTGTGTTACACTCCAAGGTGTTCCCCAGGTTTCCTTGCCATTGCTTCGGTCTTCCGACTCTCGTTTAGTGGTTGTAGAAAACTACACTGCATTAGGCCTACAAAATGGGTATCGGGTGGAGAGAGATGGTGTGTTCCACTCCAAGGTGTTCTCCAGGTTGCCTTTCCAGAGCTTCGATCTTAATGCTCTCGTTTAGTAGTTGTTGGAAACTACAGTGCATTAGGCCTCCAAATTGGCTATGGGGTGGAGAGAGATGGTGTGTTACACTCCAAGGTGTTCTCCAGGTTTCCTCGCCATTGCTTCGATCTTCCGACTCTCGTTTAGTAGTTGTAGAAAACTACACTGCATTAGGCCTACAAAATGGGTATCGGGTGGAGAGAGATGGTGTGTTACACCTGGAACAGATCATGACATCCACATTTGAAAATACAAATTGTTTGCTAGTTTTTCTCCAGTCAGGTAACCACATTTCTAAAATTAAATTGTTTGGGCTAATAGCGTACTCCAGAAAGCAGGCTACATTTTAGTATGTAAATCATTTGTACTAATTGTGTTGTACAGCCACATTTCAACATGTGACTGGACCTGGGACAGGGGTGGACCAGCATTTCTAGCTTAAACATTGATCAGTAACAGGTGGATGAATGACAGGTGTAGGTCTGGTGGTATGAGAGCCCTACGAAATTATAGGCAAGACACATGAAGGAGACCCAACTTGGTGTCCAAACATTTTCAAAAATTAGGGTTAGACACTGCTAAGTGGCATTAATTTATTAAATTTTATTTTACTCACACAGCACCATTAATTCAACAGCATCTTCCAGACATTATCAATTTCCCCAGATTAGAAATAGTATAATGTGGCATCAATTTCCACAGAGTAGAAAGTATGCCTCAAACACAACTTCTACTACAGGCAACCCGCCATATGGAGACCCCACTTGGAGTCTCCACATTTAAAAAAATCATTTGTAACATCAGCAACAGTGGCAACAGGAGGCACAGAAGCCACAACAAAGGTTTCACAGACTGCAATAATGTGAAATCAATGCAGCTCACTAAAAATGACATTATCGCTAAGTCTGCCCAGTCTGCGACTGGGGTGCAAAAGAGATCCATGACTTGATGAAAGTAAGGTGATCTACTGTTACGTGTCGAATTCCCACCGCTGCACAGGAGGAATCTCAAACCATGTCTGCTGCAGTCTCCCATTCTCCTCCAGCCGCAGTTTAACCTGCTCAGACGTCGGTCCCAGCGTCTGGCTCAGCCTGATACTGTGCGAATGGTTACTGCTGCCTTTCCAGGCTCTGCCTTTGTAGCCAGCACTGGTCAGCGGCGAGCAGGCTTTTCTGGGACTAAGTCCTGCTTTTCATGCACTGAGCATGCCCACAGGAGGAGGTCAGGGGTCACACGCTCAGGCCCTGTAACAGCTCCTGTTGGTCCACCAGGAAGGTCTTGAAGAGCTGCAACTATAAAAGGTTCGCATAGCTGCACGGCCATGCGCTAGTATCATTTGTGTTTTGTGCTTGTCGCCAGTATTACTCTGCCACTCAGGCTACACGTGGAGAGTGTCCATTAGCCATGGGAAATTACATAGGCAGGCAGCTAGCGTCAGTGGGGGAAATTTGTCGCTTGGCTAAGCATCTGTTTCCTTCATGTATGCGGTTAGCACAGAAGAGTTCCAGAGCAAGCACAACAGTAGTTAAGGTTTTAGTTCCCACTAATTATTTCACGACTCTGTGAAGCAACAGGGTTCATGCTGTTACTGACTGAGTGACGGAACTCATCTCTAATCTGACATTGTACCGCCATATAGGGCCGCCATTTCTCTAGCAGCAGCATGCCTCTGTCCTGCACGTTGGACCCTGGGCTGCGAACGCACCTATAACAACTCATATATTTACTCAGTGAGTTCCTCCAGCCATAACATCTATGCTATCAGGAAACAGGTGGATGCATTTATCCTTCAGGATACCGCCAGCATCCCTGAAGACACATCCTGTGAGAATACTGTCTACCGAGCATACAAAACCTCCAAGGCGTGACGGGCAAGCTCAGGCCACTATTCCATTTTTGAAGACCAAAATGCAAAGGGTGCAAACCAAGCCTGATGTCACTGATGCTGAGTTTGAGATACTCCTGCACCATCCAGTTGTTCATTACGTGTCAGAATTGTACTCTATTCTGCCAGTGCATGGGTTGGTAAAAAAAAGTGTTTCCTATCAGTATATCTTTGGAGTGTAGGAGAAATCTGGAGTATTTGGAGGAAACACATGCAAACACAGAGAGAGCATACAAACTCCTTGCAGTTGGTGTCCTTGGTGGTGTTTTAACCCAGGACACCAGTGCTGCAAGGTTTAAGTGTTAGCCACAAAGCCACTGTGTTGCCTCTGCCACTTACGTTGCTGCTGCTAATCTTTTTTGTTGACGACTTGATGTTACTAGGATTCGAAGTCTATAACTGCGATGCACACTGTGTGCCTCACTGCTGTCTTGGGAAAATCAAACTTAAGATTGTCTACAAGTGTGTTTAGATACTCCATCATCCCCATGTCCCATTCGAGGGTGTGAAGCACCTGGCAAAATTTACTATAGTAATGTGAGTCTAACAGATTTGAAACCCAGTAATCAGCACTATTTCTAATCCTAACAATACAGCAAACAACCATGTTGCAGATAGTGCAGCTAGAAGGTCCTCATGTGTCAGCAGCTACCATGAGGTCCAATCACATGGTGTGTTGGTGGCGGTAAAAGACTTAAGCTTGCTTACTCCATTCTCTCCCACCAACCATGGACAACAGAAAGGGGATTATTATCCTCTCCATCTCCTGACTGTTGTGTGCCAATCACCTCTTTCTCCTTCTCAACTTGTTCCTCGGCTCCTACACCTTTACTAACAGTTTGTCTGGAACCTTAAGCCACCCTCAATCGCTATAATCAACTCTCCAATGGGACCCGCCTCTACGACGACAGTCTAAAACTTAGAGATATTGTTATAACTTCCGCATCCTGTCCTGCTCCCTCATCTTCCTCTGCGACCACCACCTCTTCCTGCAGACTATTAATAATAATAATAATAATTTTTATTTATATAGCGCCAACAAATTCCGCAGCACTTTGCAATTAAGTGGGGACATGTACAGACAATAAATTCAGTACAAGTTAAGACAATTTAAACAGTGACATTAGGGGTGAGGTCCCTGCTCGCAAGCTTACAATATACAAGGAAATGGAGGGACACAATAGGTGAAAAGTGCTTGTTATTTCAGGTCTGGCAATTATAATAAATAGGGATTTTCATATAAAGCTGCATGATCCGGTCATCAGCCCGTGTGTTTAGGTTCAATAGTCAAGTATCAAGTGCAGTTATCATGTGCATGGAGGGTGTGGAGACAGATGAATAGTAGGGTGCAGATTCACATGCAGATTGTATTTGGAAGGAGGGAACAGGACAAAGTTAGTTTACTGAGTAGTTGATTTAGTAGGCTTGTTTGAAGAGATGGGTTTTTAAAGCGCGCTTGAATAGGTCGAGGCTAGGTATCAGTCTGATCGTCTGGGGAAGTGCATTCCAGAGAGCTGTCGCAGCACGAGAGAAGTCTTGAAGACGGAGGTGCGAGGTTCGGTTTACGGGGGATGTTAGTCTTAGGTCATTTGTAGAATGGAGGGCACGTGTAGGGCGATAGACGGAGATGAGAGAGGAGACTGTTATGAACAGGTGATTCAGAACCACAATGGACATAGTGGTTAAGAGCACACAAAGTGACCTGATAGTTACAAACATAGGACGAGCTCTGAGACGTGGGAACTCTGCTGACCGCAATCGCTAATCCTATCATACCACACTAAAGGTAGCCGTGGAGCGCTCCTGACCAAAACCTAAGCGCCTCGGCACAGCCTGAGAAACTAGCTAGCCCTGAAGATAGAAAAATAAGCCTACCTTGCCTCAGAGAAATTCCCCAAAGGAAAAGGCAGCCCCCCACATATAATGACTGTGAGTAAGATGAAAATACAAACACAGAGATGAAATAGATTTTAGCAAAGTGAGGCCTGACTTACTGAATAGACCGAGGATAGGAAAGATAGCTTTGCGGTCAGCACAAAAACCTTTAAACAACCACGCAGAGGGGGCAAAAAGACCCTCCGCACCGACTAACGGTACGGAGGTGCTCCCTCTGCATCTCAGAGCTTCCAGCAAGCAAGAAAAACCAATATAGCAAGCTGGACAGAAAATATAGCAAACAAAAAGTAACACAAGCAAAACTTAGCTTATGCAGGGCAGACAGGCCACAAGAACGATCCAGGAGAGAGCAAGACCAATACTGGAACATTGACTGGAGGCCAGGAACAAAGAACTAGGTGGAGTTAAATAGAGCAGCACCTAACGACTTAACCTCATTACCTGAGGAAGGAAACTCAGAAGCCGCAGCCCCACTCACATCCACCAGAGGAAGCTCATAGACAGAACAAGCCGAAGTACCACTCATGACCACAGGAGGGAGCTTGACCACAGAATTCACAACAGGAGACATAAGGCGGTGCAGAACTGTGGAGAGCTTTGTGGGTGAGAGAGATGAGTTTATACTGGACCCTGTAGCGAATGGGTAGCCAGTGTAATGGCATCAGTGAAGCGGCTGGACAGAAATATGACCCTGGCTGCCGCATTTAAGATGGATTGGAGAGGAGAAAGTTTGGAAAGAGGGAGACCGATCAGAAGAGAGTTGCAGTAGTCCAGACGAGAATGAATAAGAGCGACAGTAAGAGTCTTAGCAGTTTCAAAGGTGAGAAAAGGTCGGATTCTGGAGATGTTTTTAAGATGCAGGTGACAGGAGCGAGTGAGTGATCGGATATAGGGAGTAAAGGAAAGTTCGGTGTCGAATATCACCCCAAGACAGCGGGCATGCTGCTTGGGAGTTATGGTTGAACCCTCCAGGGTAATTTCGATGTTGGGTAGAGTGAGGTTAGTAGAAGGGAGAAACACAAGTAGTTCAGTTTTGGAGAGATTTAGTTTCAGATAGAGGGAGGACATGATGTTAGAGGCAGCAGACAGACAATCCTTGGTATTTTGAATTAGGGTAGGGGTGATGTCGGGGGAAGACAATTCAAAGTATGCTCCAGCATCGAAATGACCATAATAGGGATGCTAATGATGGCAACATCAGTGCTAACCATCTTGGCAGCTATTTTGAAATACCTTGCAAAAGGAGGAGAGGTCCTTCATCTGTGCCCACTCTGCAAGCGTGATTTGTTACACATTCGTACTGTGTTGTGCCAGACTATGCAAAATATCATACTTTTTCTTGGGTCATTCCAGCTGCCACAGTCGCTACAACATTTGCAGAGTGGAATTCCACCGTGTCGGCACAGATGCCAGAAATGAGCACATATTGGCTGTGCATTCTGCAGTAGCACATTCAGGCTGAAATAGTGTCATAGACATTGCTGTACTAACAGGTTGAGGATGTGAGCCATGCAAGGCACGTGTGTGAGGTTGCCACATCATAGGTCCACCAACAGGTTTCGCACAGTTATCACACACAGCCTTCACTGACTTCAGGTTCAGTGGAAACAGCCATTGCTCAAACTCAGCCTGGATAGCTGTCCACAATGCTTGAGCTGTGTGACTGCATTCTCCAAGTGGGATTTATTATATCCCTTCTGTCAGGCAGGGCATTGGAGTGGGCAACACCGCTGTGGGAGTGAGACGATCATGTGGTGCAAAGTGCTCTGCACACTCTGAAACAGGTCTTTAGGAGCCCTCGTATCAGCCATGATTCGGCGCTCCAACTGCTGGCACTGACACAGGGTTTGTCCATGGTCAGTCAGTTTGCCGTCCACTTCCGGACTTTGGCATCTGAGCTGGAGTGGCCAGATAAAGACCTTATTCCTGTGTTTTGGAAAGGACTGGCTGACCATGTGAAGGATGCCCTGGCAACTAGGGAGATTCCCGCCACACTGGAGGAGTTAATAACTATATCGACTCACATGGATCTCCAGTTTAACGAGCGAAGGTTGAAGCGAGTCCAGTGTAGGCAGAGGTTCCGGTTGGCACATACCTTCGCCAAGCCTCTGGAGTCTCTAGTTCAGGCATCGGAGCCCTATGAGGCCATGGAGGCTTCTTGAGCGGGTCCAAAGTCTCGAGCTGCTCGAACACCCATGGTCTGTAATATCTGCCAGCAGTCAGGACATTATACCAAGAAATGTCCACACCGGCAGGGAAATGACTGCGTCTAGTAACTGTAGGAGGAGGTTCACTAGACACAGCAGCGTTTTCCTCCAAATTGTCCTTTAAAGGGACAGTTACCTTTGGCCCTTCCACGTTTGTGGTCGAGCTTTGTGTGGATTCCGGGGCATAGGAAATTTCATGTCCTCTGCCTTTGCCTTATGCCTTTGACAGAGCCCTGGCAAGCCCTCACAGAGCCCCGGAAAGCCCTCACATAGCCCCAGCAAGCCCGCACAGAGCCCCGGCAGCCCGCACAGAGCCCCGGCAAGCCCGCACAGAGCCCCGGCAGGCCGCACAGAGTCCCGGCAGGCACACACAGAGCCCCGGCAGGCACGCACAGAGCCCCGGCAGGCACGCTAAGATCCCCGGCAGCCTGCACAGACCCCCAAGATGCCCGTACAGATCCCTGGCAGGCCCGCACAGACCCCGCCTGCACACACAGACATGCACAGTGTCCACCCACGTACCGCCCACACTCTTCCCCTCTCCAGAACAGGATGTAGAAGGACTGAAAGGGCTTATTTACATTCCGATATTTGTGTCCCACTGACTTGCATTGGTATCAGGTATCGGTATAGGCGATATCTGATATTTTTTGGATATCGACCAATATTTTTGGGATATCCGATACCGATACTTCTTGAATTGGAAGGTATCGCGCAACACTAGTTACCACGCCCCACATATAGAGTGGTCCTCTGGGAGAATCCTGGATGGAGTAAATCTTGAGAGGGCAGATGTAAGAGGGAGTGCGTTCAGGTTGCCACTACGGAGAAACCCGCATATCTTACATCTCTCCCCAAACACTACTGGTCTTATGCGGACGTATTCTCCAAGAGAGCTGCAGTGACTCTTCCACCTCACCTCCCCTATGACTGTCCTATTGACCTCTTGCTAGGGGCAGAGCCTCCTTGGGGACATGTCTATCCTCTGTCTCTCCCGGAGACAGAGGCACTGTCACGATACATCCAGGAGAATCTGGCAAGAGGATTGGAGCATCTTTGCTTCTTTTTCTCCAAGACCTTCTCTCCGGCGGAGAGGAATTATTTCATGAGGGTCAGGGAGTTGCTAGCAATGAAGTTGGCCTTTTCAGAATGGAGACACCTCCTGGAGGGGGCTCGCTTTCCCTTCCAAGTTTAAATTGACCACAAGAATGTGGTGTATTTGCTAATACACGCCAGGCTAGATGGTCCCGGTTCTTCTCCCGATTCCACTTTACCCTTCATTTCTTATCCGGGGAGAAGAACATTCATGCCGATGCTCTCTCCCGCTCTGTGGTGTCATCAGAGGAGGAGGAGCGTTGGCTAATTGTCCCCTCTGAGAGTCTGAGAACTGTGGCCCCGCTGTCGCTGGAGTCTGTGCCCCGGGCAGACTTTTGTGCCATCTAATTTATGACTGGAGGTTCTGTCTTGGGCTCACTCATCCAGGGTGGGTAGACATTTTGGGATCAAGAGGACATCAGAGCTTTTGGCGAGGACGTACGTGTGGACACATATGGCCCGTGACGTTGGAGAATATATTCGGGCGTGTGTCTCCTGCGCTCAGAATAGGTCTCCTCGACAATGGCTTACTGGGCTACATTACCCCCTTGGCTACGTTACCCCCTGCCGGTGGCAGACAGGCCCTGGGAGATGGTCGGGATGGACTTCGTGGTAGGCTTACCCAAGTCCCGTAGCTGCATCGTCATTTGGGTAGTTACCAACCATTTCTCCAAAATGGTGCATTTGGTGCCTCTCCCATGGTTACCTTTCACACGGGCCTTGGCAGCGTTGTTTATTAACATATTTTAAACCTACACAGTATGCCAGACAAGATTGTCAGTGTCCCCAGTTTGCTTCTCGGTTCTGGAGAGAGCTTTGTCGCCTACTTTGCATAGAGCTGAATTTTTTTTCAGCATACCATCCTAAGACGAATTGGTAGAGAGGGCCAACCAGGCTCTGGTCACATACCTTCGTCATTTTGTTTCAGCCAGGCAGGATGATTGGGCATCCTTGCTACCATGGGCAGACTTTGCAATAAACAATGTCGTAGCTGACTCCACTGGCCAGACCCCATTCCTCCTTAATTACGGTCAACATCCACAGGTTCCTGTGCCCATGCCCATGTCTTCCCCTGACTCTTGGGTGGCAGACTGGCCAGTGGAAGTATGGGACATCTGGGACCTCACACAGGATGCCACTTAGGCCTCCAAGGAGAGAATGAGGGTCTCTGTTGTGAATTCTGTGGCCAAGCTCCCTCCTGTGGTCGTGAGTGGTATTGCGGCTGGTTCTGTCTATAAGCTTCCTTTGGTGGATGAGAGTGGTACTGCGGCTTCTGAGTTTCCTTCCTCAGGTGATGAGGTTAAGTCGTTAAGTGCTGCTCTATTTAACTCCACCTGGTGCTTTGATCCTGGCCTCCAGTCAATGTTCTAGTATTGGTCTTGCTTCCTCCTGGATCATTCCTGTGGCCTCTCTATCCTGCATAAGTTAAGTTCTGCTTGTGTTATTTTTGTTTGCTATATTTTCTGTCCAGCTTGCTATATTGGTTTTTCTTGCTTGCTGGAAGCTCTGAGACGCAGAGGGAGCACCTCCGTACCGTTGGTCGGTGCGGAGGGTCTTTTTGCCCCTCTGCGTGGTTGTTTGTAGGTTTTTGTGTTGACCGTAAAGCTATCTTTCCTATCCTCGGTCTATTCAGTAAGTCGGGCCTCACTTTGCTAAATTTATTTCATCTCTGTGTTTGTATTTCATCTTTACTCACAGTCATTATATGTGGGGGGCTGCCTTTTCCTTTGGGGAATTTCTCTGAGGCAAGGTAGGCTTATTTTTCTATCTTCAGGGCTAGTTAGTTTCTCAGGCTGTGCCGAGTTGCATAGGGAGCGTTAGGCGCAATCCACGGCTACCTCTAGTGTGGTGTGTTAGGATTAGGGATTGCGGTCAGCAGAGTTTCCACGTCTCAGAGCTCGTCCTATGTTTTTTGTAAATGTCAGGTCACCTTGTGTGCTCTGAACTTCAAGGTCCATTGTGGTTCTGAATTACCTGTTCATAACAGGTCTCCACTGATGCACATCGGTGCCCCGCTCTGACCTTTGCTCCTGGCGACCTAGTTTGGCTCTCCACCTGCAATAACAGGCTGCGAGTTGAGTCCACAAATTTGCTCCTCGCTACTTAGGGCCCTTCAAGGTTCTGGAACAGGTTAGTCCTGTGGTCTACCATCTGGCCCTTCCTCGATGCCTGAGTATCACCGACACCTTTCATGTATCACCTAGTAGATTGTGAGCCCTCGCGGGCAGGGTCCTCTCTCCTCCTGTACCAGTTGTGACTTGTATTGTTAAAGATTATTGTACTTGTTTTATTATGCATACCCCTCCTCACATGTAAAGCGCCATGGAATAAATGGCGCTATAATAATAAATAATAATAATAATAATAATAATAATGTATCCCTCCTAAAATCCGTTCATATGTCCCGGTTTTCCGAGTCAGCTGCCGGGACATGGGGCTCGTCCACAGACTATTTCAAAGTGAACTCTATCATGGGGTTCAAGGTGGTATGTGGCAAAAAGTGGCAAAAAGTACTATCTAGTGGACTGGAAGGGTCACGGCCCTGAAGACAGACCCTGGGAACCTGTTGAGCACATTTGGGCTCCGCTGCTCATTGCAGTCTTTGAAAGTAGCAAGGCCCAAGGAGGGGGGGTAATGTTAGGTGTCGACTTCCCGCCGCTGCACAAGGGGAATCTCAAACTATGTCCACTGCAGTCTCCCATTCTCCTCCAGCCGAAGTGGAAGCTGCTCAGCAGAGACATCGGTCCCAGCGTCTGGCTCAAGCTGATACTGTGCACATGCCCACGGGACAACCTTCCATTGGAGGTCGGTGGTCACATGCTCAGTTCCTCTTCCGTCTCCTATTGGACCATCAGGAAGGTCCCGGAGCGCTACAACTATAAAAGGTTTGCATGGCCGCTCGGCCATGCGCTAGTGTAAACTTGCTAACGTGTGTGAATGTATGCCTGTCGATGGATGAAAGCTCCGAATCATTCCCATCCCTAGAGTTGCTGACTGGTCGCGAATGGTGGAAACTACCAAGCACCTGACAGTGCTGTCCCGCACATCTAGCACATGATACTGCGCCTGTTGGCAGTGACAGCCAGTGCGTGCCCTAATAGTGTGCTTTTCTGGCCCAAGTTTAGGTGGTTAGCGGCATCCACCAAAGCGGTGCTGCACACACTCATGTGCAGTAAATTCTTAGATCTGATTAATCTCTGACACCCAAGTAGAGGTGTCGAGTGCAAGAGGTCTAGAGGAACTCTTTCCCTGAGTCTTGGGACAGAGTTCTGTGACTCTTTGCTTGTGCTCTTTGTGCAGTACCGCATCCCTGTGACGCAACAGGGTTCGCTTCCTTCATACTGGGTGAAGCTAACCAGTGTGTGTATTCACATTATACTGTCATATAGTCCGTCATTACCAAGCAGCAGGTGTCTTGTCTGCACGGTGGACCACAGACTGCAAACGCACCTAATATCTTCTCTATTTATTATTTGGTGCGTTCCGCTAGTCCCAACCGATATATAGTAAATAAGCAGCAGCAGACAGTTATTGAGCTTTGGGAGGGATGCAGTGGGAGCTATGTATGCAATTACAATGCCTGCAGGCCTTGCACTGATGTGGATATGCTGTGCCCTGCCTACCTAGCGCTGCAATCTTGGGACCCATGAATTAGCTCTAAAAAGGACTGTTCATTTCTCAGGAGTTGTGGAATTAACAGTTGCAGATCTACACTAAGCATTAAAAGAACGATTCTGACCCTATCTATGCAGCAGCTCTCCCTACTGTCGCTTTATCCAGAGATGAATGCGGCGAGCAGGGCGGTATCAGGTCTCTTATACTTGGGATGATGCTGTGCGGCCAAGCCAATCACTGCACGACCACAGCAAATATGGCCGTGGCATTTCATGGCCTGGCAGACAATCCCTGCAGCATGATTGGGTCTCTAAAGTCCACCAAAAATGCTGGGTGGAGACACCAGTTACCGCCGAATAATCCCGGAAATGCTCGATGCTCGCCGAGTACACTGAGCATAGTGATACTCGAACGAGTAACGAGTAGTGGCGAGCACGTTCAATTATCACAAGTTACTACCACTAATTTTTGGAAATGTGTACAAATCTGGTTTGGTTTCCATCTGCTGGAGTCGATGTAGTGGAAGATGTGTTGGTCCCTATTATACTATTTCTACTGAGGTGAAATTGATGCCACTTTGGTCGTGTCTGCAACTTATTTTTTGAAATATGTACTCTCCAGGTTGGGTGTCCATCTGCTGGGATGGCTGTAGTAGAATATGTTTCAGCTCCTATTACACTATTTCTATACTGTGGTGAAATTGATGCCACTTTAGTGGTGTCTGCAACAAATTTTTGCAAATGAAACACTCCTGGTTGAATGTCCATCTGCTGGGTTGGCTGTCATGGAAAAGATGGTGCTCCCCATTAAACTATTTCTTTTGTGGTGAAATTGATGCAACTTTGTCGGTGTCTACCACTATTTTTTGGAAATGTGAAGTCTCCAAGTTGGGTGTCCATCTGCTGGGTTGGCTGTAGTGGAAGATGTTTCTGTCCCTCTTATATTATTTCTACTGTGGTGAAATTGATGCCACTTTGGTGGTTTCTGCCACTGATTCTTGGAACTGTGATCACTCCTGATTGGGTCTCTCCATCTGCTGGATTGTCTATAGTAGAAGAGTTATTGCTCCACATTAGACTATTTCTACTCTGCTGAAATTGATACCACTTTGTTGGTGTCTGCCACTAATTTTTTTAAATATGTACACTCCTGGTTGGGTGTCCATCTGCTGGGTTGGCTGTATTGGAATATTTGTCGGTCTTATTAAACTATTTTTACTGTGGTGAAATTGATGCCACTTTGTTGATGTCTGCCACTACTGTTTGGAAATGTGAACACTCCTGGTTGGATGTTTATTTGCTAGGTTTGATGTAGTGGAAGATGTGTTGGTCCCTATTATACTATTTCTACTGTGGTGAAATTGATGCCATTCTGTTGGTGCCTGCCACCAATTTTTGAAATGTGTGCTCTCCGAGTTGAGGGTTCATCTGCTGGGTTGGCTGCAGTGGAATAGGTTTTGGTCCCTATTGTACTATTTGTAATGTAGTGATATTGATGCCACTTTGTTGGTGTCTGCCACTAATTTTTGTGAATGTGAATACTGCTAGTTGGTTTTCCTTCTGCTGGGTTGGCCGTAGTGGAAGATATGTCAGTTCATATTATATTTTTTCTCTTTTATTGATTCAACTTTTGTGTCTGCCACTAATTTTTGGAAATAAGAACACTCCTAGTTGGGTGTCCATCTGCTGGGTTGGCTGTTTCGGAAAAGATGTCTCTCCCTTTTATACTATTTTTACTGTGGCAAAATTGATGCCACTTTGTTGATGTCTGGCACTATTTTTTGGAAATGTGCAACCTCATTGTTTGCTGTTTATCTGCTTTGGCGTCTGTAAAGGAAGATGTGGCGCTCCCCATTATACTATTTCTACTGTGGTGAAACTGATGTCACTTTGGTGGTGTCTGCCACAATTTTTAGGAAATGTGAACACTCCTGGATGGGTGTCCATCTACTGAGTTGGCTGTCATGGAAAAGATGTCGCTCCCCATTATACTATTTCTACTGTGGTGAAATTGATGTCACTTTGTTGGTGTGTACTTCTAATCTTGGAAGTGTGTACAATCCTGGTTAGGTGTCCATCTGCTGGGTTAGCCGTAGTGGAGGATGTGTCAGTTCGAATTATACTATTTCTACTGTGGTGAAATTGATTCCACTTTAGTGGTGTCTGCTACTATTTTTTGGAAATGTGGACACTCCTGGTTGGGTGTCCTTCTACTGAGGAGGCAGACATGCAAAAGATGTCGCTCCCCAGAATACTGTTTCTACTGTGGTGAAATTGATGCCACTTTGTTGGTGTCTGCCACTATTTATTTTAAATATGTACACTCCTTGTTGGGTGTCCATTTGCTGGGTTGGCTGTAGTGGAATATGTGTTGGTCACTATTGTACTATTTCTACTGTGGTGATATTGATGCCACTTTGTTGGTGTCTGCCACTAATTTTAGAAAATGTGAACACTGCTAGTTGGTTGCCCATCTGCTGGGTTGGCCATAGTGGAAGATGTGTCAGTTCATATTATACCATTTCTACTGTGGTGATATTGATGCCACTTTGGTGTGTGCCACAAATTTTTGGAGATGTGAACACTCCAGGTTGAATGTCCATCTGCTTCGTAGGCTGTAATGGAAGAGGTGTTGGTCCCTATATTGCTATTTCTACTTTTATGAAATTGATTACACTTTGTTGGTGTCTGCTACTAATTTTTTGAAATATGTATACTCCTTGTTGGGTATCCATTTGCTAGGTTGGCTGTAGTGGAATATGTGTTGGTCTCTATTATACTATTTCTACTGTGGTGATATTGATGCAACTTTGTTGGTGTCTGCCACTAATTTTTGGAAATGTGAACACAGCTACTGGTTGTCTATCTGCTGGGTTGGCCATTGTGGAAGATATGTCACTCCTCATTATATTATTTCTACTGTTGTAAAATTGTTGCCACTTTTGTGGTGTCTGCCACACATTTTGGGAAATGTGAACACTCCTGGTTGGGTGTCCATCTGCTGGGTTGACTGACATGGAAAAAGAAGTCACTCCCCATTATACTTTTTCTACTGTGGCAAAATAGATGCCACTTTGTTGATGTCTTCCACTAATTTTTGGAAATGTGTACACTCATTGTTTGCAGTTTATCTGCTTTGTTGTCTGTAAAAGAAGATGTGGCGCTCCCCATTATACCATTTCTACTGTGGTGAAACTGATGCCATTTTGGTGGTGTCTGTCACAATTTTTAGGAACTGTGAACACTAATGGTTAGGTGTCCATCTGCTGATTTGGCTGTCATGGAAAAGATGTTGCTCCATATTACACAATTTCTACTGTGGTGAAATTGATGCCACGATGTTGGTACTCTGCCACCAATTTTTTGAAATGTTTTCCTTCCTAGTTGGGTATTCATCTGATGGGTTGGCTGTAGTGGAATATGTGTCAGTCCCTATTGTACTATTTCTACTGTGGTGATATTGATTCCACTTTGATGGTGTCTGCCATTAATTTTTTGAAATGTGAACACTGCTAGTTGGTTGTCCATCTGCTTGGTTGGTGTAGTGAAAGATGTGTCAGTTCATATTATACTATTTCTACTGTGGTAAAATTGATGCCACTATTTTTTAGAAATGTGTAGACTCCTGGTTCGGACTCCTTCATGTGTGCTGCTTTTAGCAGTAGGCGTCCGAGACCTGCAGGACTCCGCTACCACAGAGTCATCTACCCATGTTACTATCCTTACATTTTTCTGACAATAGTTGTCTAATAAACTGATATTTGTGCCACCTAAGTTTGGCTGAGCATAAAAGTGGGTTTAGCTATTACATGTGATATCATGGCTCCCAACAAAGCAGGCCTACAAAGATGCCTCACCCGGATACTTCATGCATGGCTTATTGCTGCCGTAACATTCTAAAATTTGTAATGTGAGTGAATTGAGGCCACTTTCCTGTTGTCTGCCCCTAATTTGATGTGTTTTGGCAGCTTTTGGGCCTGTTTGAAGGTGTTTTGTATGCTTTTATTTTTCCCTCCCATTGACTCCAATGGCGTTTGGCTATGTTCAGCAAATGTTTGATGAATAAATTGGCGAATATTGGAAAAACGGCGTTCGGAATCCGAACTGAACATTGGAATATTCGATCATCTCTGGTTTCATTTCAAACTGTAAATGGGGAAGAGCACCCAACACTATATCTGAGCATTAATTTAAAAACTATGCTATCACAGAGCGTGAATGCTAATGTGGGTGTTAGAGTCTTGGGTGGGTGAGAGATGTAAGCTTGTGTCAGATGATGCCCCTCTAATGTGGATGAAACATAATACGGAAAAAAACACCTCTGCGACAAGGAGTTTTTTCTCGCTGAAGAATTTTAATTCTTCCATAGCACATGGAACAGAAGAATCATGGGGGAATGTTGACACATTATCAAGAATTCATTGTAAGATGGTCCAAAGTGCCAAGACCATCTATTATATAATTGTCTAAAGGTCACTTCCGTCTGTCTGTCCTTCTGTCACGGTTATTCATTCGCTGATTGGTCTCGCCAGCTGCCTGTCATGGCTACCGCGACCAATCAGCGATGGGCACAGTCCGGAAGAAAATGGCCACTCCTTACTCCCCATAATCAGTGTCCCCGGTGAATCGCTCCATACTCCCCGCTCCCCGCAGTCAGGGTCCCCGGTGCTCTGCTCCATACTCACCGCAGTGTCCCCGGCGCTCCGCTCCATGCTTCTGGCAGTCACTGTCCCCGGTGCTCCGGTCCATACTCCCCGCAGTGTCCCCGGCGCTCCGCTCCATGCTTCCCGCAGTCACTGTCCCCGGCGCCTGCTCCATACTCCCCTCCGGTCACCGCTAACACAGGGTTAATGCCAGCGGTAATGGAAAGCGTTATGCCGTGGGTAACGCACTCCGTTACCGCGGCTATTAACCCTGTGTGTCCCCAACCTTTTACTATTGATGCAGCCTATGCGGCATCAATAGTAAAAAAATAATTTGAAAAATAATCCCAAAGACAATCTTCCTACAAAAATACCATGCATGAAGTAGCATAAATGCTAAATTGCATACTATAAAGGGCAGAGCGACTCAAATATATATAATAATACAGGAGAAAAAACGAGTCAGAAGCTCATAATATACAAATGTACACAAAACTTTTATTAAATATCCATATACATAAAACTAGAACTGTTAGTGAGCAGGTGCATACAGTTCTTGGAGCAATCAGTAATATTTATAACAATATGAGGTACATGACAAAAATTCCAAATAAGTGAGTTCTGGTAGGTCCCGCCTGCACAATTGGGCCAGCACAATATAGTAAACATACCAAATCAAAGTGCCATGGTAAATTTATAAAAATATCACAGCAGTAGCAATAAGTTTGAAGCCTATCTCTATGCTGGTAGCACAAAGGGTTAAATTTGGAAGCACATTATACATCCCTGTGAATGCCAACCACTCCCATTAGCTCCTAATAGAGCCTGCATAGCATGTCGGAAAAGCTGAGAGCAATACAGGAGTTAAAGGATACCATATGTCCCTGTGGACTCCAAACACTCCCACTTACTCCCAGATAGTTCGGCTTGTGCACATACCAGACTTGTCAAATCATGCCAGCTACTGATGCAAGAAACATGAATAAAAAAAATGGCACTGCAGTTAAACATAGTATTTACCCATAGCGTGTTAGGCAGGTGTCCCGGGACTCACTCCCCAATGCACGTTTCAGTGCGAGTCCACCTTCTTCAGGTGGATTTATAATGTTAAAAATAGTAAAAAAACAAAAAACCTGCTATACTCACCCTCCGTTGTCTGCTCGCGCCTGCCGCCATCTTCCATTCCCAGCGATGCTTTGTGAAATTACCCAGATGACCTAGCGGTCTCGTGAGACCACTAAGTCCTCTAGGTAATTTTGCAATGCATCCTGGGAACGGAAGATGGCGGCAGCCGCGCACCCATCTACACAGCGCCGTTGGATCCCAGGAGGCGGAGAGACGGGATGCTGAGGAGCAGCAACAAGAATGGTGAGTATGTTAAACTACACGGAGCCCTCGGATCATTAGGTGAGTATATGTTTATTTTTTATTTTTTAACCTGTGACATACGTGGCTGGGCAATATACTTCGTGGCTCTGTGCTGTATACTACGTCACTGGGCAATATGCTACGTGACTGGGCAATATTCTACATGTCTGTGTTGTATACTACGTCGCTGTGCAATATACTACGTGACTGGGCAATATACTACGTGGCTGGGTAATATACTATGTGGTTCTGTGTGGTATGCTACATAACTGGGCAATATACTACGTGGCTCTGTGCTGTATACTACGTCGCTGTGCAATATACTACATGACTGGGTAATATACTACGTGGCTGGGCAATATACTACGTGGCTGGGCAATATACTACGTGGCTGGGCAATATACTACGTGGCTCTGTGCTGTATATTACGTGACTGGGCAATATACTACGTGGCTGGCCAATATACTACGTCACTGGGCAATATACTACGTCGCTGGGCAATATACTACGTGACTGGGCAATATACTACATCACTGGACAATATACTACGTGGCTCTGTGCTGTATAGTACGTCGCTGTGCAATATACTAGGTGGCTCTGTGCTGTATACTATGTCGCTGTGAAATATACTACGTGGCTCTGTGCTGTATACTACGTGGGCTGTGCAATATACTACGTTACTGGGCAATATACTACGTGGCTGGACAATATATGTGGCTGGGCAATATACTATGTGGCTGGGCTATATACTACGTCACTGGACAATATACTACGTCGCTGGGCAATATACTATGTGGCTGGGCAATATATTACGTGGACTGGGCAATAAACCACATCGCTGGCCAATATACTACGTGGCTGGGCAATATATTACGTGGGCTGGGCAATATACTACGTCGCTGGGCAATATACTATGTCGCTGGGCAATATACTACATCACTGGGTGTTCTGTCTCCGCCATCTAATATTGTTACCCTGATTATCTGTTTGCGTAATTGCAGGTTTCTCAGTATGGATGTTCATATCTTTATTTGTTTTTAGTGCTTTGGCTCCCTCTAGCGGTCAGAGTTATGTTGGCAGTTCAATCTTGTTTTTGTATTATCCATGTCTGATTCTCCTCCTCCTTTGCAATGCATTATGGTAGCTCAGCCTCCATTTCCCTCCATTTTTCCTTTCACTTTCTTCGGTTTGCCTTCAAGGAAAGACGCTTCACTTCATCCCCCTTGCGATTGCATTGCCGGTATGTCTTTATGCTTCCTATAGATGTTTCTGCTCTATATTAGCTTAGTTTAACCAGTAGTACTCCTAGTTTAGTCACTAGCTTTCTAAATGTTATGCATAATGTATATCATGTGTATTATGTATCTGTTCTATGCCATGCACTGATTCTATGAATATCATTGTTCACAGTTTCACCGCATCAATATACCACTACGTTTAATAAAGCACAGACTCAACCACAGTCTCCTTATTGGACCTCCGGTATAGCGGTTTAGCTGACTGTATAACTAAGTATGAGCCTGCCTCATTTAGTGAGGACAGAACAGTGAAACGGCAGCCATCCAACTAGTGGGATTCAAGTCACCGGCTACTCAGAGACTAAATACAGCTACAGCAATCTCTGCACAGGCAAGCACTTTCCCAAGACTAGAGTTGAGCGACCTTGACCTTTTTAGAGTCGAGCCGGGTTTCGCGAAACCCGACTATCTCAAAAGTCGGGTCGAGTGAAATCGGCCGATTATGACGTAAAGTCGGGATCGACCGAAACACGAAACCCAATGCAAGTCAATGGGGCAGCATAGTCGGCAGTGAGTGGGGGCCAGGAAAACACCTAGAGTGCCCATTTTAATGTCAAAACCATCCATTCTTCTTAATGAAGCTTGTCAAGCGTAATTTACCTTATAATAATTGGAAGGCATTTGAAATTGGGGGTCATTTGGCTAAAGTTGTGGTGGGTAGGGCTGGTTCAAGTAATTAGTGGGCCCAGGAAATCTGGACCACGTCACGGCAGTGGAGCAGGGAGAGGTAAGTATTTCAACTTTGCAAGTGCTGTGAACCTGAGCAAGCAGGGGGGGCCCACTCGTTGGCATTGGCACTGGCACAGGGCCCCTCAAAGTACAGCGGTGTGTTTGCACGGCGGGGGCGCCTCCCACCGGCAGCAACACTTTTGCGTACTATGAGAGGCCCTGTGCCAGTGACGTCGCCAACTAGTATTCCTTCCCCCCACCTGATGAAGGAACCTGCACTTTCATCTGCACCTTCCTCTTTGTCCCCGTGTAAGGTGGTATGGTATGCAGGAAGAGCAACCTGACTTTCAGCAGGGTCACAATGTTGTTGTGTAGCGTGCACGGGGAATGTTGCGTTATGGGTCAATGTACCAGCAGACTCATCTATCACTGGCTGGGCAATGGGCAGGATGAGGAGGAAACACAGATATAGGCCCAAAGAATAAAGTTGTCTAAATGCAGTTCAAAATTGGTAACACAGGAATAACCAGGGGGCATTGCAGTGGAGGACAACTGGAATGAGAGGCTGACACAGAGAGTAGGCCCAAATCAGTAAGTAGTCGAAATGCAGTTCAAAATTGGCAACCGCAGTAAACAGGCGGCACAGCTTTGTTCAGTGGAGGAGA
Organism: Ranitomeya imitator; assembly: GCF_032444005.1. Classification (NCBI taxonomy): domain Eukaryota; kingdom Metazoa; phylum Chordata; class Amphibia; order Anura; family Dendrobatidae; genus Ranitomeya; species Ranitomeya imitator. The sequence continues at coordinate 637,069,759 of NC_091284.1, forward strand.
ACAGCAAGGAGTGGCAGACACCGATAGTAGGCCCCAACCCAACTAGTAGGCCAAATGCAGTCTAACATTAACAACTACTTAACGAGCGCCTGAAAACGGAATTTCAGGACAGGAAACCAGGAGAACAGCAAGGAGCGGCAGACAATGTTAGTAGGCCCCAAACCAACTAGTACGCCAAATGCAGTTGTTCCATTTAACCACGATTTAACGAGAGCCTGAAGATAGAAGCTCAGGAAAGGCAACCTAGAGAACACCTTGGAGTGGAACACACCATCTCTCTCCACCCCATACCTATTTTGTAGGCCTAATGCAGTGTAGTTTTCTACAACTACTAAACGAGAGTCTGAAGACCGAAGCAATGGCAAGGAAACCTGGGGAACACCTTGGAGTGTAACACACCATCTCTCTCCACCCGATACCCATTTTGTAGGCCTAATGCAGTGTAGTTTTCTACAACTACTAAACGAGAGTCGGAAGACCGAAGCAATGGCAAGGAAACCTGGGGAACACCTTGGAGTGTAACACACCATCTCTCTCCACCCGATACCCATTTTGTAGGCCTAATGCAGTGTAGTTTTCTACAACTACTAAACGAGAGTCTGAAGACCGAAGCAATGGCAAGGAAACCTGGGGAACACCTTGGAGTTTAACACACCATCTCTCTCCACCCGATACCCATTTTGTAGGCCTAATGCAGTGTAGTTTTCTACAACTACTAAACGAGAGTCGGAAGACCGAAGCAATGGCAAGGAAACCTGGGGAACACCTTGGAGTGTAACACACCATCTCTCTCCACCCGATACCCATTTTGTAGGCCTAATGCAGTGTAGTTTTCTACAACTACTAAACGAGAGTCTGAAGACCGAAGCAATGGCAAGGAACCTGGGGAACACCTTGGAGTGTAACACACCATCTCTCTCCACCCGATACCCATTTTGTAGGCCTAATGCAGTGTAGTTTTCTACAACTACTAAACGAGAGTCGGAAGACCGAAGCAATGGCAAGGAAACCTGGGGAACACCTTGGAGTGTAACACACCATCTCTCTCCACCCGATACCCATTTTGTAGGCCTAATGCAGTGTAGTTTTCTACAACTACTAAACGAGAGTCGGAAGACCGAAGCAATGGCAAGGAAACCTGGGGAACACCTTGGAGTGTAACACACCATCTCTCTCCACCCCATACCCAATTTGTAGGCCTAATGCAGCCTACTTTCCGACAACTACTAAACGAGAGCATGAAGATCGAAGCTCAGGAAAGGCAACCTGGGGAACACCTTGGAGTGTAACACACCCTCTCTCTACACCACGGAAGGGCTGATTCTTAGGAAGGAAGGCTGTCGGAAAGAAGCAGGGCGCGTCCGAGGGTGATTATATTCTTATTAGGTATATACTCACCCTCGGACGCGCCCTGCTTCTTTATTTGTAATGAATGTTTATTTGCAATGTGGTTTTGACTTACTCTATTTTTTTGGTAAATAATGATTTTATTATTTTCATTGTTTTGCATCTTCTTGGCAGTAATATAAAGAAGACGCGACAGGACAACACTCGGTGGATGCCATATCTGTGTTTTAAATTGAAAAAAACTTTCAGTTAACTACTTGCAGGAGAAAGTTATTGTAGCTGGTGGCCATTTTTAGTACTGTACCAGATTTTTGTTGTATGTGTTTGTTTTTAATGTTAAAATGTCTGCATTTGATATCTCTCCAGTATTTTCTTTTTTATAAGAAAAATACTTATTTTTATATTTTCTGATGTTGGTTCAAGGGGTACACGGGCAGCAGTAGACAGGTCAGTGGAGGCCTAGTGGAAGGAGGGACCGCAGACAGGCTTTGAAGGCCTAACATAATAAATTGGGCTGGCTGTACGCAATTTAAAATTGGTTCCAGGGGAACACGGGCAGCAGTGGCCTGGTCAGTGTAGTAGTAGTGGAAAGAATGGGCCGCAGACAGGCTTCGAAGGCCTAACATAACAAAAATTGGGATGTAGGCAATTTACAATTGGTTCCAGGGGAACACGGACAGCAGTAGACAGGTCAGTGGAGGCCTAGTGGAAGGAGGGACCGCAGACAGGCTTCGAAGCCCTAACATAATAAATTGGGCTGGCTGTAGGCAATTTAAAATTGGTTCCAGGGGGACACGGGCGGCAGTAGACAGGTCAGTGGAGGCCTAGTGGAAGGAGGGACCGCAGACAGGCTTCGAAGCCCTAACATAATAAATTGGGCTGGCTGTAGGCAATTTAAAATTGGTTCCAGGGGAACACGGGCGGCAGTAGACAGGTCAGTGGAGGCCTAGTGGAAGGAGGGACCGCAGACAGGCTTCGAAGCCCTAACATAATAAATTGGGCTGGCTGTAGGCAATTTAAAATTGGTTCCAGGGGAACACGGGCGGCAGTAGACAGGTCAGTGGAGGCCTAGTGGAAGGAGGGACCGCAGACAGGCTTCGAAGCCCTAACATAATAAATTGGGCTGGCTGTAGGCAATTTAAAATTGGTTCCAGGGGAACACGGGCAGCAGTGGCCTGGTCAGTGTAGTAGTAGTGGAAAGAACGGGCCGCAGACAGGCTTCGAAGCCCTAACATAATAAAAGGGGCTGGCTGTAGGCAATTTAAAATTGGTTCCAGGGGAACACGGGCGGCAGTAGACAGGTCAGTGGAGGCCTAGTGGAAGGAGGGACCGCAGACAGGCTTCGAAGCCCTAACATAATAAATTGGGCTGGCTGTAGGCAATTTAAAATTGGTTCCAGGGGAACACGGGCAGCAGTAGACAGGTCAGTGGAGGTCTAGTGGAAGGAGGGACCGCAGACAGGCTTCGAAGCCCTAACATAATAAATTGGGCTGGCTGTAGGCAATTTAAAATTGGTTCCAGGGGAACACGGGCAGCAGTAGACAGGTCAGTGGAGGCCTAGTGGAAGGAGGGACCGCAGACAGGCTTCGAAGCCCTAACATAATAAATTGGGCTGGCTGTAGGCAATTTAAAATTGGTTCCAGGGGAACACGGGCGGCAGTAGCCAGGTCAGTGTAGTAGTAGTGGAAAGAACGGGCCGCAGACAGGCTTCGAAGGCCTAACATAACAAAAATTGGGCTGTAGGCAATTTAAAATTGGTTCCAGGGGAACACGGGCGGCAGTAGACAGGTCAGTGGAGGCCTAGTGGAAGGAGGGACCGCAGACAGGCTTCGAAGCCCTAACATAATAAATTGGGCTGGCTGTAGGCAATTTAAAATTGGTTCCAGGGGAACACGGGCAGCAGTAGACAGGTCAGTGGAGGCCTAGTGGAAGGAGTGACCGCAGACAGGCTTCGAAGGCCTAACATAAGAAAAATGTCAATACAATGGTATTGACAGTGCCAGGCATTGAAGGATGTCAGCGCATAGACTAAACATTGGTGGAGCTGTGAGAGAAAATTTTGCAAGTCGTAGAGCACTGTTTGACCTGGGGGGGGGACTGTCTTGTGGCCGGCGGTTCAGGCCCAGGGCCCCTCATATTACAACGGTGTGTCTGACGTTGGGTGCGCACCACCACCGCCAGACACTTTATTGTACTATGAGGGACCTAGTGGCAGTGCCGTCGACCAAAAGCGGGCACACCCACCTCTTCAGACAAACAGTACTCTCACGGGTGCTGGCGCCAAGTGGCCATACCACGGCCCCGTGTGGGGACTTTGGCCATTTAGGGAGGTGTTAACATGTCGGATGCTGGACAATCAGGTGCTGCAAATTACGAGATTGGAAAAGTCGTTCAGAATAGTCCACAGGCAAGACCTTTACATAGGAAAGCTAGGTGTCAGCCGGGCAAGGTGGGGCAAAAGATTTCGAAATCCAGTTGTGGTTCATTTTAATGAAGGTTAGATCATCTACATTTTGGGTAGCCAGACGAGTCCTTTTTTCTGTTAGTATTGACCCTGCAGCACTGAATACTCTTTCTGATAGGACACTAGCTGCCGGGCAAGCAAGCTCCTGCAATGCATATTCTGCCAATTCTGGCCAGGTGTCTAATTTTGATGCCCAGTAATCAAATGGGAATGACGGTTGAGGGAGAACGTCGATAAGGGATGAAAAATAGTTAGTAACCATACTGGACAAATGTTGTCTCCTGTCACTTTGAATTGATGCTGCAGTACCTGTCCTGTCTGCGGTCATAGCCAAATCACTCCACAACCTGGTCAGAAAACCCCTCTGGCCAAAGCCACTTCTGATTTCTGCCCCTCTAACACCTCTGGTCTGCTGGCCCCTGCAGGTCGTGTTAGAACGATCACGGGTGCTGTGTGCAGGGAATGCCAGAAGCAAACAGTCAATAAGAGTTGATTGTTTGGTTGCTAATATTAGTTCCAAGTTCTCATGTGGCATTATATTTTGCAATTTGCCTTTATAGCGAGGATCAAGGAGGCAGGCCAACCAGTAATCGTCATCGTTCATCATTTTTGTTATGCGTGTGTCCCTTTTGAGGATACGTAAGGCATAGTCCGCCATGTGGCCCAAAGTTCCAGTTCTCAAATCTGTGGTTGTGCTTGGTTGAGGGGCAGTTTCAGGCAAATCCACGTCACTTGTGTCCCTCCAAAAACCAGAACCCGGCCTTGCTGCGCCAACAATTTCCACTGGCCCCGGAAAAGCTTCCTCATTAAAAATATAATCATCCCCATCATCCTCCTCGTCCTCCTCCTCCTGTTCGCCCGCTACCTCGTCCTGTACACTGCCCTGGCCAGACAATGGCTGACTGTCATCAAGGCTTTCCTCTTCCTCAGCTGCAGACGCCTGATCCTTTATGTGCGTCAAACTTTGCATCAGCAGACGCATTAGGGGGATGCTCATGCTTATTATGGCGTTGTCTGCACTAACCAGCCGTGTGCATTCCTCAAAACACTGAAGGACTTGACACATGTCTTGAATCTTCGACCACTGCACACCTGACAACTCCATGTCTGCCATCCTACTGCCTGCCCGTGTATGTGTATCCTCCCACAAAAACATAACAGCCCGCCTCTGTTCACACTGTCTCTGAAGCATGTGCAGTGTTGAGTTCCACCTTGTTGCAACGTCTATGATTAGGCGATGCTGGGGAAGGTTCAAAGAACGCTGATAGGTCTGCATACGGCTGGAATGTACGGGCGAACGGCGGATATGTGAGCAAAGTCCACGCACTTTGAGGAGCAGGTCGGATAACCCCGGATAACTTTTCAGGAAGCACTGCACCACCAGGTTTAAGGTGTGAGCCAGGCAAGGAATGTGTTTCAGTTGGGAAAGGGAGATGGCAGCCATGAAATTCCTTCCGTTATCACTCACTACCTTGCCTGCCTCAAGATCTACAGTGCCCAGCCACGACTGCGTTTCTTTCTGCAAGAACTCGGACAGAACTTCAGCGGTGTGTCTGTTGTCGCCCAAACACTTCATAGCCAATACAGCCTGCTGACGTTTGCCAGTAGCTGCCCCATAATGGGAGACCTGGTGTGCAACAGTGGCAGCTGCGGATGGAGTGGTTGTGCGACTGCGGTCTGTGGACGAGGTCTCGCTTCTGCAGGAGGACGAGGAGGAGGGGGTGCGAACGGCTACAGCCAACTGTTTCCTAGACCGTGGGCTAGGCAGAACTGTCCCAAACTTGCTGTCCCCTGTGGACCCTGCATCCACCACATTTACCCAGTGTGCCGTGATGGACGGACACGTAACGTCCCTGGCCATGCCTACTGGTCCATGCATCTGTTGTCAGGTGCACCTTTGTGCTCACAGATTGCCTGAGTGCATGGATGATGCGCTCTTTAACATGCTGGTGGAGGGCTGGGATGGCTTTTCTGGAAAAAAAGTGTCGACTGGGTAGCTCGTAGCGTGGTACAGCGTAGTCCATCAGGGCTTTGAAAGCTTCGCTTTCAACTAACCGGTAGGGCATCATCTCTAACGAGATTAGTCTAGCTATGTGGGCGTTCAAACCCTGTGTACGCGGATGCGAGGCTAAGTACTTCCTTTTTCTAACCATAGTCTCATGTAGGGTGAGCTGGACTGGAGAGCTGGAGATCGTGGAACTAGCGGGGGTGCCGGTGGACATGGCAGACTGAGAGACGGTGGGAGATGGTATTGTTGCCGCCGGTGCCCTAGATGCAGTGTTTCCTACTACGAAACTGGTGATTCCCTGACCCTGACTGCTTTGGCCTGGCAAAGAAACCTGCACAGATACTGCAGGTGGTGCAGAAAATGGTGGCCCTACACTGCCGGAAGGGATGTTGCGTTGATGACTAGCTTCATTGGCCGAGGGTGCTACAACCTTAAGGGACGTTTGGTAGTTAGTCCAAGCTTGCAAATGCATGGTGGTTAAATGTCTATGCATGCAACTTGTATTGAGGCTTTTCAGATTCTGCCCTCTGCTTAAGGTAGTTGAACATTTTTGACAGATGACTTTGCGCTGATCAATTGGATGTTGTTTAAAAAATGCCAGACTGCACTCTTTCTAGCATCGGATACCTTTTCAGGCATTGCAGACTGAGCTTTAACCGGATGGCCACGCTGTCCTCCAACAGGTTTTGACTTTGCCACGCGTTTTGGGCAAGATACGGGCCCAGCAGATGGAACCTTTTGCGATGTTGATGCCTGCTGCGGCCCCTCCTCCTCCGCTTCAGAACTGCTGCCGCCTGCACCCTGTTCCCCCAATGGCTGCCAATCGGGGTCAAGAACTGGGTCATCTATTACCTCTTCTTGTAGCTCGTGTGCAACTTCGTCTGTGTCACCGTGTCGGTCGGTGGTATAGCGTTCGTGATGGGGCAACATAGTCTCAACAGGGTCTGATTCTTGATCAGCACCCTGCGAGGGCAATGTTGTGGTCTGAGTCAAAGGACCAGCATAGTAGTCTGGCTGTGGCTGTGCATCAGTGCACTCCATGTCAGATTCAACTTGTAATGAGCATGGACTGTTAACTGCTTCACTTTCAAAGCCAGGGACGGTATGTGTAAAGAGCTCCATGGAGTAACCCGTTGTGTCGCCTGCTGCATTCTTCTCTGTTGTTGTTTTTGCTGAAGAGGACAAGGAAGCGACTTGTCCCTGACCGTGAACATCCACTAACGACGCGCTGCTTTTACTTTTACCAGTTTCACGAGAGGAGGCAAAAGAGCTAGAGGCTGAGTCAGCAAGATAAGCCAAAACTTGCTCTTGCTGCTCCGGCTTTAAAAGCGGTTTTCCTACTCCCAGAAAAGGGAGCGTTCGAGGCCTTGTGTAGCCAGACGACGAACCTGGCTCCACAGCTCCAGACTTAGGTGCAATATTTTTTTTCCCACGACCACCTGATGCTCCACCACTACCACTACCCTCATTACCAGCTGACAATGAACGCCCCCGGCCACGACCTCTTCCACCAGACTTCCTCATTGTTTTAAAAACGTTACCAAACTAACGGTATTTGTTGCTGTCACACAACTTACACGGTGAGCTATAACTTCAGTATGATTTAGCTACCCCTTTACAGGTGGGTGAGACCACAACGAAAATCAGGCACAATGTTACACACTCTGTTTTGGTGGCAACAAATGAGAGAGATGCCACACACGCAGGACTGTCACTGAAGCGCAAATGTAAATATTAATCTCCCACTGATTTGTTTTTTTTTTTTTTAAAAGGGAGACTTTAGAAAAAAAAAATAATAAAAAAAAATGATTTTTTAAGGAAGAATTTATAAACCAAATAAAATGAAATGATTGTTTCAGGGAGAATTTAGAAAACAAATAAAAAAAAAATAGGCTTTCTATGGCCCACTGAGTGAGAGAGGACGCACACAGGAGTCAGGAGTGGCACACAAGCCCAGAGGCCAATATTTATCTCCCACTGATTGATTTAGTGATTTTTTCAGGTAGATTTTGGAACCCAAATCAAGCAAAAAAATAAATAGGCTTTCTATGGCCCACAATTGGAGAGAGAGAGAGAGATGGCACACCCAGGAGTCAAGACTGGCACACAAGCAGAAAGGGCAATATTAATCTCCCACTGATTTGATTTTTGATTTTTTTTTCAGGGAGACTTTAGAAAAAAAAAATACAAAAAAAATGATTTTTTCAGGGAGAATTTAGAAACAAAATAAAATAAAATGATTGTTTCAGGGAGAATTTAGAAAACAAATAAAAAAAAAATAGGCTTTGTAGGGCCCACTGAGTGAGAGAGGACGCACACAGGAGTCAGGAGTGGCACACAAGCCCAGAGGCCAATATTTATCTCCCACTGATTGATTTAGTGATTTTTTCAGGTAGATTTTGGAACCCAAATCAAGCAAAAAAATTAATAGGCTTTCTATGGCCCACAATTGGAGAGAGAGAGATGGCACACCCAGGCGTCAAGACTGGCACACAAGCAGAAAGGGCAATATTAATCTCCCACTGATTTGATTTTTTTTTTTTTTTTCAGGGAGACTTTAGAAAAAAAAATACAAAAAAAATGATTTTTTCAGGAATAATTTAGAAACCAAATAAAATAAAATGATTTTTTCAGGGAGAATTTAGAAAACAAATAAAACAAAAAATAGGCTTTCTAGGGCCCACTGAGTGAGAGATGACGCACACAGGAGTCAGGAGTGGCACACAAGCCCAGAGGCCAATATTTATCTCCCGCTGATTGATTTAGTGATTTTTTCAGGTAGATTTTGGAACCCAAATCAAGCAAAAAAATAAATAGGCTTTCTATGTCCCACAATTGGAGAGAGAGAGAGAGAGATGGCACACCCAGGAGTCAAGACTGGCACACAAGCAGAAAGGGCAATATTAATCTCCCACTGATTTGATTTTTTTTTTTTTTCAGGGAGACTTTAGAAAAAAAAAATACAAAAAAATGAATTTTTCAGGAAGAATTTAGAAACCAAATAAAATAAAATGATTTTTTTCAGGGAGAATTTAGAAAACAAATAAAACAAAAAATAGGCTTTCTAGGGCCCACTGAGTGAGAGATGACGCACACAGGAGTCAGGAGTGGCACACAATATTTATCTCCCACTGATTGATTTATTGATTTTTTCATGTAGAATTTAGAACCCAAATCAACCCAAAAAATAAATAGGCTTTCTATGGCCCACTATTTGTGAGAGAGATGGCACGCTCAGGACTGGCACACAAGCCCAGAGGCCAATATTAATCTCCCACTTTTTTTTTTTTTTCCAGGGAAAATTTATAAACCCAATAAAAAAAATAATAAATAGGCTTTCTATGGCCCACTATCTGAGAGAGAGAGATGGCACGCTTAGGACTGGCACACAAGCCCAAAGGCCAATATTAATCTCCCACTGATTGATTTATTGATTTTTTCAGGTAGAATTTAGAACCCAAATCAACCCAAAAAATAAATAGGCTTTCTATGGCCCACTATTTGTGAGAGAGATGGCACGCTCAGGACTGGCACACAAGCCCAGAGGCCAATATTAATCTCCCACTTTTTTTTTTTTTTTCCAGGGAAAATTTATAAACCCAATAAAAAAAATAATAAATAGGCTTTCTATGGCCCACTATCTGAGAGAGAGATATGGCACGCTTAGGACTGGCACACAAGCCCAAAGTCCAATATTAATCTCCCACTGATTTATTTATTGATTTTTTCAGGTAGAATTTAGAACCCAAATCAAGCAAAAAAATTAATAGGCTTTCTATGGCCCACTGAGTGAGAGATGGCACACACAGGAGTCAGGAGTGGCACACAAGCCCTGAGGCCAATATTTTTCTCCCACTGATTGATGTTGTGATTTTTTCAGGTAGATTTTGGAACCCAAATCAAGCAAAAAAATAAATAGGCTTTCTATGGCCCACTGAGTGAGAGATGGCACACACAGGAGTAAGGAGTGGCACACAAGCCCTGAGGCCAATATTTTTCTCCCACTGATTGATGTAGTGATTTTTTCAGGTAGATTTTAGAACCCAAATCAAGCAAAAAAATAAATAGGCTTTCTATGGCCCACTGAGTGAGAGATGACACAGACAGGGATGGCACTCTAGCAGAAATGCCAATCTTAATCTCCCACAAAAAAAAAAAAAAAAAAAAAAAAAAAGGAACTGTCCTTCAATTACTATCTCCCTGCAGTAATCTCAGCCAGGTATGGCAGGCAGCAATAAGGAGTGGACTGATGCACAAATTAAATAAAAAGTGTGGACAAACAAACAAGATAGCTGTGCAGAAAGGAAGGAACAAGAGGATTTGTGCTTTGAAAAAAGCAGTTGGTTTGCACAGCGGCGTACACACAGCAATGCAGCTATCAGGGAGCCTTCTAGGGCAGCCCAATGAGCTACAGCGCTGAGGAAAAAAAAAAAAATGTAGCTTCCACTGTCCCTGCACACCGAAGGTGGTGTTGGGCTGTGGAAATCGCTACAGCACAAGCGGTTTGGTGGTTAATGGACCCTGCCTAACGCTATCCCTGCTTCTGACGAAGCGACAGCAACCTCTCCCTAAGCTCAGATCAGCAGCAGTAACATGGCGGTCGGCGGGAACGCCCCTTTATAGCCCCTGTGACGCCGCGGACAGCAAGCCAATCACTGCAATGCCCTTCTCTAAGATGGTGGGGACCAGGACCTATGTCATCACGCTGCCCACACTCTGCGTTTACCTTCATTGGCTGAGAAATGGCGCTTTTCGCATCATTGAAACGCGACTTTGGCGCGAAAGTCGCGTACCGCATGGCCGACCCCGCACAGGGGTCGGATCGGGTTTCATGAAACCCGACTTTGCCAAAAGTCGGGGACTTTTGAAAATGAACGACCCGTTTCGCTCAACCCTACCCAAGACACCATGTCTCACATATCGCATAGGACAAGATCTGTTACTTCCGTCTCCTCAAAGACAACATCCATCAGCAGCGCTGTCGCCATTGCCCGCGCAAATGCTGAAGCCGCCAAAATACGAGCGAGCTTTGCTGACCAAGAGATGCAACTTAAATTAGAAAAAGCATGCCTAGATGATGAAGCGAGAAGGTCACGCTTAGAGAGAGCCAATCAAGAGAGAAGGTTGCAGTTAGAAAAAGCACGCATAGATGGTGAGAGAGCCGATCAAGAGAGAAGGTCGCAGTTAGAGAAGGCACGTGTGGATGCCGCCTTAGAAAGCCTAGCAGCAAAAAGGGAAGCTGCCGCAGCCCTCGCCGAAGCAGAATCGCTAGAAGCCGCGCAAAATCCCAAGCTGCATAGCCAAAGCAGTACGTCGAGTCTGGAGTTTCCACTGCAAGACTCACCACAGCGCACATCTCAGTATGTTAATGACCTTCCTGATCCAAACTATAACCCTGAACCAGTACCAAAACCAGAATACGACACCTCCAGCGAAGTGAGCGAGAGTCGTCACGAGGCTCAGGACAGAAACAAACTCGAAAATGTGAGGCAAAACAACTCTGCTAATGACTACCTTGCCCCTCATCAGGTAACCAACATGGATCACCCTGCTGACGCACCGTACATCAGGCCGAAGCAATACGACACCGGCTGGCGCCACCATGAGGACACTAACAGGTACGAACGCACCTCACATCACTATCAGGGCGACCCATCACCAGTATACTCTGCTGACAACCGGTTCACGACAGAATTTCCCAAGTTCTTCACACGAAGTGAACTGGTTGCCAAGGGACTCATGAAATTCACTGACCGAGCTGAAGGTTACACAGCTTGGAAAGCTTCCTTCCAAAATGTCATTAGAGACTTGGGGCTGCAACACAGAGAAGAGATAGACCTGTTAGTCAAATACCTGGGAGAAGAGTCAGTCAAACACGCAGTAAGGATCAGAGACATTAATATAAACCGCCCTGAGACTGGCCTCAAAGAGATCTGGAAAAGGCTGGATGAGTGTTACGGCTCAGCAGAAGTAATAGAAAGAGCCTTGTTCAAAAGAATCGATGACTTTCCTAAAATATCTAACAAAGGTCTCCAGAAACTTAGAGAGCTAAGCGACCTGCTAAAGGAAGTCCAAGTTGCCAAATACGAGGACGACCTACAGGGACTTGCATTTCTCGACACAGCCAGAGGTGTTAACCCTATAGTCCAGAAGTTGCCCTACAATCTACAGGAGAGGTGGCTCACGCATGGTTCCACGTACAAATACAAACACAGCGTTCCATTCCCTCCCTTCTCTGTTTTTGTAGACTTCATACACCAACAAGCGAGAATTAGAAACGATCCCAGCTTTGACTTTGCAATGCCATATGCCACACCATCACCATCTGCAAATCCACGCAGAACATCTGTGGCAGTACACAAGACTTATGTTTCCTCTCCAGGTTCTAATTACAGGTCTGCTGGCTGCTCCCAATCAGAAACAAAGGTGCAGGACCCTGACAAGCAGTGCCCAATTCATCAGAAGCCTCATCCTCCCCTGAAATGCAAAGCCTTCATAGGAAAATCTATGCCAGATCGCAGAAGCTTCCTGAAAGAAAACGGTATCTGCTACAAGTGCTGCTCGTCCACAGCTCATCTCGCCAAGGACTGCAAGGTCAGTGTAAAATGCACAGAATGTGGCACCACAGACCATAACACCGCTCTACACCCTGGCCCAGCTCCATGGAGTACACAAAACACGCCTGCTGACAGTGAGCATGGCGGGGAGGAAAGGAACACTGATACAGCTACGCCAGAGATCACTTCACAATGCACCGAGGTCTGCAAAGGGACAATAGACAGTAGGTCCTGTTCAAAAATATGCCTCGTCAAACCCGAAGGGCCATAGAGACCAAGCTGTAAGACTGTATGCTATCTTGGATGATCAAAGTAATCGATCCTTGGCTAGATCAATGTTCTTTGACCTATTCAACATCAAAGGGCCAAGCACTCCCTACTCCTTAAAGACGTGTGCAGGTACTGTGACAACAGCAGGCAGGAAAGCTACTGACTACCAGATCGAGTCTTTAGACGGACAATTCTGCCTACCACTACCTACGATCATCGAATGTAACCAAATCCCAGACAATAGATCTGAAATCCCTACACCAGATGTAGCAATCCATCACGCTCACTTAAAACGAATAGCACACCTTATACCAGAACTCGACCATTAGGCCCAAATAATTCTGCTGTTGGGGAGAGATATCCTGCAGGTTCATAAAGTGAGACGTCATATCAATGGACTCCACAATGCTCCCTATGCCCAAAGGCTAGACCTAGGATGGGTCATAATTGGCAACGTATGCTTGGGACGCATGCACGCCCCATCTTCTGTGACAAGCATGCTGACAAATACATTGGAGAAAGGACGTCCATCTCTGTTTCAACCTTGTAACAATGAGTTCCATGTCAGGGAACTGCCACACAGCATCCAACTGCCCAACCATTTAATAGACTTTACTCACGACAGCAGTATAGTGTCGGGAAGCTATGAGGATCAGTTAGGGTGCACAGTCTTCCAGAGAACTAAGCAGGACAACCAAGTGGCAATGTCGGTAGAGGACAAGTTGTTCTTAGAGGTAATGAACAAGGGACTCGTTAAAGATGAGACCAACAGCTGGGTCGCACCTCTTCCCTTCAAAACCCACAGACCACGTCTACCGAACAACAGAAATCAGGCATTACAACGTTTCTCCTCTCTCATTCGTAATCTGCAAAAGAGACCAGAGATGACAGATCACTTTTTCTCCTTCATGTCAAAGATTTTTGAAAACCGTCACGCAGAACTAGCTCCCACTCTCAAAGACTCTGAAGAATGCTGGTTCCTACCCATGTTCGGAGTATACCACCCTAAGAAACCAGGCCAGATCAGAGTCGTCTTTGATTCCAGTGCTAAATTTAATGATGTCTCCCTGAATGACGTCCTGCTGACAGAACCAGACCTCAATAACAAACTACTGGGTGTACTTATGCGCTTCCGTAAGGATTCCATTGCCTTCATCGCTGACATCCAGCAAATGTTCCATTGTTTCCTTGTGAGAGAGAGAGACAGGAACTTCCTAAGATTCTTCTGGTACAGAGACAATGATCCTACTAAAGAAGTCACAGAGTATCGCATGAGAGTCCACATCTTTGGCAACAGCCCTTCCCCTGCAGTCGCCATTTACGGACTCAAAAGGTCGGCTCAGGAAGGAGAAGCAGAATACGGAGCAGATGTCAGACAATTCATAGAAAAGGACTTTTATGTCGACGACTGTCTAAAAGCCATGCCTTCAAATGAGACTGCCATCAGTCTTCTCAGGAGAGCTCAGGACATGCTTGCCTGCTTGAACCTTAGGCTTCATAAAATAGCCTCAAACAGCCAAGAACTCATGGAAGCGTTCCCTTCTCAGGACCTATGTAATGGTCTCAGAGACCTGGACCTGGGGTCAGACCCCGCATCAATGCAACGCAGCCTCGGGCTTCTCTGGAATCTACAGTCAGACACTTTCACCTTTCAGGTCAGTCAGGAAGAAAGACCTTTCACACGTAGAGGCGTCCTGTCTACCATCAACAGTCTGTACGATCCCTTGGGTTTCGCAGCTCCTGTTACTATACAAGGCAAGGCCCTACTAAGAGACTTAACTAGGGAAACATCTGACTGGGATGCACCTCTGCCACCTGATAAGAGGATCCAGTGGGAAGAGTGGAAGAACTCATTAGCGGCACTCTCCAACCTGCATGTGCCAAGACCATACACCCCTGTGCCATCTACTGAGATACAGAGCCAAAGACTGTATGTATTTGCAGATGCTTCTGTCAAAGCAATTGCCGCTGTTGCCTACCTCAAAACTGTAGACTCTAAATGTCAGTGCCACATTGGTTTCGCCATGGGAAAGGACAAACTCGCACCACAACCAGAGCACACTATACCCAGGTTAGAGCTTTGTGCCGCAGTCTTAGCCGTTGAGTTAGCGGAGTTCATCGCATCCGAAATGGATATCGACCTGACACAGGCCAAGTTCTACTCAGACAGCAAAGTAGTCCTGGGATATATCCACAACGAAACCAGGCGATTCTACGTTTATGTCAATAACAGAGTGCTACGAATCAGGAGATCAGTTCACCCACAGCAGTGGCATTACATACCCACAGACCAGAATCCCGCGGATCATGCAACTAGAGCAGTTGACGCAAGTTGACTAGGAAGCACAACGTGGCTCTCTGGACCAAAACTATTGTACATTGAAGAATGTTTTCCAGACACCTTTGAACTAGTAGGAGAGGACTCAGATGCTGAAATCCACTCTCAAGTGTGTACACTACATACAATGACCTCTGTTATCCAGCTCGGATCTTGCAAGTTCGACAGATTCTCAAGTTGGAAGTCACTTACTCGAGCCATTACCTGCCTGACTCATATAGCTCGTTCATTCAGGACCACCAGAACTCGTGACATGGAAAAATGTAAAGGAGCAGCGAGGCTCACCCACGAAAGCCTAATCACCTTCATGGCTGAAGCTGCAGCTATAATCAATGCGAGATCCCGGGTTCCAGTTCCTAACGACCCTGGGGAGCTCTTGTTATTGACTCCAGCTACTTTACTTATCCAGAAAACGGGACTGTCAGTGCCCCTCCAGAAGGATTTGACGCGAAGGACCTCTACAAGTGCCAATGGAGACAGGTACAAAGTCTTGCAAATACTTTCTGGGACAGGTGGCGCAAACAATATTTGTCTACCCTGCAGCCACGTACAAAGTGGCAATCTACTAAACCTAATCTGAACATAGGTGACCTTGTTCTTGTGAAAGACTGTCAGATTCACCGGAACCAGTGGCCACTTGGTCTAGTTACCGCAACGTTCCCGAGCAAGGACGGCAACGTCCGCAAAGTTGAGCTAAGGATGACCAAAGGGAATGAACCTAAGACATTTTCCAGACCGGTATCTGAACTGGTCCTATTGCTGCCTTCGGAAGAAAGGAGTAGTGACATCCGTTGATGCCAGACGGGGAGTGTTCTCTCTCCGCCATCTAATATTGTTACCCTGATTATCTGTTTGCGTAATTGCAGGTTTCTCAGTATGGATGTTCATATCTTTATTTGTTTTTAGTGCTTTGGCTCCCTCTAGCGGTCAGAGTTATGTTGGCAGTTCAATCTTGTTTTTGTATTATCCATGTCTGATTCTCCTCCTCCTTTGCAATGCATTATGGTAGCTCAGCCTCCATTTCCCTCCATTTTTCCTTTCACTTTCTTCGGTTTGCCTTCAAGGAAAGACGCTTCACTTCATCCCCCTTGCGATTGCATTGCCGGTATGTCTTTATGCTTCCTATAGATATTTCTGCTCTATATTAGCTTAGTTTAACCAGTTTTACTCCTAGTTTAGTCACTAGCTTTCTAAATGTTATGCATAATGTATATCATGTGTATTATGTATCTGTTCTATGCCATGCACTGATTCTATGTATATCATTGTTCACAGTTTCATCGCATCAATATACCACTACGTTTAATAAAGCACAGACTCAACCACAGTCTCCTTATTGGACCTCCGGTATAGCGGTTTAGCTGACTGTATAACTAAGTATGAGCCTGCCTCATTTAGTGAGGACAGAACACTGGGCAATATATTACGTGGACATGCATATTCTAGAATACCCGATCCGTTAGAATTGGGCCACCATCTAGTTGGTCTTCATAAGAGGGATTAATATGTAGGTGGCTGACAAGCAGGATTCTTGTCTGAGTGTAAATATCTCCCAGAAAATAAACCTGGTTGAGGTATTAAAAGCCGAGTAGTACTGCTTGGTGCAGCAGCTTAGATGCTGTGTTAATTTGTACATGGTAGTTTTGGACCGGTTCTTATTGGAGTGATAAGTAGAATTTGATAGTGGGACTCATCACTCCCACTCCTGCTCCAGTGTGGGTAGTGCTCATTACAAACACATAAAGGGCTGAAGAAAAGCCTCAGAAAGAGAGACACAGCCTCCTGTGTGGTGTATGGTGTATTGCTGAGAAGGATATGCACAGCTTTTAAATATGCTTAACGGGGAGCTGCTGGAGAGCAAAGACCCCCACACATCCCTGGTAGAGTGAGTCAGAGGTATGATGTATTAGTTATTGCCTATCCAGGAAAGTGTTTGTTGTTTTTCGGTTGCTTTATTGTATTCTACACTTTAGCTGAAAGTAAAGACCCATGTTTTCCTTGTATAGGGGCTGTTTTCGTCTATGTCCCTGCTATGCTGTCCTACAATGCCCTTTAGCATCTTACAAGATATTGTGATTTACTTATGAAGTACACTTAAACTAGATATTCATGAAGCTGATAAGAGGAAATTTTGAAGTATAACATTCAATGAATTCACCTCTCTCTGTAGAAAGCCTGTTAGTTAGCCATCTATCTGCAAGACTTTATATGTGCAGAAGGTCAGATGAAAGAAGTCAGACAATTCATATCATTGATCCATATGCCAGGTTGTATTATGGAATTAGAAAGGCAGTTGTCATCTAAACATAATAAATCTTTCAGTTTGAAGTCTGTTCTCTTTTACTCAATCACGGGAAGCATAGCATGCAAAACACTCTCAGATCTTGTACTTCTGTGAAAAATAGCTGTAAAATGTTATAACCATCCATGTCTTGTGCCCTCAGTATCAATTCATCTGGGGTACATTTTAATTTATAAAACCCCTGCAAATTTAATCATTCATATTGCATGGCACAAAACACAGGTCTTATTATAGAGATTAAAAATCATCCAATCAACACATTTTCTGGAGCTGCATTTGTATGTATACGGAAACACAGGTTAGCTGTGTACATCAGAGGGCAAGGAGGGTCCACAGTTCTCAGACTTTGTTAGCACATACCGCACAGTGTAGTATAGATTGCAATATTTTTTTTTTATGACTAGAAGACAGAGACCCAAAAGAAAGGAATAGTGGCAGCAGGTATTTAAAACAGATTTTAAGTATGTGTACTAGAGACTATCAAATCTTTTGAAATTAAAATTCTTTAGCTTCATTGAATAATTAAATGGTTTAGTTTCTCAGCAAATAAATTTTACTGAAAAATTGAAAGTATTACTAAGCCTTTAAATGTCTAGAAAAGATGTGCAACAGTCTGAGTATTAGGCCGGCGTCACACTCAGCGTATGAAAATACGGTCCGTTATGTACGGCCGCAATACGCAGAAAAGTCACCAAAATAGTGATCCGTATGTTATCCGTGGGCAGGTTGTGGCAGCGTATTTTGCGCATGGCATCCTCCGTATGTAATCCGTATGGCATCCGTACTGCAAGATTTTCTCGCAGGCTTGCAAAACCGACATATGGACATACAATGGGTCCATGGGCTCAAATAATCGTAAAAACATATATACTGTCTATATATATTGTGGTGTGACTGGTGGTCGCGTGGTTAATGGGAGGTATGTGTCACAGGGATGGATTCTCCCTGCGATGCAACCCGGAGTATTTTGTCTTTAGTGCATGTGAGCACTAAAGATGTCATTTAGTGCACCTGGGTCCGGGTTGCAGGTAGCTATGAGAGATGGGAGGGTATGGCTACCCACATGCCTCACATCTGAGAGAGGGTGCTTACTGTACCCCTTTTCCCTGCGGGAAGTGCTTGAGATTGAGAACCTGCAGTGATGTCATGATCATGTGACCAGTGCATGTGATGTTACCTCACCGGTGGGTGTGGTTACAGGCTACCTAAAGGAGGTGTGTTTAGCACATGGGAGTGTTTGGGAGTCTGCCAGTGTGGACAGACTTCCATGTGTCCTGGCTGGACACTACAGAGAGACCGTGTTTAGGCTGTAGAGCCTGCGTGCTGGACATAGCACAGCCTGTGTGCCCACAGACCTGAGAGAACGGAGCTCTACTATGGACAATGAGGATTTATCTGTGTGATGTAAGACTGTTTATCATTTGTTCATCTTTCTATGGTTTATGGAGAGAATCAACCAGACTGCTTTAAGTGGAAAAACCGTGTCTGAGTGCTTGAATTCCGTGCCAAGCGAGTGTCCCCCAAGACACATAGTGGTGAAACGCTACAATATATATATATATATATATATATATATATATATATATGTATATATATATATATATATATATATATATATATATATATATATACAGTACAGACCAAAAGTTCGAACACACCTTCTCATTTAAAGATTTTTTTTGTATTTTCATGACTATGAAAATTGTACATTCACACTGAAAGCATCAAAACTTTGAATTAACACATGTAGAATTATATACTTAACAAAAAAGTTTGAAACAACAGAAATTATGTCTTATATTCTAGGTTCTTCAAAGTAGCCACCTTTTGCTTTGAAGACTGCTTTGCACACTCTTGGCATTCTCTTGATGAGCTTCAAGGGATAGTCACCGGGAATGGTCTTCCTACAATCTTGAAGGAGTTTCCAGAGATGCTTAGCACTTGTTGGCACTTTTACCTTCACTCTGCGGTCCAGCTCACCCCAAACCATCTCAATTGGGTTCAGGTCCGGTGACTGTGGAGCCAAGGTCATCTGGCGTAGCACCCTATCACTCTCCTTCTTGGTCAAATAGCCCTTACACAGCCTGGAGGTGTGTTTGGAGTCATTGTCCTGTTGAAAAATAAATTATGGTCCAACTAAACGCAAACCGGATGGAATAGCATGCCACTGCAAGATGCTGTGGTAGACATGCTGGTTCAGTATGCCTTCAATTTTGAATAAATCACCAAAAGTGTCACCAGAAAAGCACCCCCACACCATCACACCTCCTCCTCCATGCTTCAGGGTGGGAACCAGGCATGTAGAGTCCACCCGTTCACCTTTTCTACGTCGCACAAAGACACGGTGGTTGGAACCAAAGATCTCAAATTTGGACTCATCAGACCAAAGCACAGATTTCCACTGGTCTAATGTCCATTCCTTGTGTTCTTTAGCCCAAACAAGTCTCTTCTGCTTGTTGCCTGTCCTTAGCAGTGGTTTCCTAGGAGCTATTTTACCATGAAGGCCTGCTGCACAAAGTCTCCTCTTAACAGTTGTTGTAGAGATGTGTCTGCTGCTTGAACTCTATGTGGCATTGACCTGGTCTCTAATCTGAGCTGCTGTTAACCTGCGATTTCTGAGGCTGGTGACTCGGATAATGATGAGGTGATTCTTGGTCTTCCTTTCCTGGGGCAGTCCTCATGTGAGCCAGTTTCTTTGTAGCGCTTGATGGTTTTTGCCACTGCACTTGGGGACACTTTCAAAGTTTGCCCAATTATTCAGACTGACTGACCTTCATTTCTTAAAGTAATGATGGCCACTCATTTTTCTTTACTTAGCTGCTTTTTTCTTGCCATAATACAAATTCTAACTGTTTATTAGTTGTACTGGGGTTGGGACAACTGATGGTCCCAACCCCATTTATAAGGCAATAAATCACACTTATTAAATCTGACAGGGCACACCTGTGAAGTGAAAACCATTCCCGTTACTACCTCTTGAAGCTCATCAAGAGAATGCCAAGAGTGTGCAAAGTAGTCATGAAAGCAAAAGGTGGCTACTTTGAAGAACACTTTTGTTAAGTATATAATTGCACATGTGTCAATTCATAGCTTTGATGCCTTCAGTGTGAATGTACAGTTTTCATTGTCATGAAAATACAGAAAAATCTTTAAATGAGAAGATGTGTCCAAACTTTTGGTCTGTACTGTATATATATATATATATATATATATATATATATATATATATATATATATATATATATATATATATATAAAAGCCGGTAATTCAATTGCCAGCTTTTCCTATCTCCTTCTCAAACCCGGCATGATATGAGACATGGTTTACATACAGTAAACCATCTCATATCCCTTTTTTTTTTTGCATATTCCACACTACTAATGTTAGTAGTGTGTATGTGCAAAATTTGGGCGCTCTAGCTATTAAATTAAAGGGTTAAAAAATTGGCGTGGGCTCCCGCATTACCGGCTTTTACCGGCTTTTAAGCTATCTAGCGCTGTATGAAATATTAATATACATACATAAATGTGTCTCACTGACATATATATATATATATATATATATATATATATATATATATATATATATATATACAGTTAGGGCCAGAAATATTTGGACAGTGACACAAGTTTTGTTATTTTAGCTGTTTACAAAAACATGTTCAGAAATACAATTATATATATAATATGGGCTGAAAGTGCACACTCCCAGCTGCAATATGATAGTTTCCACATCCAAATCGGAGAAAGGGTTTAGGAATCATAGCTCTGTAATGCATAGCGTCCTCTTTTTCAAGGGACCAAAAGTAATTGGACAATGGACTCTAAGGGCTGCAATTAATTCTGAAGGCGTCTCCCTCGTTAACCTGTAATCAATGAAGTAGTTAAAAGGTCAGGGGTGGATTCCAGGTGTGTGGTTTTGCATTTGGAAGCTGTTGCTGTGAGCAGACAACATGCGGTCAAAGGAACTCTCAATTGAGGTGAAGCAGAACATCCTGAGGCTGAAAAAAATGAAAAAATCCATCAGAGAGATAGCAGACATGCTTGGAGTAGCAAAATCAACAGTTGGGTACATTCTGAGAAAAAAGGAATTGACTGGTGAGCTTGGGAACTCAAAAAGGCCTGGGCGTCCACGGATGACAACAGTGGTGGATGATCGCCGCATACTTAATTTGGTGAAGAAGAACCCGTTCACAACATCAACTGAAGTCCAGAACACTCTCAGTGAAGTAGGTGTATCTGTCTCTAAGTCAACAGTAAAGAGAAGACTCCATGACAGTAAATACAAAGGGTTCACATCTAGATGCAAACCATTCATCAATACCAAAAATAGACAGGCCAGAGTTAAATTTGCAGAAAAACACCTCAAGAAGCCAGCTCAGTTCTGGAAAAGTATTCTATGGACAGATGAGACAAAGATCAACCTGTACCAGAATGATGGGAAGAAAAAAGTTTGGAGAAGAAAGGGAACGGCACATGATCCAAGGCACACCACATCCTCTGTAAAACATGGTGGAGGCAACGTGATGGCATGCGCATGCATGGCTTTCAATGGCACTGGGTCACTTGTGTTTATTGATGACATAAGAGCAGACAAGAGTAGCCGGATGAATTCTGAAGTGTACCGGGATATACTTTCAGCCCAGATTCAGCCAAATGCTGCAAAGTTGATTGGACGGCGCTTCATAGTACAGATGGACAATGACCCCAAGCATACAGCCAAAGCTACCCAGGAGTTCATGAGTGCCAAAAAGTGGCACATTCTGCAATGGCCAAGTCAATCTCCAAATTTAAATCCAATTGAGCATGCATTTCACTTGCTCAAATCCAGACTTAAGACGGAAAGACCCACAAACAAGCAAGACCTGAAGGCTGCGGCTGTAATGGCCTGGCAAAGCATTAAGAAGGAGGAAACCCAGCGTTTGGTGATGTCCATGGGTTCCAGACTTAAGGCAGTGATTGCCTCCAAAGGATTTGCAACAAAATATTGAAAATAAAAATATTTTGTTTGGGTTATGTTTATTTGTCCAATTACTTTTGACCTCCTAAAATGTGGAGTGTTTGTAAAGAAATGTGTACAATTCCTACATTTTCTATCAGATATTTTTGTTCAACCCTTCAAATTAAACGTTACAATCTGCACTTGAATTCTGTTGTAGAGGTTTCATTTCAAATCCAATGTGGTGGCATGCAGAGCCCAACTCACAAAAATTGTGTCACTGTCCAAATATTTCTGGCCCTAACTGTATATATATCCCTATATTATGTGTAGACATTTATGTTAGCTATACTATTCTAACCTGTCAGTGTGATTTTACTGTACACCGCACTGAATTGCCGGCTTTTCTATAGAACACAGCTGCGTATTTGTCGCAAGTCACACTGCTGGTCCGTGTGTAATCCGTATTTTTCTCGCCCCCATAGACTTTCATTGGCGCATTTTTTGTGCAATACGGTGACAATCACAGCATGCTGCGATTTTCTACGGCCATAAAAGACCGTATAATACGGATCAGTAAAATACAGCAGATAGGAGCTGGGGCATAGAGAATCATTGTACCGTATGCAATCCGTATTTTCTGCACCTCTCATGAGCCTGTAAAACTCACTAGTGTGGGGCCGGCCTTAAGCTCTTTACCATAAACACAGCCTTAAAAATAAATAGTGACCTTAACATATCTTGCTATGAGTAAACATATGGTAAAAAGTGGCAAGCAACAGACTGTTTAAAGAAGCAGTCCCATCAAAATTTGTTTCATCTTAATATATTGCAATCATTATGGCTTGATTAGTGGTGTGATTACATGAACTTCACCAGATTTTTTTTTCCAGTAATGAACTCCATCTATCTGAGTGAGGGAGGTATGTATTTGTCTAATATTGGGCTACCATATGAAGGAATTATGCAGCATATATATTTTTTTATACTTGTGAGTTACACAGTTATTTGCATATTTGGATTATTATAGAGTTTTATTAGTTTAACCTTCCTCTAGTGTTAGGGTCGTGACCGACCCTTTAGGTTTTAAATGCATACAGATTCTACATACATTTGTTTATTGCATCAAGACTTTTTAACTTTTTCAGGAACTTATTGTTAAGCAAAATACAATAAAATAAAACTATTTTACTAAATTGTAAAATGCTCTTATTAAAATTATAACATTTGTGTTGTTGGGGTCAATTTCGACCCAGGTCTAATATAAGAGTAAAAAAACAATAATAAGTCCCAAAACTGAACTCATAAACACAATATAAACCAACAGCCCACAGCCAGCTCTACCTCCAACAACTTGAGTTAGGGACATGTCCAGGCATGTATGGCCAAATCAGCTTAGAGTTGGTACTTTGCAGAGTATAGTTTATATTATTCTCTTGAGGTTCATTTGACAATATTTTTATATTGAAAATGAAGGGTATGCTCTCAAATGAAAGGCCCAGGGGGCCACAACAAAAATATTAAAATCAATCCTTCCATGAATGAGAAACCCTAACAAGGTAAGTAAGAGGTAAGAAACAAATTGGATCATAAATAACTATTTTTAGGGTACCCTAGGGGTGATTTAAGACACGGGTCAAAACCGACCCGTTAACATAAGAAAGAGTAACAGAAAGCTAACACTAGAGGAAGGTTAAAAAAATATTTCTTTCCTATCTCAAAATGAAGGACATTAATAGGGTTTCATGTACTTTTTTAAGGGGTTTTGGTAAAGATGCAAAACGAAAAATATGTACAAAGGATCTTGCACCAAAGCTAAAGTGACCAAGTGTACATAAATCTCTTAAAAACGTATTTTCTGAAAATATTGTAAAATAGAACCTATAAGCCTTAGAGCATAGTGAGGAGCAGAGAAGTATTTTAACACAGCTATCAAAGGTTCTTGTATATGTATGTGTATATATATACTGTATATATATTAGGAATTTTGTACATTAGCAGAAAATAACATCTGTTATCATGCAATCAAATTGTTGCTGTGTCATCTGTATTTGAAATTAATTTTCCCAGGTTATATCACAGTTAGTGTTGAGCGATACCTTCCAATATCCTGAAGTATCGGTATCGGATTCGATATTCAAAAAATATCGGATATCGCTGATACCGATACCCGATACCAATGCAAGTCAAAGGGACAAAAATATCGGAATTAAAATAAACCCTTTCTTTCCTTGTAGGTTAATTCTACATGAAGGAAAACAACTAAGAATAATGTAGGATGTATTTGGGGAGGTGGCGGAGACATTAAAAGCTCAGCAGTATCATCTTTTCCATCAACTTCTCCTTCACCTTATTCATCTTCTTTTTCTTCACCTTCTTTGTATTATTATTTTTTTTTACATTCTTCATATTCTTTTTATTCAAAAATTATTAGTCTTTATAATCAACTTCTTCATCTTCTTCATATTCTTCTTCTTCATCATATTCTTATTTGTGACAGCCAGGCCTTCCTGTAGTTGTTATCTACAAAAGTTTGAAGATTACACCTTCTGTTCTGCCTGTCACAAAAGATTTCCAACAGGATTTGTCCGCGTTCAGTTTGGCCTGCAGCAGCAGGTGTTTTCCAGGGGCACCACGAGGAGGAACCGACTCACCCCATACACTGCTTAGTCTTCTTCTGCTTATAATTTAGATTATTGATTTTTAGTCTTATGCTTAATGTTCTTCTGCTTTTTGTTCTGCAGCTTCTTGTTCTTCTGCTTCTCGGTCTTCAGGGTCGTCATCTTTAGGGACTTGAACTTGGAAATGTAGCATAAGGTACAAGAGCAAAAGACACTGCCGAGAACCAGCTGACGGTACTGGAACCCGGATGGCTAGCCGGAGGTACAAGAGCCAATGAAACTACCGAGGACCAGCTGACATTATTGGAACCCGGTTACTAAGCAGGAGGTACCCGCGCCAAAAAGAACTACCAAGGACGACCTGACGTTGGTGGAACTCGGACACCCAGAAGGAGGCACCTAAGCTAAAGGCTTTGCCTGGAACCAGCTGATGGTACTGGAACCAGGATGGGAAGCAGAAGGTACAAGAGCAAAAGACACTGCCGTGAACCAGCTGACGGGACTGGAACCTGGATGGCTAGCTGAAGGTACAAGAGCCAATGGAACTACCGAGGACCAGCTGACGTTATTGGAACTCGGTTACTAAGCAGGAGGTACCCGTGCCAGAAGGCACTACCAAGGACCACCTGAAGTTGTTGGAACTCGGATACCCAGAAGGAGGCACCTAAGCCAAAGGCTCTGCCGGGAACCAGCTGACTGTACTGGAATTAGGGGGACCTATTCAAGCTTGTGTTCCTAAGAACCAGCTAATGTTGCTGGAACTCAGATAGGCAACAGGAGGTCCACAGAAAAAAAAATGGCTAGGCCGTGAGCCGCCGTAGTTACCGAAAACCCACAGTCCTACAAGGGGAGCTTGTCCTATTGGCACAACGGAACCAGCCTTCATTGCCTGTTCCCGCAGCCCACATAGAAAGCACCTAAACTGCAGGCACCATAGAGTCGGCTAACCAGACCATAACACGACAGGACAACGTATTGGAGGCAAAGTGACCTTGACACTACCCAGAAACAGCTGACGTGCTGGAACCGGGCTTGGCAGGAGGGAGTACCCATGCCAAAGACACTTCTGAGCAGCAGCTGGCGGTGTTGGAGCCCAGGGAATGCAGGAGAAGCCGAGTATAGGCTGAGGCCTAATTGGAGCAAGTTGAAAGGGAACCTTTAACCCCCCAGGTGTTTACAACTAAAAGATCCACCTTGTGCAGCACTAATGCTGCACAAATAAAAGGTGGCTCTTTTAATTATGCTCCTTGCACACGCTGATGTTAACACTTAGAAAATGTGTCCCCTCATACCCTGAAACCGTCCCGGAGGCGTGACATTCCTTCTCAATGATACGCAGCACAGCCATCATTCACACCCTCTTGGCACCATGCGCTGCCTCCTCAGCATCGTTTGAATCTGTCCCAGTGCCTGCGCAGTTATGTTATCCCTTGGCCATGCACAGTTAGCACTGCCCGTCTTCAGACATCATTTCTTGTCAGGCTGGCTGCGTCTGTGCGGCCGCCCTGCCATCAGCTGATCCCTAATCACATGCCACGACCATGACGCCACACAGTCTGAACAAGGCGGAAGGAAATGAGTGAGAGGCCAAGATATGCACTGTGCCTGTCCATGAATCCCAGGCCTGCTGTGTCTTCACATATATTCACACTGCGGGCCTGGGATTCATGGGCATGCGCAGTGCATATCTTCGCCTCTCACTCATCTCCTTCCACCTTCTTCAGACTGTGCCACATCAGCTGATCCCAAATCGTATGCCATGGCCGTGACACAGCACAGTCTGAAGAAGGCGGAAGGAGATGAGTGAGAGGCCAACATACTCACTGTGCATGCCCATGAATCCCAGGCCCGCAGTGTGAATAAATGTGAAGACACTACGGGCCTGGGATTCATGGGCATACGCAGTGCATATCTTTGCCTCTCACTCATCTCCTTCCACCTTCTTCAGACTGTGCCGCGTCAGCTGAGCCCAAATTGTATGCCACGGCCGTGACGTGGCATAGTCTGAAGAAGGCGGAAGGAGATGAGTGAGAGGCCAACATATGCACTGCGCATGCCCATGAATCCCAGGCCCGCAGTGTGAATAAATGTGAAGACACTGCGGGGTGTGATCTCGGGCAGGGCGGCCACACAGGCGCAGCTGGCCTGACAACAAATGATGTCAGAAGACGGGCAGCGCTAACTGCGCATGGTCAAGGGATAACATAACCGCTCTGGCTTCGGGACAGATTCAAACAATGCTGAGGAGGCGGCTCCCAGCGACAAGGGGGCATGAAAGACGGATGTGCTGCATCTTATTAAGAAGGAAAGTCCCACCTCCGGGACGGTTTGAAGGTATGAGGGGACACATTTTATAAGTGTTTATTTCAGCGTGTGCAAGGAGAATAACTAAAAGAACCACCTTGTCCAAATGCAGCATTAGTGCTGCACAAGGTGGCTCTTTAAGCTACAAATGCCTGGGGGGACAGGTTCCATTTAATTTCTGTTTTAGTGTTAGCGTGGAGGTCACAGGACACATAGCCGAATACACAGCAGGGGAGCAGCTGACGTTACTGAACCCCAATAACATGGCAGCAAGAGTTGACTGTGCAGACAGCACTTCCAGGCAGCAACTGGCGGTGTTGGAGCGCGGGGACAGCAGGAGGAGCAGAGTGTAGGCCGAAGCCTGCACTCAAGGCAGTTTAATATCTGTTGTTGTGTCAGCGTGGCGGTCGCAGGACACATTGCTGCACACACAGCAGGGGAGCAGCTGGCGTTACTGAACCCCAATAACAGAGGAGCAACTGTTGACTGTGCAGACAGCACTTCCAGGCAGCAACTGGCGGTGTTGGAGCCCAGGGAAAGCAGGAGGAGCAGAGTGTAGGCCGAAACCTGCACTCGAAAGCAGTTAAATATTTGTTGTTGTGTCAGCGTGGCGGTCACAGGACACATTGCCGGATACACAGCTGGGGATCAGCTGGCGTTACTGAACCCCAATAACAGAGGAGCAACTGTTGACTGTGCAGGCAGCACTTCCAGGCAGCAACTGGCGGTGTATGAGCCCAGGGACAGCAGAAGGAGCTGACTTGATTGATTGCCACACAAACAGCAGGGGAGCAGCTGGCGTTATTGAACCCCAATAACAAAGGAGCAACTGTTGACTGTGCAGTCAGCATTTCCAGACAGCAACTGGCGGTGTTGGAGCCCAGGGACAGCAGAAGGAGCAGACTTGAGTGATTGCCACACACACAGCAGGGGAGCAGCTGGCGTTACTGAACCCCAATAACAAAGGAGCAACTGTTGACTGTGCAGACAGCACTTCCGGGCAGCAACTGGCGATGTTGGAGCCCAGGGACAGCAGGAGGAGCAGAGTATAGGCTGAAGGCTAATTGGAGCAAGTTGAAAGGGAACCTTTAACCCCCCAGGCGTTTGTAACTGAAAGAGCCACCTTGTGCAGCACTAATGCTGCACAAGGAAAAGTTGGCTCTTTTAATTATGCTCCTTGCAAACGCAGACCTAAACACTCAGAAAATGTTTCCCTGCATACCATGTAACCGTCCCGAAGGTGGGACTTACCTTCAGAATGAGGCGCAGCACCGCTGTCATTCCTGCCCCCTTGGCGCCATGCACCGCCTCCTCAGTGTTGTTTGACACTGTCCTGTAGCCTGCGCTGTTATGTTAAACCTTGGGCATGCAGAGTTAGCGCTGCCCATCTTCTGACATCATTTGGTGTCAGGCTGACTGCGCCTGTGCGGCCGCGCTGCCAGAGATCCCGCCTTGCAGTGTCTTCGGATTTGATCACACTGTGGGGCTGGGAAACATGGGCATGTGCAGTGCATATGTTGGCCTCTCACTCATCTCCTTCCATCTTTTTCAGACTGTGCGGCGTCACGGCCGTGGCATTCAACTAGGGATCAGCTGACGCCGCACAGTCCCAAGAAGGCGTAGGGAGATGAGTGAGAGCCTGAGGCGAAGATATGCACATCGCATGCCCATGAATCCCAGCCCCGCAGTGTGAGTAAATCAGAAGACACTGCGAGGCGGTATCTCTGGCAGCGTGGCTGTGAAGTCGCAGTCAGCCTGACACTAAATGATGTCAGAAGACGGGCAGCGCTAACTGCGCATGCCCAAGGTTTAACATAAAAGCGCAAGCTACCGGACAGATTAAAACAACGCTGAGGAGGCGGCGCATGGCGCTAAGGGGGGAGGAATGACGGATGTGCTGCATCACATTCCGAAGGAATGTCCCACCTTCGGGACGGTTACACGATATGAGGGGACACATTTTATAAGCGTTAAGGTCAGTGGGTGCAAGGAGCATAACTAAAAGAGACATCTTTTCCTTGTGCAGCATTATTGCTGCTCAAGGTGGCTCTTTCAGATACAAACGCCTGGGGGGAGGGGACAGGTTCCCCTTTATTTCTATTGTAGTGTCAGCGTGGCGGTCGCAGGTCACATTGCTGGATACACAGCAGGGGAACAGCTGACATTAATGAACCCCACTAACACAAGAGCAAGTGTTTTTCTCGGTGCAGACAGCACTTCTTAGCACCAACTAGTGGTGTTGGAGCCCAGGGTCAATCAGGGTGTAGGCCAAGGCCTGAATTGGAGCCTGTTTATTATCTGTTGTATTGTCAGCATGGCGGTCGCAGGACACATTGCTGGATACACAGCAGGGGAACAGCTGATGTTACTGAACCCCACTAACACATGAGGGAGTGTTTTTGTCTGTGCAGACAGCACTTTTGAGCACCAACTAGCGGTGTTGGAGCCCAGGGTCAATCAGGGTGTAGGCCGAGGTCAAATTGGAGCCAGTTTATGATCTGTTGTAGTGTCAGCGTGGCAGTCGCAGGACACATTGTTGGATACACAGCAGGGGAAGAGCTGATGTTACTGAACCCCACTAACACAGGAGCAAGTGTTTTTCTCTGTGCAGACAGCACTTCTGAGCACCCACTCACCAATTAGCGGTGTTGGAGCCCAGGGTCAATCAGGGTGTAGGCCGAGGCCTGAATTGAAGCCTGTTTAATATCTGTTGTATTGTCAGCTTGGCGGTCGCAGGACACATTGCCGGATACACAGCAGGGGAAGAGCTGACGTTATTGAACCCCACAAACACAGAAGCGAGTGTTTTTCTCTGTGCAGACAGCACTTCCGAGCACCAACTAGCGGTGTTGAAGCCCAGGGTCAATCAGGGTGTTGGCTGAGGCCTGAAATGGAGCCTGTTTAATATCTGTTGCAGTGTCAGCGTGGCAGTCGCAGATCACATTGCTGGATACACAGCAGGGGAACAGCTGACGTTACTGAACCCCACTAACACAGGAGCGAGTGTTTTTCTCAGTGCAGACAGCACTTCCGAGCACCAACTGGCGGTGTTGGAGCCCAGGGTCAATCAGGGTGTAGGCCGAGTCCAAATTGGAGCCAGTTTATTATCTGTTGTAGTGTCAGCGTGGCAGTCGCAGGACACATTGCCGGATACACAGCAGGGGATCAACTGACGTTACTGAACCCCGCTAACACTGGACTGAGTGTTTTTCTCTGTGCAGACTGCACTTCCGAGCACCAACTGGCAGTGTTGGAGCCCAGGGAATCCCGGAGAAGCAGAGTGTTGGCCGAGGCCTAAATGGAGCAATTTGAAAGGGAACCTTTGACCCCCCCTAGGCATTAGTAACTGAAAGAGCCACCTTGTGCAGCAGTAATGCTGTACAAGGAAAAGGTGGCTGTTTTAGTTCTGCTCCTAGCACACGCTGAACTAAATACTTATAAAATGTGTCCCCTCATACCGTGAAACCGTCCCGGAGGCGGACTTTCCTTCTGAATGAGATGCAGCACAGCCGGCATTCATACCCCTTGGCGTCGGGCGCCACCTCCTCAGCGTTGTTTGAATCTGTCCCGGAGCCAGCGCCTTTATGTTAAACCTTTGGCATGCACAGTTAGCACTGCCCATCTTCTGACATCATTTGGTGTCAGGCTGACTGCGCCTGTGCTGACGCGCTGCCCGAGATCATGACCCACAGTGTCTACTGATTTATTCACACTGCGAGGCTGGGATTCATGGGCATGCACAGTTCATATTTTCACCTCTCACTCATCTCCTTCAGCCTTTTTCAGACTGTGCGGCGTCACGGCCGTGGCATGTGATTAGAGATCAGCTGACGGCACACAGTGTGAAGAAGGCGGAAGGAGATGAGTGACAGGCAAAGATATGCACAGTGCATGGCCTGAATCCCAGCCCCGCAGTATGAATAAATCGGAAGACACTACGGGAGGGATCTTAGGCAGCGCGACCGCACAGGAGCAGTCAGCCTGACATCAAATGATGTCAGAAGAAGGGCAGCGTTAACTGCGCATGCCCAAGGTTTAACATAACAGCGCAGGCTCCGTGACAGATTCAACCAACGCTGAATGGGTAGCACCAAGCGCCAAGGGGGTTTTAATGGCGGCTGTGCTGCATCTCATTATGAAGGAAAGTCCCAACTCCGGGACAGTTTCACGGTATGAGGGGACACATATTTTATAAGTGTTAAGTTCAGCATGTGCAAGGAGCAAAAGTAAAAGAGCCACCTTTTCCTGGTGCAGCATTTGTGTTGCACAAGGTGGCTCTTTCAGTTACAAACGCCTGGGGGGACAGGTTCCCTTTAATTTCTCTAGTAGTGTGAGTGTGGTGGAAGCAGAAGCAATTGCCGGATACACAGCAGGGGATCAGCTGACGTTACTGAAACCCAATAACACTGGGTCATGTGTTGACTGTGCAGACCACAGACTGTGTGGAGCCCACGTGGCAGAAACATGAACACAACAGAAGACCTGGATACTGTTGCCAACCAAGTATTTAATCTGGAAGAGGAGTGGCAAATTCCTGCGAGATCCAGGCCTTGTTCATTTTCAGAAAAGTAAGCCGGTCAATGTTATCGGAGGATAGTTGCATGCGACTTTCTGTTAGTACACCACCGGCGGCACTAAAGACACGTTCCGATAATATACTAGCAGCAGGGCAAGCCAGCCCCTCCAATGCATACTGGCTAAGCTCTGGCCATGAATTTAGCTTAGAGACCCAAAACTTGAAGGGGGAAGCGCCATGTGGGAGGACACTGAGAGGGCAAGACATGTAGTATGTCACCATCTGACGGAAACGTTGCCTCCTGCTGACTGGAGTCATCTGTGATGGTTAGACATTCGTGGCGGGCACACAAAAGTTTGCCACAGTTGGGCCATACTGGTCTTGCCTTTGTCAAGGGGCTGCCAAGAGAGACTAAGGCTGGTTACCCGGACCCCTGTGTTATCCCTCAGACTAGGGGAAACCCTGTCTGTCCCTCTCCCAGAATTTACACTGATGGTGTGCTTGTCTGGGCCGCCAGGCCTGGCCCTAACTCCTGTTTCAGCCCTATGCTGAAACCACCACCCGCCACCCAGTGAAGAGACCACACACCAATCCCGCACAGAAAGCACAGACAGGGAAAACTAAAAACGCACCACACCGCAAGCACACAGGAAAATATGATAATGTGCACAGGGCAAAACAAATACAAATATAGGAAGGAGAAATATAACAACGGATCATACACCACCAGATACGATATTAATACTCCAAGACCACCACTCCAGACCAGAATCACTAGGCACGAGGCACAAGCTATAATCGGCGACGCCCAATGTTCAGCAGAACTATTTAAAGGTAGTGGGCGTGATCCAGCTTCCAATCAGAGTACCAGCTAGATTAACCCCGGACAACCTAGATAAAATCTAGCCGACGCCACTGAGCGCATAGTGGACAAATGCGGAATTACCGCTGTCTGTTGGGTGCCCTAGTGTGAATAGCATCTGACATGACAGCCTTGTGTTGAGGCACTGCTTCTGCTCCCTGTTTGTGCTGAGCTTCTTCCACTGCCTCAACGCTCTGAGCTGCTTTGTAAAGCACAAGCAGCACTACTCTCAGTTGGACTTGAGAAGATGATGGAATGCACCAGTGTGTCTTGGTACTCCTGCATTTTACGCTCCCGCTTTAAAGGTGTTATGAGGGTTTGTAAGTTGTCCCAGTAGCGTGGATCTAGGAGGGTGTACACCCAATAATCAGCCGTGTTGAGAATGTGGGCGATGCGGCGGTCATTTCTCAGGCACTGCAGCATGAAGTCAAACATGTGCTGCAGACTGCCAACTGGCCAAGAAATGCTGTCCCCTGCTTGAGGCGTGATCTCTGCTTGCTCTGCATCAACCCACCCTCACTCTACATACTGACTACTGGAGCATTGTGTAACTCCCCCTTCTGGACAGATGTCTACCTCCACCATTGACTCCTCCTCATCCTCCTCACAAAGTGTCCCCTGCCTAGGCCTTTGTGAGGAACCACGTCGCGCAGACTGTCCAGAAGCAGATGGCATTTGTGACTCCTCATCCTCCATCTCTTCCATAACCTCATCCCTTAGTGCTTGCAGTGTTCTTTCAAGCAGGCAGATAAGGGGGACATTCATGCTGACTAGTGCATCATCTGCACTCGCCATCTGCGTGGAATCATTGAAGGCATGCAAAACCTGGCAGATGTCCTTCATAGTGGCCCACTCAGTGGTTGTGAAGTCTGAACGGCGCGCAGTGTGACTTCTTTGCACCTGATGCAGCTGGTACTCCATTACTGCTGGCTGCTGTTCACACAACTGCTCCAACATATGTAAAGTTGAATTCCACCTGGTGGGTAGGTCACATATGATGCGATGTTCTGGAAGGCAGAATCGGTGCTGCGGAGCTGCAAGGCGTGATCTTGCCATGCTGGAATGCCACAAGTGAGCACACTTTAGGCGGACCTTGTGCAGCAGTGCATCAAGATCCGGATAGTCCCTCAAAAAACTCTGCATGACCAAGTTAAGCACATGTGCCAGACATGGGATGTGAGTGAGGTTGCCTAGGGCCAGAGCTGCCACTAGATTTTGGCCATTGTCACACACTACCATGCCTGGCTAGACATTCGCTGGCACAAACCACTCGTCGCTCTCCTGCTTGATGGCATTCCAGAGCTCCTGCGCTGTGTGGCTTTGATTCCCCAAAGAAATTAAGTTCAGTATTTCAGTACGGCCTGTTGATGTTTGGCCACGGCTGTGCTCATATCGGTCGTAACAGGTAAGCGTTCATGGGTCAAGGTGGAGGTAGACCGTGACAGCTCCTGCAGCGATGATTCAGAGGAACTGGAGTATGAGGAGGAGGCAATGTTTACAGACTGGATTCCTGCAATCCTTGGAGTTGGCAGAACACGTACAGCGCCACTTGCAAGATCTGTACCCGGCACCACAACATTTACCCAATGGGCAGTGATGGACAGGTATCGTCCCTGTCCATGGTGACTGGTCCACGCATCGGTAGTGAGGTGGACCTTGCTACTGACGGCGTTTAGTAGCGCAGGTTTAATGTTTCCACCCACATGCTTTTGCAGGGCAGGGACGGCTTGCCTGCTGAAATACAAGCAACTGGGCACGTTGTATTGTGGGACTGCCAATGCCATCAAGTTACGGACGGTGTCAGTCTCAACCAGCCTGAATGACAGCATCTCAAGGGACAGTAGTTTTGCAATGCCAGCATTCAGAGCCTGTGCTCGGGGGTGGCTTACCGAGAATGGCCACCTTTTCTCCCATGCCTGTGCTACCAATGGCTGTAGACTGGGCTGGGAGTGTGAGGATGACTGGGAACGTGGTGCTGTGGGTGGAATTACACTGGGTCTCTGGACAACAGTGCCAGAGGTTCTTCCATGGTGATTCTGTGAGGAAGCCGAACCAGCTGTGTGTGAGCTGGAGGAAGAGGCTACAACACGAGCTGAAGAGGTGGTAGGTGCCACTGTTGGATGGCCTAGGTCTTCAGTGTGTTTTTGTAACTCCACCACATGCTTGGTCCGCACATGTTTCCACATATTTGTGGTATTGAGGTTGCTGACACTTTTCCATCTTTTGACTTTCTGATGACACAGCTTGCATTTGACAAAGCAAATGTCATCTGCAACTGTGTCAAAAATGGACCAGGCTCTGCAAGTCTTGGGACCACCTGTTTTGGCTTTTGGAAGAGGCATGCTCCTAATGGGTGCCGAAGTGGAGGCTACAGGCCACGCAGTCTTCCCCCTCCCTCTCCCTCTTGGGGCTGTTCGGGGAATCTCTTCCTCAGAGCTGCTCCCACCACCTTCCTGTACCTCACGCCATGATGGGTCAAGGACCTCATCATCTACACTACCCTCTTCCACTAACTGCTTCTCCTGGGTAGTCTCGGCAGCACAGTATGCACCAGAAAGTGGCACCTGAGTCTCATAATCAGATGCGTACTGCGGTGTGGTGACCGGAGGCACTGGCCCACCCGCCTCTTCAGAGTCAGAGAGACAAAGCTGTTGGGCATCACTGCATATTGCCTCTTCTTCCATTTCTCCAAAGCCGCTTGGCTGGCCCCCTCTTTCCAAGCCAAGAGATTTAGAGAACAGAAGTAGAGATGGCTCCTGTTCTGGGCTCTCTGACTGCCCGGGCAATTTGGCAGGTGGTAAAGAGACAGATGGGTGCTCTCCAGTGCTCTGTGACTGAGAGGATGTGGCACTAATTGAAGTTGATGCATTAGCTGCCATCCATCCGACAACCGCTTCAATTTGTTCTTCCCGCAGCAGCAGTGTACGGCGATCTCCTACAAAGCTACGCATGAAGGACTGTTCCCTGCTGAAACTGGGTGATGATGAGTCACCGATGCCCGCAGCAGGCACAGAATCCCCACGTCCTGTCCCTGCTCCATGCCCATGCCCTCGTGCCTTACTCCCTGCCTTCTTCATCTTGGTAGACTGATAAAGATAGTCAGAAAAGTACTAAGGGCTTAGTGTGCTTATTCCTGAACAGCTCCTAACAGTTATAAGAAACACTAATTTTCTAAAGTGTGGACTAGACTTTTATATAAGCTAATGTGGCCTACACAACTGTAAAGTGGTGTGCTTGGTGAACTTTATTTATTTATTTATTTTTTTGCAGAACAGACTACAGAGTGAGTTGCACTCACACACAGACCATGCAGACAGCTGTGAACGGCGCTGCAAGGCCAAAACATGCTCCTCTATGTAATCCTATACAGTGTTTTTCCACAATCTAGCAGGATACGGATGGAAAGCCACTAACAGGATAAATTTGAAAAAATGTGCAGCAGGCTGCACTAATTGCAAAAAAGGACAATGGATTGAACAGTATGAGGCAGTGACGCACCGTGAGCTGACCACAACCAGCGGTGGCTGCGGACAGACTACAGAGTGAGCTGCACTCACACACACAGAGACCTTGCAGACAGCTGTGAACAGCACTGCAAGGCAAAAGCAAGGTTCTCACACAGCAGTTGCTAAATTGGCCTGGGTAAAGCACAATGAAGCAAATTGTTATCTCTAAACTGGCCCTCAGTCAGAATACAGCGTCCTCTCCCTAACTGAATTCACAGCAGAGTGAGCCCAAAATGGTGGCGGCGACTTTTATAGTGCATCATGACATCATTTCAGCAGCCAATCACAGCCATGCCAGTAGTTACATGCCTACCATGCAGAACAGGATGTGCCCACACTTCTAATCATTCCTCATTGGCTGAATTTGGGCTCTTAGAATTATGGGAACTTCCAATTTCAGTATCCGATATACTGAAAGTATCGGAACTCGGTATCGGAATTCCGATACCGCAAATATCGGCCGATACCCGATACTTGCGGTATCGGAATGTTCAACACCACTCCTAACAAGTATAAGTAACACTAATTTTCTAAAGTGTGGACTAGACTTTTATATGAGCTAATGTGGCCTACACAACTGTAAAGTGGTGTGTTTGGTGAACCTTATTTATTTAGTTTTTTGCAGAACAGACTACAGAGTGAGCTACACTCACACACAGACTCTACAGACAGCCGTGAACGGTGCTGCAAGGCCAAAACAAGCTCCTCTATGTAATCCTATATAGTGTTTTTCCACAATCTAGCAGGATACAGATGGAAAGCCACTAATAGGATAAATTTGAAAAAATGTGCAGCAGGCTGCACTAAATGAGAAACGGACAATGGAACGGTATGAGGCAGTGATGCACCCTGAGCTGACTACAACCGGCTGTGGCGGTAGAACAGACTACAGAGCGAGCTGCACTCACATACAGACCGTGCAGACAGCTGTGAACAGCGCTGCAAGGCCAAAACAAGCTCCTCTATGTAATCCTATATAGTGTTTTTCCACAATCTAGCAGGATACGGATGGAAAGCCACAAATAAGATACATTTGAAAAAATGTGCAGCAGGCTGCACTAATTGCAAAAAAGGACAATGGATTGAACAGTATGAGGCAGTGACGCACCCTGAGCTGACTACAACCAGCGGTGGCTGCGGACAGACTACAGAGTGAGCTGCACTCACACACACAGAGACCTTGCAGACAGCTGTGAACAGCGCTGCAAGGCAAAAGCAAGGTTCTCACACAGCGGTTTCTAAATTAGCCTGGGTAAAGCACAATGAAGCAAATTGCTATCTCTGCCCTGGCCCTCAGTCCGAACACAGCGTCCTGTCCCTAACTGAATTCACAGCAGAGTGAGCTCAAAATTGCAGTGGTGGCGACTTTTATAGTGCAATATGACATCATTTCAGCAGCCAATCACAGCCATGCCAGAAGTTACATGCCTACCATGCGGAACAGGATGTGCCCACACTTTTAATTATTCCTCATTGGCTGAATTCGGGCTCTTAGAATTATGGGAACTTCCAATTCCGGTATCCGATATACTGAAAGTATCAGAACTCTGTATCGGAATTCCGATACCGCAAATATCGGCCGATACCCGATTCTTGCGTATTGGAATGCTCAACACTACTTATGAGAAAATAAAGAAGTTTTTGTCTTACTGGCCACGATCGCGCTGTGTATATCCTGATAAGTGTTCCAGGCTGGAACGCTAAGGCAGAACTACACATGCACCACCTTCAGGATGGAAGGCAGATATAGAGGTGACATCTATTTCTTGTCTGAAGGCTCCATACGGGAAATGCTGGGGACATGCCATTGGAATGTGCATGTCCCCAGTATAATGTTGTTGCATCTTCTTTCTGTCTATGTGCTCATCCTAGATCACATAGGCAGATGTGATGTCAGTCTCCCGGTATCATCAAAATGAGGGGAGGGTGGATCTATTTGTGATATCAATCCAATCTGGGCCACAGCCTAGAGCACATAGGCAGATGTGATGTCAGTCTCCCGGTATCATCAAAATGAGGGGAGGTTGGATCTATTTGTGATATCAATCCAATCCGGGCCACATAAGAGGGACATACTTATTCATCTAAAGGAATATTTTATTGTATATTACAGAAAGGTATAAAACACACCAAAAGTACATGCATTCAGCACCTATGATCTTCCTGAGTGGTATGATGGCTCGACATTCCCATCTTTTTTATACTTGCATATAATTGCTTGTACAGCTGAAAAAGGCACCATAAAGCATCTTGAAATTGTACGCAAGGATGAGCCAGACTTGTGCAAGTCCACAATTCTCTTCCTGATATCATGGCTGATTTCTTGAGACTTTTCATGATGCTGCACAAGAAGCAGTGTGCTTCAGATGTGCAGTAATAATAATCCACATGTGTGTCTCTCGTTAACTCAGATATTGCCAAAAAACCTATGAGAAACATGCAAACACATGACATCATCATATGGGCAGTCCAGAATTGTTTAAAGGCATAGTATTCTATGTAGTCCCACCAGCTGACATCAGTGACTGGAGGTGGGAAACGTGGTTCTCTGACCGGCGGTGATGATTTCACTGCTGATCAGAAGCGGTATTTGCTTTGCTTTTATGTACATGACCAAAATCCGGTGTTTGGGCAGCGAAACCTGAACAGTAACACAGAATTACTGGTGAAATCCATGTACGATGTTCGTGCTCGAACAGTAGGTGTTAGTTACGGACGCCGAACTTTACTGTTCATGTTCACCCATCTCCTGTCCTTGAATTAAGGAGAGGATGGATGATTTGATGCAATTTTTCTCATTATTTTCCCCAAATGTCTACTCTGGGTGATATTATTCCACAGAAACATCCTAGAGAAACAAGATGGTTGTCATCTTACTAAAGTCACTTCAAGAATTCTATGCATTCCACACGTAAAAATATGTCCATAATTCATAGAGATATTGTCTTCATGTGGGTTGCCAGCCACTAAAAGTTTTGTGATTTTACCCACAGATATGAATGTTTTCCCTAATCAAGGATATATCCACGGATTGCTTCAAACTAGAATTTTATAAATGTGTATGGAGAATATTGTGTTTCCATTGTCATGTGATGCTCCAAGTATGGAGCCATGCTTTCTACCTCTTTGGGCAGTATTCTTCACCATACACTGATTAGCACTTCTTAAGTTACTAGGATGTACACAAAGTTTGCACTTCCAACAACTGTCAGCTATTTGCTATTAACTCTGTATACACACCTCAGATAACCTGCTTCAAAAACCTATTCACAGAGGGAGGTGCAGGCAGTGATCCAATGCCTTCGAACTTTCATCTGTATAACTATAACTCTATTTATAATAACAGAGTTGTATCCTTTTTTCCAGGTAATTACAGACTTTTTAAATATGAGATTCTTTCAAGTTTATTTGCCTCAAATCATATTCTCTGGAGAAATTCCATGATTCTGGCAGAATTGAATTTAAGAAGATTCGGTCATTTTGATCTCACGTTGGACACCGTAAACAATTAAACCCAAAACCCAATGGAATAATTATCTTTTTACCATTTCATTTCATATGGATTTGTTTCCCCTTTTCAGTATATTATATGGTTAAATCAAAGTTTTTATTTGCAACAGCAACTTGTCCTGAAAAAATATGTTACATCAAAGAAAAAGTAAAAAAAGTTATTGCTTTTGTAGTGCAAAAAAAAAAAAAAAATATATATATATATATATATATATATATATATATATATATTGGCTTATGGGATAAATGTTCTGGCTATTTTGTGTACATGACATTTTAATGCAATTCATTTTCTTCAGAATATTATAGGTGGTTTTCGGTACAGTCACATTTTCAATTGTAGCTTTCAGTTTGTATCAATAGTTTTTTGTTAGAATCACACATGTGGACTCATTTCCTTATTTTATTTTTATAAATATGTTTATTTTCTTGACCTGTGCATAAACCATTTTTGAAGCCAAACATTTAAACTGGATATCAATATAGGTTTGTAGCAATTATTGTACGAAAATTTAATTCATTTTTCTAGTTACAATTATATACTTGGATTAATTAGAGGAATTGCTTTTGTAATTTCCACAGTAAGGTTGAGCGACTTTTACTTTTTTAGGATCGAGTCGAATTTCATGAAACCCGACTTTGTCAAATGTCGGGTCGGGTGAAATCGGCCGATTATTTCGAAAAGTCGGGGGCCGACCAAAACACGAAACCCAATGCAAGTCAATGGGGAATCAAAGTCGGCAGTGAGTGGAGGACAGGAAGACACCTACAGTGCCCATTTTAATGCCAAAAACATAAATTCATATTTCTTAAGCTTGTCAATCTTAATTTACTTTATAATAATAGTTAGGCATTGAAAACAGGGGGTCATTTGGCTAAAGTTGTGGGGGGGTAGGGCTGGCTCAAGATTTTCGTGGGCCCAGGAAATGCGGAATACGTCACGGCGGTGGAGCAGGGAGAGGTAAGTATTTCAACTTTGCAAGTGCTGTGATCCTGAGCAAGCAGGGGGGGCACTAATTGGCACTGGCACAGGGCCCCTCATAGTACGGCTGTGTGTTTGACAGTGGGTGGCGCCTCCCACTGCCAGAGACACTTTTGTGTACTATGAGGGGCCCTGTGCCAGTGCCAACGAGTATGCCCCCCACCTGATGAAGGAACCTGCACTTTCATCTGCACCTTCCTTTGTCCCCGTGTAAGGTGGTATAGTATGCGGGAAGGGGAACCTGACTTTCAGCAGGGTCAGATTCAGGCTGTGTAGAGTGCAAGGGGAATGTAGTGATCTGGGTCAATGTACCAGGAGACTCAACAAGCAGTGGCTGGCAATGGGCAGGATGAGGAGGAAACACACATAAAGCCCCCCCCAAAAAAAAGTAGGCTAAATGCAGTTCAAAATTGGTAACAGGACTAAACAGGCGGCATAGCTTTGTTCAGTGGAGGACAATTGTAATGAGCGGCGCAGACACAGGTAGTGGGCCCATATACAAAAGTAGGCTAAATGCAGTTCAAAATTGTTAACAGGACTAAACAGGTGGCATAGCTTTGTTCTGTGGAGGACAATTATAATGTGTGGCGCAGACACAGGTAGTAGGCCCAAATACAAAAGTAGGCTAAAAGCAGTTCAAAATTGGTAACAGGACTAAACAGGTGGCATAGCTTTGTTCTGTGGAGGACAAATGTAATGAGTGGTGCAGGCACAGGTAGTAGGCCCAAATACAAAAGTAGGCTAAAAGCAGTTCAAAATTGGTAACAGGACTAAACAGGCGGCATAGCTTTGTTCAGTGGAGGACAACTGCAATGAGTGGCGCAGAGAGACTTAGTATGCCCAAAATAAAAAAGTAGGCTAAATGCAGTTCAAAATTGGTAACAGGAGTACACAGGCGGCATTGCTTTGTTCAGTGGAGGATGACAACTGTAATGAGTGGCTGACAGCCAGACACAGTTAGTAGGCCCAAATGATAAAGTAGGCTAAATGCAGTTCAAAATTGGTAACAGGAGTACACAGGCGGCATAGCTTTGTTCATTGGAGAACTGTAATGAGTGGTGCAGACAGACATAGCATGCCCATAATAAAAAAGTAGGCTAAATGCAGTTAAAAATTGGTAACAGGAGTACACAGGCGGCATTGCTTTGTTCAGTGAAGGATGACAACAGTAATGAGTGGCTGACAGCCAGACACAGTTAGTAGGCCCAAATGATAAAGTAGGCTAAATGCAGTTCAAAATTGGTAACCGGAGTACACAGGCGGCATAGCTTTGTTCAGTGGAGGAGAACTGTAATGAGTGGCGCACAGAGACTTAGTAGGCCCAAAATAAAAAAGTAGGCTAAATGCAGTTCAAAATTGGTAACAGGAGTACGCAGGTGGCATTGCTTTGTTCAGTGGAGGATGACAACTGTAATGAGTGGCTGCCAGCCAGACACAGTTAGTAGGCCCAAAAGATAAAGTAGGCTAAATGCAGTTCAAAATTGGTAACAGGAGTACACAGGCGGCATAGCTTTGTTCATTGGAGAACTGTAATGAGTGGCGCAGACAGACATAGTATGCCCAAAATAAAAAAGTAGGCTAAATGCAGTTCAAAATTGGTAACAGGAGTACACAGGCGGCATTGCTTTGTTCAGTGGAGGATGACAACTGTAATGAGTGGCTGACAGCCAGACACAGTTAGTAGGCCCAAATGATAAAGTAGGCTAAATGCAGTTCAAAATTGGTAACCGGAGTACACAGGCGGCATAGCTTTGTTCAGTGGAGGAGAACTGTAATAAGTGGCGCACAGAGACTTAGTAGGCCCAAAATAAAAAAGAATGCTAAATGCAGTTCAAAATTGGTAACAGGAGTACACAGGCGGCATTGCTTTGTTCTGTGGAGGAGGACAACTGTAATGAGTGGCTGACAGCCAGACACAGGTAGTAGGCCCAAATGATAAAGTAGGCTAAATGCAGTTCAAAATTGGTAACAGGAGTACACAGGCGGCATTGCTTTGTTCTGTGGAGGAGGACAACTTTAAAGAGTGGCTGACAGCCAGACACAGGTAGTAGGCCCAAATGATAAAGAAGGCTAAATGCAGTTCAAAATTGGTAACAGGAGTACACAGGCGGCATTGTTTTGTTCTGTGGAGGAGGACAACTGTAATGAGCGGCTGACAGCCAGACACAGGTAGTAGATCCAAATGATAAAGAAGGCTAAATGCAGTTCAAAATTGGTAACAGGAGTACACAGGCGGCATTGCTTTGTTCTGTGGAGGAGGACAACTGTAATGAGTGGCTGACAGCCAGACACAGGTAGTAGGCCCAAAATAAAAAAGTAGGCTAAATGCAGTTCAAAATTGGTAACAGGAGTACACAGGTGGCATTGCTTTGTTCTGTGGAGGAGGACAACTGTAATGATTGGCTGACAGCCAGACACAGGTAGTAGATCCAAATGATAAAGAAGGCTAAATGCAGTTC
The DNA here is from genome assembly GCF_032444005.1 of Ranitomeya imitator. Taxonomy (NCBI): domain Eukaryota; kingdom Metazoa; phylum Chordata; class Amphibia; order Anura; family Dendrobatidae; genus Ranitomeya; species Ranitomeya imitator. The sequence goes on from NC_091284.1 coordinate 637,112,744, forward strand.
AAAATTGGTAACAGGAATACACAGGCGGCATTGCTTTGTTCAATGGAGGACAATTGTAATGAGTGGCGCAGACACAGGTAGTAGGCCCAAAATAAAAAAGTAGGCTAAATGCCGTTCAAAATTGGTAACAGGACTAAACAGACGGCATTGCTTTGTTCAGTGGAGGACAACTGTAATGAGGGGCAGACACACTTATTAGGCCCAAATAAGAAAGCAGGCTAAATGCAGTTCAAAATTGCTAACAGGACTAAACTGTCGGCATTGCTTTGTTCAGCGGAGGGCAACTGTAATGAGAAGCTGACACAGTTAGTAGGCCCAAAAAAGTAAGTAGGCTAAATGCAGTTCAAAATACCTAACGGACTAAACTGTCGGCATTGCTTTGTTCAGCGGAGGACAACTGTAAAGAGTGGCTGACACAGTTACTTTGCCCAAATAAGTAAGTAGGCTAAATGCAGTTCAAAATTGGTAACATGACTAAAAAGGCGGCATTGCTTTGTTCAGCGGAGGGCAACTGTAATGAGAGGCTGACACAGTTGATAGGCCCAAAAAAGTAAGTAGGCTAAATGCAGTTCAAAATTGGTAACAGGACTAAACAGGCAGCATTGCATCATTCAGTGGAGGACAACTGTAATGAATGGCTGACACAGTTAGTAGGCCAAAATAATAAAGTGGGCTAAATGTCTGCCAAAAAATTGTTCATAAATAAACAGGTGGCATAGCTAGGTACAGGGGTGGGCTCCTCTGCTGAGTAGCAGACAGTGGTAGTTGGCACAAAGTATTAACTGGTCTAAATGAAGGCCAGGGCCCCTGTATATGTTTACTATCATCTATCATTTCAACAAATTTGTATTGGCAGTGCCATTGAAGGATTTAACAGCACAGACTACACAGTGGTGGAGCAGGGAGAGGTAAGTTTTGCAAGTGGTAGAGTACTGTTGGAGCTGGGGTGCAACACTCTCTCATGGGTGGCGGTACTAGCGCAGGGCCCCTCATATTACGACGGTGTGTTTGACGTTGGTTGTACACCACCACAGTCAGAGACACTTCACTGTACTATGAGGGACCCTGTGCCAGTGCCATTGCCCAAGAGTGGGCACACCCACCTGTCCAGGCAAACGGCACTCGCACGGGTGCTTGCACCAATTGGTGACCACGGCCCTGTGGGGGGAGTCAGCCCATTTAGGGAGGTATAAAAATGGCCTATGGTGGACATTCAGCAGCTGCAAATTTCGGAATTGGAGCAGTCAGTAAGAGGAGGCCAAAACCAAGACATTTTTCATGCAAACTACGTATCAGCAGGGGAAGGTGGGGCAAAATAATTTGAAATCCATGATTGGTTCATTTTAATGAAGGTTAGATCATCAATATTTTGGGTAGCCAGACGTGTCCTTTTTTCAGTCAGTATTGAACCAGCAGCACTGAAGACTCTTTCTGATAGCACACTAGCAGCAGGGCAAGCGAGCTCCTGTAATGCATATTCTGCCAATTCAGGCCAGGTGTCTATTTTAGATGCCCAGTAATCATAGGGCAATGACCTGTGAGGGAGAACATTGATAAGGGAGGAAAAGTAGTTCATAAACATACTGGACAAATGCTGTCTCCTGTCACTTTGAATCGATGCAGCAGTACCTGTCGTGTCTGCGGTCATTGCGAAATCACTCCACAACCTGGTCATAAAACCCCTCTGTCCAACGCAACTTTGGATTTGTGCACCTCTAAAACCTTGGAAATGTTGCCCCCTACAGCTCGTGTGAGAACCATCACCGCCGCTGTGTGCTTGAATGCCTGAACCAAACGGTCTACAAGAGTTGCTTGTTTGGTAGCCATTATTTGCTCAAAGTTCTCATGTTTCATAATATTTTGTAATTTTCCTTTTTATCGTGGATCCAGGAGGCAGGCCAACCAGTAATCGTTATTGGTCATCATTTTGATTATGCAAGGGTCCCTTTTTAGGATACGCAAGGCATACTCAGCCATGTGGGCCAATGTTCCAGGTGTCAATTCACTGCTTGTGCTGGGTTGAGGAGCACTTTCTTGCAAATAAACATCACTTGTGTCCCGCAAAAACCCTATACCTGACCTTGCAACGCCACCAGTTTCTATTGCCCCCTGAGAAGCATCCTCTTCCCATAAATATTGATCCCCATCATCCTCCTCCTCTTCGTCCGCCACCTCGACCAGGAGGGTTCCCTGAGCAGACAATGGCTGACTGTCATCAAGGTTTTCCTCCTCCTCGGCTGCAGTTGCCTGCTCCTTAATGTGCATCAAACTTTGCATCAGCATTAGTGGGATGCTCATGCTTACGATGGCGTCATCTGCACTTACCAGCCATGTGTATTCCTCAAAACACTGAAGGACTTGACAGAGGTTTTGTAGCTTCGACCACTGCACACCAGACAACTCCATGTCTGCCATCCAATTGCCTGCCTGTGTATGTGTATCCTCCCACAAATAAATTACAGCACACCTCTGTTCGCACAGCCTCTGAAGCATGTGCAGTGTGGAGTTCCATCTTATTGCAACGTCAATTATTAGTTGGTGCTGGGGAAGATTCAGCGATCGCTGATGGTCCAGCATACGGTTGGTGTGTACGGGCGACCAGTGGATGTGCGAGCAAAGTCTTCGCACCTTCAGGAGCAGGGCTGGTAACCCCGAATAATTTTTCAGGAAGCACTGCACCACCAGGTTCAAGGTGTGAGCCAGGCAAGGTATCTGTTTCAGTTCTAAAAGGGCTATGGCAGCCGTAAAATTCCTTCCGTTATCACTGATTACCTTGCCTGCCTCAAGATCTACACTGCCCAGCCAGGACTGAGTTTCTTGCTGCAAGTACTCCACCAGTACTTCTGCGGTGTGTCTGTTGTCGCCCAAACACTTCATTTCTAACATAGCCTGCTGATGCTTGCCACTAGTTGTTCCATAATGGGACACCTCGTGTGCAACACTGGCAGCTGCGGATGGAGTGGTTGTGCGACTGCACTCTGTGGATGAGCTTTTGCTTCTGGAAGAGAAGGAGGAGGGGTGGCGAATGCCTACAGCCAATTGTTTCCTAGTCCGTGGGCTAGGCAGAACTGTCCCACTATGGCTGTCCCCTGTGGACCTTGCATCCACCACATTAACCCAGTGCGCCGTGATGGACACGTAACGTCCCTGGCCATGCCTACTGGTCCATGCATCTGTTGTGAGGTGCACCTTTCCACTGACTGATTGCCTCAGTGCATGGACAATGTGGTCTTTGACATGCTGGTGGAGGGCTGGGATGGCTTTTCTCACAAAGAAGTGCTGACTGGGTAGGTCATAGCGTGGTACTGCGTAGGCCATCAGGGCTTTGAAAGCTTTGCTTTCAACCAACCGGTATGGCATCATCTCTAATGAGAGTAGTCTCCCCTGTGTACGCGGATGAGAGGATGAGTACTTTCTTTTCCTAATGAGAGTCTCTTGCAGGGTGAGCTGGACTGGAGAGCTGCATATGGTGGAACTAGCGGGGGTGGTGGTGAACATGGCAGATTGAGAGAGGTTTGGTGATGGTATTCTTGATGTTGGCCTACATACAGTGTTTCCTACCATCAATCTTGTGATTCCCTGAAAGCTTTGGCCTTGCAATGATACCTCCACATTTGCTGCTGGTGGTGTCCAAACCGGTGAGCTTACAGTAAGGGAAGCAATGTAGCGTTGCTGACTACCTTCATTCTGAGCAGGTGCACCAATGGTACGGGACGTTTGGTAGTTAGTCCAGGCTTGCAAGTGCATGCTGGTTAAATGTCTAAGCATGCACGTTGTATTTAAATTTTGGAGATTCTTCCCTCTGCTAAAGGTCTTTGAGCATTTCTTACAGATAACTTTTGACTGATCATTCAGATCTTGGTTAAAAATTGCCACACTACACTCTTCCTACTATGGAACACCTTTTCAGGCATTGCACGCTGTGCTACTTTCACCGGATGGCCACGCTGTCGTAAAACTGTTTTTGTTTTTGACAAACGTTTTTGGCCAGATACGGGCCTGCCAGATGAAAGCTGTTGCGATGTAGATGGCTGCTGCGGATCATCCTCCTCCGCTTCTGAGCTACTGGCAGCGGCAGCGTCTTCCCCCAATTTCTGCCAATCTGGGTCAACAACTGGGTCATCTATCACCTCCTCTTCAATGTCATGTGCACCTTCCTCTGTGTCACCGTGTAAGGTGCTATAGCGTTCATGACCGGGCACCATAGTCTCATCAGGGTCAGATTCTGGCTCAGTACACTGCGAGGGCAATGTAGTGATCTGAGTCAATGGAACAGCATAATAATCTAGCTGTGGCTGTGCATCAGTGCACTCCATGTCCGATTCATCTTGTAATGGGCTGTTAACAATTTCCCTTTCTAACCAAGGCACGGTATGTGTAAAGAGCTCCATGGAGTAAACTGTATGTTCAGAATAAAACAAGCCCTCACAAAATGTTTTCTCTGAAAAATTGAAAAAGTTATGTCTCATAGGGCAAAAGCAAAGAAAAAAAATTCTTATAAAAATTGCATGTATGTTTGTGTGTATGGGGGTGTATGCAAAAATAGAGAACTATGAAAAATATATGCATTCTTATTGTCATTATTGTCATTATTAATTAACAGAATAATATTAACATGACAAATATACTGAATAATGCTCGAAAAAAAGCCAGAATTCCATTTTTTTGTTCATTGTACAAATGAAAATGTATGATAAAAAGAGATCAAAAAGTCAAATATACCACAAAATAGTATGAATGAAAACTACATCTTGTCATGCTTAAAAAAGCTTTCATATAATTATAGATCAAATCTATGGTAAGACAATCTCCATGGATTCTTCAGTTTTCCTGTTGGGAGCAAAATATCCCAGCTTCTCCAAAAGTCTACATAAACTTGTGACCATTATATGTATGGCCACGAAAATTCACATTGCGGCCAGATGGAGAACCACGTCACTCTCTATTTCGCTAGTTAAAGACAGAATAAACTCGATTCTACTGCATGAACGCATACAAGCTACCAGGAATGATGATTAGAACACTTTCTTTCGGACTTGGAGTCATTGGATTGATCTTGACCTGGATTCCGTCGCTCAACTGACTCAAGCTCTCAGGATCTCCCCATAATGTGAACATATATGGTTAGAGGGTCTGGAGACGAACACTTCTAGGTGGGATTATTATCCCTATCATTTACTTACAAAGTTATATATTCTTGGTGCCCCTCTATTGTTTGCTATATTTGGATTGTTCCTGATAATGGCTAACCAGACTAACGAGACCTTTAGTTTCTGACCTACCTGAGTAATTTCTCATGTTATGTTAAAGTTGTTGCTTGTTTGATGACTGATTAGATACCCCCCTCCATGATGTCTCCATCCTTTGTCTCTCTGTATTGTCTATGAGTCTTTGTACGTTTTGTTTGTCCCCTCTAAGGCTAATTATTTGTACAGAACAATTATTACATTTCTCTTTTTTTGTTGATGCACATTTCTCTTCTGTATGGAAGTTTGCCTAGCCTTGGTTGTATTGAAAACTTTAAATAAATATATTGAAACTAAAAAAGCTTTCATGCAGCTCAATGGACAAAAAAAGTGAAACTTTAGAATATGACGACAACATACACATTATTTTGTTTTTTCAGTTTATTTAATGTGCTAAATTATGATGTTATATTTAAGAAAACCTATAGAAATATGGTATGTACTTAATCAAATTAATAGATAGTCTTAAAGATGCACATTCAAAAAATAGGTAGTGGTGCTGGCTAGACTGGGATCAGACCCAAGTACAAAGGCATATAATATACAGCCGCATGCGTGAGGGTTCCTTCAAAATATATACTTTTTTACTATTCTGCACACAAGTTAACTACAGTGATAAATGACAGAAGAGTGAAAAAAAAATTTTTGGAAGCCATTTCTTAATGTTTTGACCCGAGCCCAGGTCTTTCTCAAATTTGCAAGTGTGAGTAGTGGTAGAGATAAGCTGGAGATTAGCTGGTACTTTGTATATATTAATGAGCATAGTTTTCACTTGTGTCATTTTAGATCACAAGTAATTTCATTTTCTTTAATGGGAAATTCTTGCAAGTTAACAGAAAATACAAACAAAATGCCTGTTTTACAAATTGTAGAAACTTGTGTCAGCCAAAAAAAGCTCACATTACCTCCGGCATAACCAGATAAGCTTCACCATACTGCTTTGAAGCTTTCAAATCACATGTTACAGCACAGCCAATCAGGACGACTATCACAGATGTTTAACAGCCTAACCAGGGAATCCAAAAGCCATTTAAGGGTGATTTAGGATAGCTTGAGTACATCAAGTCATATAGCTCAGCAATAGTGAACGAAAGAGAATGCGCTAAAATATTAGACAAATGTGCCAGTGCAAATGATGAAGGTAAATGAGTGTAGTGATCTGTGAATAATATAGATTTAACAGAGGGATAAAGAGATAGCAGATGTTCCAGCAGTAGCAGTAGCAGTACTCTTGTTCACTGGCGGACACAGTCAGAAAAGGGCCCCTCTGCAAGAACAATATATGGGCCCTTTGCAGCCCGAGAACTCCTAAAAATGCAACATTGCACTTGCTTTGGAGCAAGAAATGGGCCCCCTTACCTCTTGGGTCCCTGTGCAGCCGCACAGGTTGCATCAATGGTATGTCCGCCCCTGGTCTTGTTCTTCATTCCGAATGCACGAGAAAGCAGCAGCAACGCTGCAGAAAACATTTTACTGGAAAAAAAATCTGAAATCAGTGGTAGTCGAAAACGATGTGCTTGCTTGTCACAATCACCTGTACTCTGCTTCTGTATTTCTACACAGAGTGGTGACTTAACACGCTCCAGCACCATCCCTATGACTGATTGCATGAACGCTGCCGAGGAGAATAAAGTTATTTTTCTCCTGGCAGCTGGGCTCTCAGTGCTGGTATCGCAAGATGTCAGAACACTATTATCTTGCAGATTAACCCCACATCTGCAGCTTAATAGATCTATTTTGTATGACAAGTTCTCATTAAAGTAAATGGAAATTCCAAATATATTCAGACATTTCGACAAGGAATAACATAAGGAATGACACAGTGCAAAATTCTTTGAATACGTACAGGATTATTCACTGTGGAATTCATGTGCACTGCAGTATTCACAGATCACCTTTAATTTGATTTTAAGTTTGAAATTTTGTTCATATTTACTCTATCATTGCAGATTTTCTCATAATGATACTCTCTTATCCCTAAATTTCAGTCACTGACTGAAATAAGGTTTATGTAGAGATTAGAGATGTTCGGGTTGTTCAGGTCTGGTGGGTTTGGTCAAACAGTTTAAAAAAAAAAAAGGTCAGTTTCGGGTGCCAGAACAGTACACGGCCCGGATCCCATTCACTTGAATGGGGGCTGGGCATGACAGTGCAGCAAACACTGCTCCTGATCGACTGTAAAATCAGTACCACCAGTCAGACAGCCATAGTTTCCACTCTGCCAGATGACAGCATGAGTGCACAGCTGTGATTGGAGGTAAAGAGTTTACCTCCTGTCACTGGCATTGGCTGATGGGACTACTGCTCCCATTAGCCTATGCCTGCTGCTAATGACATCAAGAGCAGGAGGGGCTGATGGGGTTATTCATCAGCCAACACATGTGCTCTAAATAAATAATTTAAAAAAACGGCATGCGTTCCCCTGTATTTTTGATAACCAGCCAGACAAAACTGACAGCTGCGGGCTGCAGCCTTCAGCAGTCAGCTTAAGCAAGGCTTGTTGTCAAGAAAAGAGGGATCCCCATGCTGTTTTTTAAATTATTTAAATAAATAATTTTAAAAATGGCATGGGTCCCCTTCTTTTTTGACAGCCAGCCAAGCTAAATCAAACAGCTGGGGGCTGGTATTCTCAGACATGCATCAATTTTTGACTCACCTGATTCATTAAGAAGAATACATATTTTAATAAACCAGGCACTTCCGACTCTAGCAAGCCCCTTCATGAAGACCAACATGCCAATGTCAGTCTTGATCAATCAGGACTTTGGTATCCATATCTTGATGAACGCAAACACAGCCATTGAAAAAGTCTAGAATGCTAGGTTTTGCCAATATAAGCATTAACATCTGTTTTTGGGCATTTAATGTAAGTGACTCATAAAGATGAAGTTGAAATTAATTTATAAACTTATCTTCACAACCATAATTTTCCTAATATGGAAGTTATGATGTTCTCCATCATACTGAGTTAATACATTAACATAGTTTTACATGCTATAATATTGGAAAACTATGAAAATAATCTTGAAGTGAAAAAGCTCTAAATGCGACAATTTCAATTCTTGCCAAATTCTCAAATTACATATCAAACGTTGACTTAGAGCATAAATTGTCTGCATTTAATGTACACTTCTATCCTGCCATTTTACATGTTATACTGTTTCCAAATACTTTTTTTTATTGATTTTGATATCATTTGACTTGTGAAACCGAGTATTAGGGAAAAATCTAGTTTGACAATTATGTTTTGTGCATCTGTAATATTATACAGTCACAATATGGCTTCAGTAGAAACATGCATATTTAATTTTGGAACAGAAGGCTTTCTATGTCGTCTCTTGTGAAATATCATTTGCTCTTCCCTTTTTGAAAAACAGAGAGTAATGTTGTGTATTTATATCTATGTAGATTAGACATGGCATGACTACTCAATGGCAGTACTTTTTTATTTCATTGGACTGCATTAAGACATTATTTTCTGATAACCAAAGTTTAATTTCAAAGCTAAAGAACAACAAAGTCTGTAACATCTTAAGTATTATAGGATAGTGTCAGTACTAGCATACAGAGTGATTTCTAATAGCTGTTGGATAATATTCCCAAGGAACATCCAACTTTACATTAAGAAAGACACTGACATTAACCTTTCCCTATTATCAGCACTTTGTATGTTCCTTATTACTTTAAAAGAATACACTGGGCTTGTCGCAATGTTATCTCCACACTTTACATTTATTGTTCCCATTGTTTGGTGCCTCTTTTCTGCTATTAATAATACAGTAATCTGTTAAAGTGCTATTGTCTACTCCCTTGATGGTGATTATGAATTTATAACATGTTATGACTCTAAGCTCAGGCTAGCCCACCTTAGCTTATAGCATTTCTGTGCAAATTGAGTTACATTTAAAGCTTCATAGTGCTTCTACTTAACACCAGTCTGTATTTGTTTAATATTCCGGGGGATGTCCTTGTACTTGACCTGCATGATATACTGTAAGTGTATGTGTCAAACTGCAGATTATGAATCCACAAGATGGACATATTTACATATTATTTAGCATCTATATGTCATTTTGCATCAATATTAATGCAACCAGAATACAGCTGAACAGTGAGGAGCAGGAAACACAATAGACAGCTCATTTAAAATATGGATGCGATAGTGTTGAAATATATAGACACTCTAACGTGGATAAAAGTCATTTATTCTGTGACCAGTCAAGGCCAAAAGTAGGGATGAGCAAACAACCCGAACGGTAAGATTCTGGGTCTATACCGGACACTTAGTGTCTGGTATCGAACCCTGAAGACCGACTATTTATTGTACATCCAATTCCTGTTCGGTCTGACCAGTCTAATAATGCTTGTTGAAAGGCTGCAGTGCAGCCAAGCATTAACCTTTTAGTCTGTGGGCACTTCCCAAGCCATCACAGCCATGTATTGGTATGGATGTGATTGGACGGAATAGCACGAGTGTAGTGGTCGGACACAGCTGGACTGAGGAACAGATTTTAACTGTTATCTCAGCAAAAAGTCCACCCTCTCTACTTTGTAATCCATGTCTGCAGGGGTATTGTGCCTTTAAGTCGCTGTATGCACTCTGCAACCAATATCAGTGGGGGTACTGTTCCTTTATGCCACACCGTGCACCCTGCACCCTCCGTCTGAGTGACTACTCTGCCTTTAAGCTGCTGTGTTTATTCTGCACCATTTTCATGTGGGACTACTGCACCTTTATCCACTGTGTACACTTTGCCCCCACCTGTGGGAGTACTGTGCCTTTAAGCCACGCTGTGTGTTTTCTAGTAGCCTTGGAAATGAATAATTTGCATCAGCTATCTTGATGCCACTTCTAGGGCAAATAAATCATTTTTCTAGGTCAGTGTTTTTTGTTTTTTTAGCAGTCTGGGAAATAAATAATTGACATCTGCCATCTTGATGCTATTTTTAGGACAAAGAAATAGTTTTTCTAAACTGTGTGTTTTATAGTAGTCTGGAAAATAAATAATTTGAACCAGTCATCTCATTGCCATTTATAGGCCAAATAAAAATGTTTTCCAGATTTCTGTGTGTTTTCTAGTAGTGTTGCAAATAAATAATTGGCATCAGCCATCTTGTTGCTCTTTGCAGATTAAACTGATTTTCCAGTCAAGTGTATGGTAACCAGTGATATACGGGTGCAGCATTGCACTCTGGAGTCTAAGTCCAGAGATTACATTACTGAGCATGTCCGTGATGTGGAGACTTCTCATTGGTGGTCAGACGTTAGCTGCTCTGATGATGTGGCAGCCCCGGATTGACCTGCGAGCGATGTCTCGGCCGACTGAGCATGAATGTTTAGTGTATTTAGGTGGAGACTAGCATATAAAAGGCTCTTGAAGGTTCACACGGGCATGCTAGTGTCATCTTTGTTTGGTGTATGTGGGTGGCTACTCTACCACTCGGTCTGCACATTTCTGTGTGTGTCTTTGCTCAGAGACTGAACACGTTAGCAGACAGGTTGCACACTTATGCTGTTTTGTTCCCTTGGCTCAATGCCTGAGGAGGTGGTGAAGGCGAACTCAGTCGAGGGGTTCAAGAGAGGCCTGGATGTCTTCCTGGAGCAGAACAATATTGTATCATACAATTATTAGGTTCTGTAGAAGGACGTAGATCTGGGGATTTATTATGATGGAATATAGGCTGAACTGGATGGACAAATGTCTTTTTTCGGCCTTACTAACTATGTTACTATGTTACATGCTTAGGGTGCCGGTCAGGCACAGGTTCAGTGGTCACAGGACTGGAGTAATTAACCGCTTTGCTTAGTATTTGTTTTGTTCATGCACGCAATTGGCACAGTTCAGTTACAGAGCAAGCTCAACCCTTTTGCTATACTTCTCTGTGAAAGCAACAGGGTAAGGTACCTAACGTTGAAGAGCTCCCTCTCGGCTCAGCATCTGCTTCATTCATGTGTGCAGTTAGCACCCTTTAGTTGCAAAGCTAGTCCTATCCACAAGCAATTAACCCTGTGACATTACCAGGGTATAGCACTTATCATACTAGTGCCGTACCTCTCGGTGAAGTAACTGAGCTTGTTACTTAGTGTTCCGTTCACATTGAGTGGCAGAAACTCAGTGTGTTCTAGGTAACGCTTGCTGTTTAGTTCCGTCATTGTTCACACTAGCAGCAGGGTTCATCTCTGCACGGTGGATCCGGGTTGCGATTGCACTTTATTTATATTATATTTTAGTGCAATCCACCAACCCTAACAGTACACTAGCACAAAGGTATGGCTATTAATGGCGGACGAGCAGCGGCTTCAGCGGTACATCCATCAGCTAGAGGGCAGGTTGTCCACTCTCGAGCGGGCAACTTCAGCTGTAGAAATTACCGCAATGGCAGCACTGGCAGCCAGCAAAGCCACCACTTTGGTTTCTACTGCACCCCTTGACCCACCTTTTTCTTGCTATTCGATGACCGATAAGTTTTCGGGAGACAGCAGCGCTTGCAGGGGTTTTATGAATCAGTGCTCAATCCAGCTGGAGCTACTTGCCTCACAATTCCCATCCAAGCAGGCAAAGGTGGGATTTGTGGTGTCTGTTTTGACCCACAGGGCATTGGAGTGGGCTACGCCATTATGGGAGCATAATGATCAGGTGGTCCAGAATGCCTCTTGTTTTCTAGATGCTCTGAAACAGGTCTTTTTGGGAACTCAGATTACCCATGATTCCACACTCCAACTCTTGGTGTTAACGCCAGGGCTCTTCCACGTTCAGCCAGTTTGCCATCCAGTTCCGGACTTTAGCTTCTGATTTGGATTGGTCAGATAAGGTCCTCATCCTCATATTCTGGAGGGGCCTAGCTGACCATGTAAAGGATGCTTTGGCCTTCAGGGAGATACCTACTACTCTGGAGGACTTACTATCTGTGTCCACTTCCATTGATCTTCGACACACTGAGCAAAGATTAGAGCGAGTCCACTGTAGACAAAGGATTCAGTTAGCCCCAAACTTTGTTAATCCTTTGAAAGCTCCGGCTCTGACAAGTGATCATGAGGAGTCAAAAACACAGGAGGAAGCTAACTGTCCCGTATGTTTACAACTAACCTGCTATGTCTGTAGGCAGGTCAGCCATTACACCAATAAGTGTCCCAGGCATCAGGGAAATGACCGCATCTAGTGGCTATGGGAGGAGGCTCACTAGACATGGTAGATTTGTTCTTCTTCCGGGCATACCTTGGTTGCGGCGCTATTCACCCCATATCGACTGGGCAACAGGGAGTATACAGTGTTGGAGTAGCTTGTGCGAGGGTCAATGTCTTAGGGCCCAAGCTCAGATTGGGGCAAATGAGGTCACAACTGACTTAACCTCCCTACCTAGGCACTACTGGCAGTACGCAGATGTTTTCTCCAAAAGGGCTGCAGAGACTCTTCTTCCTCATCGCCCCTATGATTGCCCTATAGACCTCATTCCAGGTGCAGAGCCTCCTCATGGGCATGTCAAACCCTTGGTCTCTCCGGGAGACTGAGGCTATGTCTGCATACAATAGGGAGAATTTGTCAAGGGGTTTTATCATAGTTACATAGTTATTAAGGTTGAAGACTATAAGTCCACCTAGTTCAACCCATAGCCTAACCTAACATGCCTTAACAAAAATTCCTTCCCGACTCCACATACGGCAATCAGACTAGTTCCCTGGATCAATGCCCTATCATGGAATCTAGTGTATATACCCTGTAACATTATACTTTTCCAGAAATGTATCCAGTCCCCTCTTAAATTTAAGTAATGAATCACTCATTACAACATCATACGGCAGAGAGTTCCATAATCTCACTGCTCTTACAGTAAAGAATCCGCGTCTGTTATTATGCTTAAACCTTTTTTCCTCCAAATGTAGAGGATGCCCCCTTGTCCCTGTTTCAGGTCTATGATTAAAAAGATCATCAGAAAGGTCTTTGTACTGTCCCCTCATATATTTATGCATTAAAATAAGATCACCCCTTAGTCTTTGTTTTTCCAAACTAAATAGCCCCAAGTGTAATAACCTATCTTGGTATTGCAAACCCCCCAGTCCTCTAATAACCTTGGTCGCTCTTCTCTGCACCCGCTCCAGTTCAGCTATGTCTTTCTTATACACCGGAGACCAGAACTGTGCACAGTATTCTAAGTGTGGTCAAACTAGTGACTTGTATAGAGGTAAAATTATGTTCTCCTCATGAGCATCTATGCCTCTTTTAATGCATCCCATTATTTTATTTGCCTTTGTAGCAGCTGCCTGACACTGGCCACTGAATATGAGTTTGTCATCCACCCATACACCCAGGTCTTTTTCATTGACGGTTTTGCCCAGAGTTTTAGAATTAAGCACATAATTATACATCTTATTACTTCTACCCAAGTGCATGACCTTACATTTATCCCCATTAAAGCTCATTTGCCATTTATCAGCCCAAGCTTCTAGTTTACATAAATCATCCTGTAATATAAAATTGTCCTCCTCTATATTGATTACCCTGCAGAGTTTAGTGTCATCTGCAAATATTGAAATTCTACTCTGAATGCCCCCTACAAGGTCATTAATAAATATGTTAAAAAGAAGAGGGCCCAATACTGACCCCTGTGGTACCCCACTGCTAACCGCTACCCAGTCCGAGTGTGCTCCATTAATAAACACCCTTTGTTTCCTATCCCTGAGCCAGCTCTCAACCCACTTACACATATTTTCCCCTATCCCCATTAATCTCATTTTATGTATCAACCTTTTGTGTGGCACCGTATCAAAAGCTTTTGAAAAGTCCATATGCACTACATCCACTGGGTTCTCTTGGTCCAGTCCGGAACTTACCTCTTCATAGAAACTGATCAAATTAGTCTGACATGAACGGTCCCTAGTAAACCCGTGCTGATACTGGGTCATGAGGTTATTCCTCTTCAGATACTCCAGTATAGCATCCCTTAGAATGCCCTCCAGGATTTTACCCACAGTAGAGGTTAAGCTTACTGGCCTATAATTTCCGAGTTCAGTTTTTGTCCCCTTTTTGAATATTGGCACCACATTTGCTATACGCCAGTCCTGTGGTACAGACCCTGTTATTATGGAGTCTTTAAAGATTAAAAATAATGGTCTATCAATGACTGTACTTAATTTCTGCAGTACTCGGGGGTGTATCCCATCCGGGCCCGGAGATTTGTCAATTTTAGTGATTTTTCGACGCCGACCTACTTCCTGCTGGGTTAAGCAGGTGACATTTAATGGGGAATTTTTATCACTAGTCATTTTTCCTCATCCTCATCCACCATTTCACCCAGACTATTTTTAAGGGGGCCAACACTATCATTTTTTAGTTTCTTACTATTTACATAGTTAAAGAATATATCTATGGATAAATCTATCTATAAATATATATATATCTGGCGAGTTTTGAAAAAAAGAACGGATCCGATTATTTTTCCGCCAGATCCGTTTTTTTCTCATAGAGTTGTATTAGCACCAGATTGCTCCTGATGGCCACACGTTTCATCCGTTTTTTGCCAGATCCATCAAAAAAGCTGTTTCCGGCTGACATAGAAAACTTTCAAAGGAATGTTTTTTTCTGTCCTGCGAAAAAATGACCAGCAACTGATATAGAGAAAAACGTATGAAACTGAGATGTGAAATGATGAATCCGGCCTCCGAATCCGGTTTCTCATGCATTTTTCCATTCAAATCATGCAGATTTTCCGTTCTCTCTCTCTCTCTCTCTCTCTCTCCCTAATGAAAAAAACGGATCAGTTGCATCAGTTTTTCACAGTTGCATCAGTTTTTCACTCTTTGCAACAGATCCATTTTTTCAAAAATTCACCGGATTCTGCCTGACGGAAGAAAACTGATGTGTGAAAGTAGCCTAACTATCCATCTATCTATCTACAGTACATCTATCCATAGATATATCTGTCCATACATATATCTATAGATAGATGCATAGATCTATCTATTCATATATCTATAGATCTATCTATCTATCTATCTATCTATCTATCTATCTATCTATCTATCTATCTATCTATCTATCTATCTATCTACTGTATCTATCTTTATATCTCTCTATTATCTATCTATATATTTGTGTGTGTAATGGAGTGTGGGTTGGACAAATGTAAAAGAGGACAATCTTTATTTAGCTTTCAAAAACGCATAAAAAATGCATGAAAAAAACGCACCAAAAAAGCGCAAAAAATGCATCAAAAATGCACCTGCAGTTTCTGTCAAGAGATTCAGAATCCGCAAAAAAAAATTCCAGAGGCAAATCCGCAACGTGTGAACATGCCCTTACAGTGTTGGCAAGAAATATTCAGCTTTTTCGCAGCCATTTCACTTGCATTTTTGTGTCCCATTCATTTTAATAGGGGAAGAAACGCTGAAAGACGACAGCAACAGATTTATAAAAAGCAAAGTGTCTTCTGGCCCCTGTCCATGTCTGGCGGGTGTCCGTGTCTGGCTGCTGCACTGGGACAGCACGGAATAGTATAGTAGACTGCACTATTCCACACAATAGGATATTAAGCCCTGTTCCCACTGCGCTTCTGCAGTGCATCCGGAGGCTTTGCCTGAATTTCCCTAAGATAGGGTTCACATAAATCCCGGACAGGGCCACAGACTGGACCGACACAAGCAGAGATCAAAGGAATTTGTTTTTTTTCCTGAAATTGACTGATTTATTTTCTTAGGCCTGGTGCACACGATCAGGAATTGGCAGTACTTTGGACACAGCACACGTCCATTGCCGGCTATTGAACACAAGTACCCCACATATGACCACTGAACCATGCGGATTCACTGCGTCCAATACATTGTACGTGTGAGATTTATCGAGTCTCCACAAGATAAATAGACATGTTGCGATCTTCAAAGATGAGCTGCATGTCCGTCTCTGCAGGTGAGCCGCCGGCGTCTATGGACGCATAGTGGGCATGGGATTTCTTGAGATCCCAACCACTATTCTGCAACATCTGGACGCTGCACAAGTACACAGCATCCAACCTGCAGCGATTACTGATCGTGTGCTCCTCCCTTCAGAGTCAGTTTGTTTCTTTTTTGTCTAAAAGTGTCCACTTTCCTATGGCTGTTGGGACAGACAGACACGTTCAGAAAAAAAAAACATCACATGGGGAATTCATGGGGAATTCATGTGAACTCCATTCCTGTCATTGCAATCTATGGCTCTATACAGGATTCATGTAAAGAAGCTGCGGAGACACCAGTCCATCACGTGTTTCTCGACGCAAGCAGTGAATAGCCAGGCCTTTCCCCGGTGTTGGAGTAGGAATCTGGCTATTAGGAGCAGTGCCTAGTAAAAAGGCTATAAAGGCACAGATGATTGGCCTCGGGGAGACCAAAACATCCAACACTGCGGAGACACCATCACGTGTTTCTCAACGCAGTGATTCCAGAACACTGCCCCCATCCCTTATGGGAAATATGCAGATGCATGTAAAGAAGCTGCGGAGACACCATCACGTGTTTCTCGACGCAAGCAGTGAATCGCCAGGCCTTTCCCCGGTGGAGTAGGAATCTGGCTATTAGGAGCAGTGCCTAGTAAAAAGGCTATAAAGGCACAGATGATTGGCCTCGGGGAGACCAAAACATCCAGGGAAAGGCCTGGCTATTCACTGCTTGCGTCGAGAAACACGTGATGGTGTCTCCGCAGCTTCTTTACATGCATCTGCATATTTCCCATAAGGGATGGGGGCAGTGTTCTGGAATCACTGCGTTGAGAAACACGTGATGGTGTCTCCGCAGTGTTGGATGTTTTGGTCTCCCCGAGGCCAATCATCTGTGCCTTTCTATACAGGATTCAGGCAGAACTCACCAGGAGCAGTAAAGAAAATGTGAATAGGTCCTAATGTAAGACACAGGCTTTAGACATACCATATTTTTTCGGATAATAAGATGCACGTTTTTCCTCAAAATTTTGGAGGAAAATGGGTGTGCATCTTATAATGCAGATATACCTTACCGGCAGCGGTGGAGCAGGGTCTGATGTCTCTGCAGGCCACAGGCTGGGATGAAGGGGTGATCGCTTGTGCGGTGCGCTGCTGCATGCATTTCATGCTGCAGGTGCTCTGCTGACATTTTGTGAAAGGCCAGAGCCCCCGCAGTTGCATGGTTTTCTATGGGCTGGACTCTGGGAAAATAGCTGCGGGAGGCTGCGTATGCACAGATAGATATCACTGCGCCAAGATCTTGAGAGATTAGATTTCAGCACTGAGATCTCATCTTCCGAGATCTTGGTGCTGAGATTTCCTGCAGCGCATGCGCTGCCCCCCGCAACCATTTTCCCAGGAGTCCACTGCATAGGAAACCATGCCATGCAACTGGGGCGGCACGGTCGCTCAGTGGTTAGCACTGCAGCCTTGTAGCTGGGGTCCTGGGTTCAAATTCCACCAAGGATAATATGTGCAAGGATTTTGTATGTTCTCCCCATGTTTGCATGGGCTTTCTCTGGGTACTCCAGTTTCCTTCTACATTCCAAAGATAGGGAATTTAGAATGTGAGCCCCATTAAAGACAGTGCCACTAATGTCTGTAAAGAGCTGTGGAATTAATAGCACTATACAAATGAGTAAAAATAAATAAATAAACTCCAAGGGTTCTGGCCTTTCACAAAATGCCAGCAGAGCCCCCACAGCACCTACACCCGCAGCAACGAACACCCGCAGTGGCGCACAGCAACGAACACCCGAAGCGGCACGCCGCACAGCCAAACGCCCCTTCATCCCAGCCTGCGACCTGCAGCAATGCTCCAGCAGCAGCCCTGTGACCCAGCTTCACCACAGCCATCACCCCTGGTAAGCAATAAGCAATAAGATGCATGGATTATAAGAAGCACCACCATTTTATTAAAAAAAGTTTTTTCCTATTTTTGTCCTCAAAATTTGGAGTGCGCCTTATAATCTGGAGCATTTTACAATCCACAAAATACCTTAAACTACTGATTCCTATTATAGCGACACTACAATTACAGAACTATATATGCAGCACATATACACAGTATGATGCAGTGACCCCCTGTTACAGGTAGGGGGTGCTGCAAGGTCTCCCCAGAATAAGCATGGAGGCATATTGAGGCCATAGGAATGCATGGCAATTGCAGGAATAACTGTGGTGATGAGATAAAATCCGGCATTATTGTGAATGGCCGGTTTGTGTGTCGCAGAGGAACACACTCTGCACTGCTAGCCTAAAGTAAGGTTGTTCTGGGACCTGTAGCCCTACAAGTAAATTGTGTTGTTTAACAAGGGAGGCTGGCAGGGCTAGTTATGAGAGATGGGCGGGTCGAACTAGCCACACACACACCTCTCATATATGGGAGTGGTTACAGGTGCATAATGTGCCCAGGGTGTGGGTCACATGAAGTTGAGAGTGTGG
Organism: Ranitomeya imitator; assembly: GCF_032444005.1. Lineage (NCBI taxonomy): Eukaryota > Metazoa > Chordata > Amphibia > Anura > Dendrobatidae > Ranitomeya > Ranitomeya imitator. The sequence goes on from NC_091284.1 coordinate 637,131,382, forward strand.
ACATGAGTGGTTCTGTGCTGGAAGGTCCTGGAGAGCCTATGTGTTGGGAGTGCAGTCTCCCTGAAGAGCATGTGGTGGGACTTTGGAACTGGTGGCCTGGGGTGTTGGACAAACGTCCTGAATAGCAGCCGGACAGGCCACATGCCTGTGTGTTGGATGGTCCCAGGTGGGGATGGACATCCTGAATAGAGCAAAGTGAGTCCGTGGTCCTGGACGGTCTCTGTGTTGGAAACTCCTGTGAGTTGAGTCTTCCTGGAGCACCTAGAGAGACCATGGACCTGCACGGTCTGTGTTTGGGAAGCTACCGTCCTTCGGTGGCTCTGGACTAATGGATGTGTGCCTGCTAGGCATGTTGGTGAACCCCGTGAGGCAGCTTCCCTGAGAGAGAGAGGACTGACAGGAGGTCAGCATGTGGTGCATGAGCTCCAGAAAGGTAACACCCAGGAAGGGGGGCTATCATAATGGCAGAGATGTATCTGCCAGTGGAACAGACTGTTAGTGCTTGTTGTGTTCCATGGACATTGATGAACTGTTCGGCGTACGGTCACCCTTGGTAAATGGACGAAGTGAGAGGTCCAGCATGTTTATTGAACTATGAATTGAACCCATACAAAATGTATATAGAGAACTGTGCATGACACGGTTTATGACACTTTAATAAACCGCATGGACTGTTTTGTGTGAAAAACCATTCCTGTGTGCTTGAATCCCGTGCCAAGCGAGTGTCCCCCAACACATGCGATGAGTGCAATCTCACAACAGATACACACTATACATGTACACCCATTATATATACTTTATAAATATAGAAACATACACTACATAAAGTATAAACACACGGAAACATTCAGTTTATATACAGTATATGCAGTATGCTCACATACAGAAACAGTTTATATATAAACACAATATACTGCACACATGCAGTATACAAAGATTACATACACATACTGCATGTGTGTGTGTATATATATATATATATATATATATATATATATAATATACACTCACTTGCGCCACAGATATACACAATCATACTATATACTTTATATATGCACACACATACCATATACACATATACAGACACACACTGTATACTGCACATGTACACACACAGATACACATATGCATGTATACTTGCCAGGTTCTACGGCTCCACTTGTACAGATCCATTCCCAGGACAATGCTAGGAGCAGTCATGATGAGGAGTAGGACTCGGAGATGGCCCGGCTCTGACCCCTGTCTGCTGTGCTGTAATCGGGCCCCTCCCCCCAACTTGTAACCTGACTGCAGGGAGAAAAAGAAAGAGGGGGGCTGGAGGGGGGTTTGGAAGAGACCATCCTGGACTACAGAAGATGCACAGCATTATTCACTGCTGTACATTCTCTGGGCACTTCATAAAGGGGCTGCAGATGCAGGGGCACCCTTTGTGAGTGGGAACCACAGGCATCTGCCTGGCCTGCCTGCCCAAAATGCTGGCCCTGGGTGGGGCTTTGGAAGCCTGTTTTTTCCAAATTCCAAGTTCTCTAAGAGCCAGACAGTGAACTTAGCAGCACTTAAACTTGCACTTGTTAAAATAATGATGTGCCCTGTGCTTGTTGCAGATGAAGTCATGTCAGTAGAGCAAGATCCAGAAGAGGTGTAGGGGGATACCAATAACTGCATCCTATCATTGGGAACAGACATAGCTCCCAAATGTGGAGGTTTCACCACCTGTTACAGATGCAGTGATGCATTATTGCCACTAAAAATATTCACCCAGTGAGTTGTGAAATTCATGTATTATCCCTGGCTTTAGCCGCTGCCCATATGCATAGTACAGTGCAATTTGAAGCTTAAAGACAAGTCCAGAGGGTGATCGATGTTCACTTGCTTGTTAAAACATAGAGCTGTCACCCTTTTCTATGAGAAATAATAGTGGATTGGTATCTTCCAGTGAGGTTGAACACATGCATTAATTTCTCAAATCTTAGGCCGGCGTCACACTACCGTGTTTTACGGACGTAAGAGAGGTGCTGAAAATACGGATTGCATACGGTACAATGCTTCTCTATGCCCCAGCTCCTATCAGCCATATTGTACTGATCCGTATTACACGGTCTTCTACGGCCGTAGAAAATCGCAGCATGCTGCGTTTGTCACCATATTGCACAAAAAATACGCCAATGAAATTCTATGGGGGCCAGAAAAATACGGATTACACACGGACCAGCAGTGTGACTTGCGAGAAATATGCAGCGGTGTTAGAGAGAAAAGCCGGCAATTCAGTGCGGTGTACAGTAAAATCACACTGACAGCTTACAATAGAATATGTAGAATAAATGTGTACACATAGAATAGGTATATATATATATATATATATATCAGTGAGACACATATATGTATATATATTAATATTTCATCCAGCGCGAGATAGCTTAAAAGCCGGTAATTCAATTGCCGGCTTTTGCTATCTCCTTCCTAAACCCGACATGATATGAGACATGGTTTACATACAGTAAACCATGTCATATCCCCTTTTTTTTGCATATTCCACACTACTAATGTTAGTAGTGTGTATATGCAAAATTTGGCCGTTCTAGCTATTAAATTAAAGGGTTAAATGGCGGAAAAAATTGGCGTTGGCTCCCGCGCAACTTTCTCTGCCAGAGTAGTAAAGCCAGTGACTGAGGGCAGATATTAATAGCCTGGAGAGGGTCCATGGTTATTGCCCCCCCCCCCTGGCTAAAAACACCTGCCCCCAGCCACCGCAGAAAAGGCACATCTGGAAGATGCGCCTATTCTGGCACTTGGCCACTCTCTTCCCATTCCCGTGTAGCGGTGGGATATGGGGTAATGAAGGGTTAATGCCACCTTGCTATTGTAAGGTGACATTAAGCCAAATTAATAATGGAGAGGCGTCAATTATGACACCTATCCATTATTAATCCAATACTAGTAAAGGGTTAAAAAAATACACAAACACATTATTAAAAATTATTTTAATGACATAAAAACAAAGGTTGTTGTAATAATTTATTCTACGCTCAATCCAATCACTGAAGACCCTCGATCTGTAACAAAAAAAAAAAAAATAAACCAACAATATACATACCTTCCGCAGATCTGTAACATCCAACGATGTAAGTCCATCTGAAGGGGTTAAAATATTTTGCAGCAAGGAGCTCTGCTAATGCAGCGCTGCTCCTTGCTGCAAAACCCCGGAGAAGGTGATATGAGATGGTTTACTGTATGTAAACCAGGTCTCATATCATGTCGGGTTTTAGGAAGGAGATAGCAAAAGCCGGCAATTGAATTACCGGCTTTAAAGCTATCTAGCGCTGTATGAAGTAATAATATATATACATATATGTGTCTACTGACATATATATATATATATATATATATATAGACAGTATATATGTTTTTTTTTTTTACACATGGATCCCTTGTATAGCCGTATGTTGGTTTTGCAAGCCTGCGAGAAAAACACGCAGTACGGATGCCATACGGATTACATACGGAGGATGCCATGCGCAAAAAACGCTGAAACACCCTGCCTACGGAGGAGCTACGGACCACTATTTTGGGGACTTTTCAACATATTACGGCTGTAATATACGGACCGTATTGTCTTATGCTGAGTGTGACTCCAGCCTAACTGTTACGGTGGTGATGGAGGGGAACTGAGCAGAATGCTGACTGCAGCTGATGGTTTTGCTATCAGAAGCTAGATGACCCTGCTGTGCTCCAATAGGTCTTGTGCACACGTTGATTATTTGGTGAGTTTTTTACCTTAGTATGTGTAAGCCAAAACCAAAAGTGGAACAGTCAGAGGAAAAGTATAAAAGAAACACGTCACGACTTCTGCATTTTTAATGCACTCCTGGTTTTGGCTTACAAATACTGATGTAAAAAAACTCACCAAATACTCAACATATGTATGTGGCCATAATGCACTTATTTGAGTTTTCAAAGAAGGCCAAATGTGTCTTGCATTTGCTACTGCCTTGATAGTTGTGCCAGCATTACCGGTGGAGTTAGAGCAGCTGCTAGCAACCACATTCTTAGGCTAGGTTCACATTGCGTTAATGGGTGTCCGCTAGCGGACTCCGTTACATGGTGCAATTGTCACAATTAGCGCTATGTAATGGATCCATTAGTGCACCCATTGACTGCAATGTGCTAACGGATCTCTAGCGCATCGCTAGCGCATGCCATGATTGGTGATGTCCCGTTAGTTTCGGACGGATCTCGGATGCTGCTTCGGATGGACCTCGGGTATCTGCGCTAGCGGGATCGCCAAACGCGATCCCTTTTGGGACATTGCGTTAGCGCAATCCACTAGCGTATGCGCTAAACTGATTGCCCTAACGCAATGTGAACCTAGTCTTAATCGTGAAATCAGTTTTCATACCATGTTTGAGTTTATCAGACATTTTGGACGAAGGTATAACTTTTAATTGGTACATAAACTTTGTTTAAAAACCTATTCAGGTTTTGGTTAAAAGTTCTCCCACCCTTGAAGAAAAAATGCTTAACCCTAAATTAAGAGACCACTACGTAAGTACGCGCATGTATAATAATTTGTGATAACAGGCAACAGTATTGCTCTGCTTACGATTGTTAAATGCAACTAGTCAAACTGTTGGAAAACCTTAACTTCATATTGTGCTTTTTTTTTTTTGGCTTTTTTTTAGTTATTTTTTTAAATAATGATGTTTCACCAGTAGTTAATAAAATAATAGATTTTTCAAAAACAAAGAGACATTTTATATTAAAACTGAAGAAATAAGTGCCGTGTGCATTTGTAAAATAGGATAGGACCACAAAATATTTAGAATCCATTTCCAGAAGCAAGTACGTTCAACTGTCAGCTGTATTCCAATAGCATGTGGACACCTTTAATAGTAGACTAATAGGAACAATGAAGACATACCAAATAATTATTTAAAACAATGCACACACTTTAGTAGGTAACCATGTGAATTACATTTAAGGATTATGTAGAAAAAAGAAAAAAAAAGATGGAACCAAAAAATCTACGGTAGGTGGATTCATTACCCAGTAGCAAGCAAGTGCATCTGGCCGATATCTTTAGGTGGCATGTGTGCGTGTCTAGTATTAGACTTCTACTGGAATAATGAAGTACGTTAAAAATTTTCTTTTAACGCCTTAGTGACGGAGCCAATTTGCAGCTTAATGACCAGGCCAATTTTTACAATTCTGACCACTGAAATTTTATGAGGCTATAAATCAGGAATGCTTTAACGGATCCTGCTGAATCTGAGAGGGTTTTTTCATAACATATTGTACTTCATGTTAGTGGTAATTTTTTTTTTAATATTACTTTTGTTTATTTATGAAAAAAAAAGAAATATTGCGAAAAGTTTTAAAATTGCGCAGTTTTCAAAATTGGAATTTTTGTCCCCTTAAGTCGGAGAAATATGTCACACAAATTACTTAATAAATGACATTTTCTACATGTCACCTTTACATCAGCACAATTTTGGAAACAATTTTTTATTTGTTAAGATGATATAAGGATTAAAAGTTGACCAACTATTTCTCATTTTTTACAGCAAAATTTACAAAACCATTTTTTTTAAGGGACCTCAGATTTTAAGTCACTTTGAGGGGTCTATATGGCAGAAAATGCCCCAAAGTGACACTGTTCTTGAAACTAGGTGCACAAAATCACATTCAAAAAGTTTTTAACCCTTCAGGTGCTTCACAGGAACTGAAGCAATGTGAAAGGAAAAAATGAACATTAAAGGGACACTGTAACCCCGTCCAGCCGTTATAAACTAAAAGAGCCACCTTGTGCAGCAGTAAAGCTGCATTCTACCAAGGTGGCTCTTTTAGTTTTTGTTGCTGTTATTCCCAAAATAAAGGTATTTATAATTTTGCCCAAATACCTGTCTTTAGACCTGGAGGCAGGTCTGAACCTCCCTTTTTGAAGCGCCCAACTGCCGTCAGTCATATCTTCTGGGGCGCTGCTCGCCACTACCTCAGCGCTGTTTTTCTCTGAAATCCGGCGCCTGCGCTGTTCTCTTCTGCCTGGGGCAGGCGCATTGAACATTGGCCGTCTCACCTCACCTGCTGAGTTGCAGACTGCGCCTGTGCGGGCAGTGCAGCCACCCAGCTACTGAATCCTAGCCCCGCACTATGCATAATGCATAACACACTGCGGGGCTGGGATTCAGTAGCTGGGTGGCCACACTGCCCGCACAGGCGCAGTCTGTAGGGTTTGACGGCTTACCAAAAAGACTTTGGGGATGTGTTCTCGGAGAAAGAGACTGAGATTTTACCGCCCCATCGTCCTTATGATTGTGCTATAAATCTTTTTCCTAATGGTAAATTACCTAAAGCTCGCCTGAATAATTTGTTGGGACCTGAACGGACCGCTATAAAGGAATACATAAATGAAAATTTAGGAAGGGTCATATCTGTCCTTCCTCCTTGCCTGTAGCTGCAGAGTTCTTTTTTGTGAAAAAAACCATGGTGGCCTCCGTCCTTGCCTTGATTTCCATGAATTGAACAAAATTACAGTTAAGAATACTTACCTGCTTCCACTTATCCCTGACCTATATAATCAGCTTACAGGGGTGAAATGGTTTTCTAAACTTGATTTTAGAGGGGCATATAATCTGATACGTGTCCAGATAATGTCAGAGGGTTTATTTGAGAAACTGTTCATGCCTTTTGGTTTAACTAATTCACCTGCAGTCTTTCAGAACTTTATGAATTACATTTTTTTCTGATATTATTGGAAGGTTTATTGTGGTATACCTGGATTCTATTTTTTTCCCCTGATCTGAATCCTCACTAGGAGCATGTTCGATTTGCTTTACAGAAACTCAGGGAAAATTCTTTGTTTGCTAAGTTGGAGAAATATACTTTTTTTTTGTTCAGGAAATATTGCTCCTTGGGTTCCTTGTGTCTGCTGAAGGGCTTAAAATGGACCCTGGGAAGGTGCAGGCATTAATTGATTGGGTTCATCCTCGTGATCTGAAAGCATTGCAATGATTCTTAGGGTTCGCTAATTACTACAGAAAGTTTAATAAGGATTTTTCTCAGATAGTGAAACCCCTTACTGACCTCACACGAAAGGGGGCAAATCTTAAGGTTTGGTCGTTGGATGCTGTTGGCGCCTTTGATAAATTAAAGGAGTGCTTCATGTTCGATTCCACCTGATCTCCAAAAACCATTCATCGTAGAGGTGGATGCCTCAGAGGATGGGGTAGTCGCTGGTTTGTCTCACGGTTCCAAAACTCTGACCAACTAGCGCCCATGTGCATTTTTCTCCAGGAAATTTTCATCTGCTGAAAGAAATTATGATGTGGGGAATCACTAGCTAAGAAATTACCTGGAGTTAGCGTTTGCTTTTGCAAAAAAAAAAAAAAATATCTCCCTACCTATAAAGTATTAACTACAGTATTTTTTTTCTAGAATGTGATGTCATTAACACTGCGATGTCCGTTACTCTGAGTTACCTGCATCGCCGTCTATTAACCCCTTTACCCCCAAGGGTGGTTTGCACGTTAATGACCGGGCCAATTTTTACAATTCTGACCACTGTCCCTTTATGAGGTTATAACTCTGGAACGCTTCAATGGATCCCAGTGATTCTGACACTGTTTTCTCATGACATATTGTACTTCATGACTGTGGTAAAAATTCTTTGATATTACTTGCGTTTATTTGTGAAAAAAATGGAAATTTGGCAAAAATTTTGAAAATTTCGCAATTTTCCAAATTTGAATTTTTATGCAATTTAATCACAGAGATATGTCACACAAAATACTTAATAAGTAACATTTCCCACATGTCTACTTTACATCAGCACAATTTTGGAACCAAAATTTTTTTTTGTTAGGGAGTTATAAGGGTTAAAATTGACCAGCAATTTCTCATTTTTACAACACCATTTTTTTTTAGGGACCACATCCCATTTGAAGTCATTTTGAGGGGTCTATATGATAGAAAATACCCAAGTGTGACACCATTCTAAAAACTGCACTCAAGGTGCTCAAAAGCACATTCAAGAAGTTTATTAACCCTTCAGGTGTTTCACAGGAATTTTTGGAATGTTTAAATAAAAATGAACACTTAACTTTTTTTCAGAAAAAATTTACTTTAGCTCCAATTTGTTTTATTTTACCAAGGGTAACAGGAGAAAATGGACCCCAAAAGTTGTTGTACAATTTGTCCTGAGTATGCCGATACCCCATATGTGGGGGTAAACCACTGTTTGGGGCTTGGCAGAGCTCGGAAGGGAAGGAGCGCCGTTTCACTTTTCAATGCAAAATTGACAGGAATTGAGATGGGACGCCATGTTGCATTTGGAGAGCCACTGATGTGCCTAAACATTGAAACCCCCCACAATTGAAACCATTTTGGAAAGTAGACCCCCTAAGGAACTTATCTAGATGTATGGTGAGCACTTTGACCCACCAAGGGCTTCACAGAAGTTTATAATGCAGAACCGTAAAAATAAAAAATCATATTTTTTTCACAAAAAATATTTTTTCGCCCCCAATTTTTTATTTTCCCAAGAGTAAGAGAAGAAATTGGACCATAAAAGTTGTTGTACAATTTATCCTGAGTATGCTGATACCCCATATGTGGGGGTAAACCACTGTTTGGGTGCATGGGAGAGCTCGGAAGGGAAGGAGCGCCGTTTGACTTTTCAATGCAAAATTGACAGGAATTGAGATGGGACGCCATGTTGCATTTGGAGAGCCACTGATGTGCCTAAACATTGAAACCCCCCACAATTGAAACCATTTTGGAAAGTAGACCCCCTAAGGAACTTATCTAGATGTATGGTGAGCACTTTGACCCACCAAGGGCTTCACAGAAGTTTATAATGCAGAGCAGTAAAATAAAGCAAACATTTTTTCCCACAAAAAATATTTTTAGCCCCCAGTTTTGTATTTTCCCGAGGGTAACAGGAGAAATTAGACCCCAAAAGTTGTCCAATTTGTCCTGAGTATGCTGATACCTCATATGTGGGGGGGACCACCGTTTGGGCGCATGGGAGGGCTCGGAAGGGAAGGAGCGCAATTTGGAATGCAGACTTAGATGGAATGGTCTGCAGGCGTCACATTGCGTTTGCCGAGCCCCTAATGTACCTAAACAGTAGAAAATCCCCACAAGTGACACCATTTTGGAAAGTAGACCCCCTAAGGAACTCATCTAGATGTGTTGTGAGAGCTTTGAACCCCCAAGTGTTTCACTACAGTTTATAACGCAGAGCCGTGCAAATAAAAAATATTTTTTTTTCCACAAAATTATTATTAAGCCCCCAGTTTTGCATTTTTCCAAGGGTAACAGGAGAAATTGGACCCTAAATGATGTTGTCCAATTTGTCCTGAGTACGCTGATACCCCATATGTGGGGGAAACCCCCATTTGAGCACATGGCAGAGCTCGGAAGGGAAGGAGCATCATTTGGAATGCAGACTTAGATGGATTGGTCTGAAGGCGTCACATTGCATTTAAAGAGCCACTAATGTACCTAAACAGTAGAACCCCCCCACAAGTGACCCCATAATGGAAACTAGACCCCCCAAAGAACTTATCTAGATGTGTTGTGAGAACTTGGAACCCCCAAGTCTTTCACTACAGTTTATAACGCAGAGCCGTGAAAATAAACAAAAAAATTCCCTAAAAAATTATATTTTAGCCCGCAGTTTTGTATTTTCCCAAGGGTAACAGGAGAAATTGGACCCCAAAAGTTGTTGTCCAATTTGTCCTGAGTACGCTGATACCCCACATGCTGGGGTAAACCCCTGTTTGGGCGTACGGGAGAGCTCGGAAAGGAAGGAGCACTGTTTTACTTTTTCAACGCAGAATTGCCTGGAATTTAGATCGGATGCCATGTCGCGTTTGGAGAGCCCCTGATGTGCCTAAACAGTGGAAACCCCCCAATTATAACTGAAACCCTAGTCCAAACACACCCCTAACCCTAATCGAAACGGTAACCCTAACCACACCTCTAACCCAGACACATCCCTAACCCTAATCCCAACCCTATTCCCAACCGTAAATGTAATCCAAACCCTAACTTTAGCCCCAACCCTAACCCTAACTTTAGCCCCAACCCTAACTGTAGCCTTAACCCTAGCCCCAACCCTAAACCTAGCCCTAACCCTAGCCTAACCCTAGCCCTAACCCTAGCCCTAACCCTAGCCCTAACCCTAACCCTAGCCCTAGCCCTAACCATAGCCCTAATTCTAACCCTAATGGGAAAATGGAAATAAATACATTTTTTTAATTTTTTAATTATTACCTAACTAAGGGGGTGATGAAGGCGGGTTTGATTTAATTTTAGAGCGGGTTATTTAGCGGATTTTTATGATTGGCAGCCGTCACACACTGAAAGACGCTTTTTATTGCTAAAAATATTTTTTGCGTTACCACATTTAGAGAGCTATAATTTTTCCATATTTGAGTACACAGAGTCATGTGAGGTCTTGTTTTTTGTGGAACGAGTTGACGTTTGTATTGGTAACATTTTCGGGCAAGTGACATTTTTTGATCGCTTTTTATTCCGATTTTTGTGAGGCAGAATGACCAAAAACTAGCTATTCATGAATTTCTTTTGGGGAAGGCGTTTATACCGTTCCGCATTTGGTAAAATTGATAAAGCAGTTTTATTCTTCAGGTCAGTACGATTACAGAGATATCTCATTTATATCATTTTTTTTATGTTTTGGCGCTTTTATACGATAAAAACTATTTTATAGAAAAAATAATTATTTTGGCATCGCTTTATTCTCGGGACTTTAACTTTTTTATTTTTTTGCTAATGATGCTGTATGGCGGCTCGTTTTTTGCGGGACAAGATGATCTTTTCAGTGGTACCATGGTTATTTACCGTATATACTCGAGTATAAGCGAGATTTTCAGCCCATTTTTGGGGGCTGAAAGTCCTCCTCTCGGCTTATACTCGAGTCATACCCAGGGGTCGGCAGGGGAAGGGGAGCGGGGGCTGAGAAATTATACTTACCTGCTCCCGATGCGGTCCCTGGACGTCCCTGCTTCTTCCAGCACTGCAGCTTCTTCCTGTAATGAGCGGTACCATGTGACCGCTCAGTACAGGAAGAAGCTGCAGCACCGGGGAAAAAGCAGGGACACAGCGCCAGGAGCAGGTAAGTATACGGGGAGGGGGAGCACAGCACTGCGCGATATTTACCTCTCCTCGTTCCAGTGCGGCTCCATCTTCAGCATCCTCTGGCAGTGATGCTCAGGTCAGAGGGCGCGGTGATGTAGTCAGTGCGCGCCCTCTGTTGAACGTCAGTGCCGAAGACGGAGCCGCACGAGAAGCAGGTAAAAGTGCCGGGGTCTTGAGCAACGGAGAGGTGAGTATGTGATTTTTTTATTTTTTCTATGGCAGCAAAAGTAAATAGGGCAAGTGGCTGTGCGGAGCATCTTATGGGGCCATAACACTTGTGCAGCACTTTATGGGGCAAGTGGCTGTGCGGAGCATCTTATGGGGCCATAACACTTGTGCAGCATTATATGGGGCAAGTGACTGTGCGGAGCATCTGTATGGGGCCATAACACTTGTGCAGCATTATATGGGGCAAGTGACTGTGCGGAACATCTGTATGGGGCCATAAAACTTGTGCAGCACTATATGGGGCAAGTGGCTATGCGGAGAATCTGTATGGGGCCATAACACTTGTGCAGCACTATAAGGGGCAAGTGGCTGTGCGGAGCATATGTATGGGGCCATAACACTTGTGCAGCACTATATGGGGCAAGTGACTGTACGGAGCATCTTATGGGGCCATAATGCTTGTGCAGCAATATATAGGGCAAATATCTCTATGGAGCATCTTATGGGGCCCTTATTACCCTTTATGCAGGATTATATGGGGTATCATTTAATATGGAGCATTTAATGGGGCCCATCAAACTTTATGGAGCCTTATATGGGGCTCCTGATTCAATATGGATATTCAAAAACACAACCTACTGATGTCTCAATTAATTTTACTTTTATTGGTATCTATTTTTACTTTTGAAATTTACCGGTAGCTGCTGCACTTTCCACCCTAGGCTTATACTCGAGTCATTAAGTTTTCCCAGTTTTTTGTGGCAAAATTAGGGGGTCGGCTTATACTCGGATCGGCTTATACTCGAGTATATACGGTATATCTGTCTTTTTGATCGCGTGTTATTCCACTTTTTGTTCGGCTGTATGATAATAAAGCGTTGTTTTTCCCTCATTTTTTTTTTCTTATGGTGTTTACTGAAGGGGTTAACTAGTGGGACAGTTTTATAGGTTAGGTCGTTACGGACACGGCAATACTAAATATGTGTACTTTTATTCTTTATTTTTTTATTTAGATAAAGAAATGTATTTATGGGAATAATATATTTTTTTCTTTATTTAGGAATTATTATTATTTTTTTTTTTTTTACACATGTGGACTTTTGTTTTTACTTTTTTACTTTGTCCTGGGGGACATCACAGATCGCTGATCTGACAGTTTGCACAGCACTCTGTCAGATCAGTGATCTGACTTGCAGCACTGCAGGCTTACGAAGCGCCTGCTCTGAGCAGGCACTTGGTAAGCCACCTCCCTCCCTGCAGGACCCGGATGCCGTGGCCATCTTGGATCCGGGCTTGCTGCAGGGAGGAGAAGTAAGAGACCCTCGCAGCAACGCGATCACATCACGTTGCTGTGGGGGTCTCAGGGAAGCACGCAGGGAGCCCCCTCCCTGCGCGATGCTTCCCTGTACCGCCGGTACACCGTGATCATGTTTGATCGCGGTGTGCCAGGGGTTAATGTGCCAGGGGCAGTCCGTGACCACTCCTGGCACATAGTGCCGGATGTCAGCTGCGTTAGGCAGCTGACACCCGGCCGCGCTCCCCCCGTGAGCGCGGCCGATCGCGTGTGACGTACTATCCCATCGGTGGTCATACGGGCCCACCCCACCTCGACGGGATAGTATGTCATATGTCAGAAAGGGGTTAAGCTACTCTTTACTAATTGCTATTATTATATTTTCTTCTAAAAGAAAATCGGACATCACTAACACTGTGAGGTCTCCTACTCTAATGCGCTGCTTCCCTACCTATAAAGATACTTTGTACTAACTTATAACCTTGTTCCTGTGACTGGAATAGGGATTGGGGAACTGCTACTGCTGTTGTGATTATATTTCAGTCACATAGCAGTCAGCCCACAGCACAGGAGGCAGATCGCAGGAGGCAGGAGATACAGGACAGATCACAGGAAACAAGAAACTGGAGACAGATCGGAGGAGGATCGCACTGGCCATCCATAAATTTCTCACTCAGGGTAACACAGGGGGTATGCAACCACTTTGTACTCTAGCTCTGAGGTAAATATGGCATGCAGAGTGGCGATTTCTATTTTAGATTTACCCCTTTGAGGCTGATTGTCTGAAATTTAGTTACTGATCAATCAGCCCAAATGGGGTTAATCAGGAGAGGTGACATCGTGATCACCCCACCCATTGTGGCTGCTGTGATTGGTGCAGTCTCAGAGAGCACCAATCACAGCATGTCACATTGTTTGTTTATTTCTTTACAACTTTATTGTCACATCACTGTAATTGGCTGGTCAGAATTATTTATCCAATCACAGAGATCGATGACGAGGGGATGGTGTTCAGCCCCAGGGTGATATGCAGGAATGGCCTTGGAGACCGCAATGCAGCACGGTGACTGGAAATATTGGTGCTATATATATATATATATATATATATGTATATATATATATATATATATATATATACATATATATATATATATATACTGTGCATTGCAGAAATGCAGCGCCCGCAGCACTATATATATATATATATATATATATATATATACACATATATATATATATGAAAATACTTAAAATCCCTTTGTCCCTTATTCCAAATATACAATATAGTATGTCTACTTCATCTATTCCCAGGAAAAAATCCCAAACAAAAACTTATTCTACCCAGACTGCAGAGTCTGTAGACTTGAGTAATCAACTAGTTGGGAATATAGGTGGCATGCACACTTGAAGGAGATTTGGTCCCCTTGGTGGCTCACAGTTTTTTCTTTGACAAAATATTTTCCTAGCTGATCATCCCATTTCCATCATTGTCATTCATCTACATATTTTTTTATATTACAAGTGTATCCTCTCCTAAAGATCAGCCAGACTGAAATATTGACTATTGGAGGGATCTCTCCAACAGAGCTTGTAATCCAGATTCACTGAAGACATCATTGTCAATCCCTACTTTATCCCTCTCCCTTCTCATATCACCATAACCTCAGGCTTTTATGTCATTCCACTGTTGGTTGTTGTCTGTCGCAAGGAAATTATCTACTGGAATTATTTTTTTATATACTGAATATTTAAATTATATGCAACAGATGTATATAAATGCAAATATATTGTATTTTGGTAATGATCATATTTCATCATAATCATTTTCAATGTATAACAATCTGATCCACGTTGTATGCAATACTAAAATTGAATACATAGGTAAAACAAACAGTCTTTATTCAATATTCATTTTTTTTTCTATCTTGGTGCTGAATTGCATCCTAGATTTTGGATTTATATCTACTCATAGATACCAGCTGGAAGATACTTTCCACTTCTCTAGGTGTTGGTGGACTGATACTTTTTCTTTTTACGTATTCTGTACTGTACTTTCAGCAGAGCTGAATTTTGTAATTTCGTGTTTTATGTTATCACGCTTTGTAGTCACAAGTTTTCCATAATATTCTTAACTCAGTGGGCTATCACAGCTTTCAAGAAAACCCCAGGAGAAATAAAAACCACAGTTGACTGGTTACAAAACATGTCATGATACAAAATGTGATTAAAAATGAAGCAGGTGTAAAGAAAAAAAAAATGAAGACATGACATAAAATGAGAAATTTCCTTGTTTATATTTAAATCGCAGCTTTAAAGCCTCATTATTGAAAAAAACAAAGTCTTTTTAATATGACAGTTTTTATTGTGGTATAGATTCATAGCATATTAGCACATGCATGGAATTGTAATATTCATTTGGCTTGGAATGTTACCAATCCTGGTGTTGCAGAACATGCTTCTGCAAATCATCCTCCGTTGTCTGGCATTCAAATAAAACTGACTACAGAGGCATGCTTGGCAGTTGTGTGCTCCAGATGCCAAGTTGCAAGATTAATTGATCTTTGCTTTGCCATCAGAGAGTTTTCTTGTTTACGTGAATTTGATGGAACACTAATTTAACCTATTTTAATTCCTGAATTTGCTTTCTTCTATTATAGAAATATTTTTAAAAGATTGAATTAATGATTTGTGGCAAACAGCAATGTCTTTTAAGCAATTAATTTATTACATATCATTAAAAACATTCTTATGTACAGGAATACAGTGTTTGCCCCTTCCTGATTTCCTATTCTTTTGCATGATTGTCACACTTAAATGTTTCAGATCACCAAATCAATTTAAATATTAGACAATTTAACACAAATAAACACAAAATTAAGTTTTTAAATAAAGGTCTTTATTGCTAATAGAAAAAGAAATACAAACCTACACGGTCCTGTTTGAATTAGTGATTGCCTTTCCCCATTAACACATAAATTAACTGTAGTTTATCACATCTTTTGGAAATTGAGTTTAAACTACCTAGCCTCATGCCTGATTACTGCCACACATGTTCTCAATCAAGAAATAACTTAAATAGGAACTGTCTGACAATGTGAAGAAAACCAAAAGATCCTCAAAACCTAGATATAATGCAGTGATACAAGGAAGATCTAAAGAAATTCTGGAACAAATGAGAAACAGTTATTGAGATCTCAGTCTGGAAAAGGTTATAAAGCCATTTCTCAAGCTTTGGGACTCCAGCAAACCACAGTGGGAGTCATTATCCACAAATGGCGAAAACATGGAACAGTGCTAAACCTTCCCCGAAGAAGCCAGCCAACCAAAATTACCACAAGATTGCAGTGACGACTAGTGATGAGCAAGTGTGCTTGTCACTCAAGTTTTCTGAGCATGTTCAGGTCTCCAAGTATTTTAGGCGTGCTCGTAGATTATGTTTGTGTCCCCACAGCTGCATGATTTGAGGATGATAGACAACCTGAATACATGTGGGGATTCCCTAACAAACATGCATTCCTTGCAAGTATTCAGGTTGTCTAACAACCGCAAATAATGCAGCTGCGAGGACACAAACATATACTATGAGCACACTCAAGATATTTGGAAAACACCCAAGCATGCTCATAAAACTTGAGTAAGGAGCACATTCGCTCATCACTAGTGACAACTCATTTAAGAGTTACAAAAGACCTCACAACAATATCCAAAGAACTGCAAGCCTCAATTAAGGACAGTGTTTATGACTTCACCATAAGAAAGATACTGGGCAAAATTTGCTTGCACGGTTGAGTTCCAAGATGAAATCACTGTGTAACACGAGTCACAGCAGTAAAAATATATACTTCTTACTGTAAGTTAAGGGAGGCCAAACAATCCGAGGTCAAGTCCAGGAAATGGCACAGTACGACAAAGGGAAGTCAAAGACAAAGTCCAATACATGAACCGAGGTCAGGAAAGCCAGAGAGACAAAATTGATACAGGGAGCAGGCACAAGCAAAGTCAGGTCACAAGCAGAGTCAGAGTCTGGAACATAATCAAGTTAAGCAGGGTCAGGCACAGTGCACAGAAGGATCAATGTTCCACAGGCAACAGCAAGTGTACGATTGACACTGGGGGAAGGAACTAGCATGCTTAAGTAGAAGTCTGATTAAGGAAAATGAACATAGGTGATTGCAGCACAGAACCCAGCACAGACTGACAGCCCAGACACAAAGTAACAAAAAGACAGAAACCGAGTGGAAATCATAACACATTGCTTAGCCATAAGAACATAAAGGCTTGTCTCAGTTTTGTCAGAAAATGTCTTGATGATCTCCAAGACTTTTGTGAGAACACTCTGTTTACTGACGAGACAAAAGTTGATCCTTTTGGAAGGTTCATGTCCCATTAGAGTGTAGAAGTAACAAAGCATTTGAGAAAAAGAATATCATATGAACAGTAAACTATGGTGGTGGTAGTGTAAAGGTCTGTGACTGTTTTGCTGCTTCATGACATGAAAGACATGCTAAATGGAACCATGAATTCTGCTGTCTACCAAAAAATCCTGAAGGAGAATGTCCAGACATCTGTTCTTGATCTCAGGCTGAAGCACACTTGGGTTATGCAGCAGTTCTGTGATCCACCATTAAACACACCAGCAAGTCCACCTCTGAATGACTTAAGAAAAACATAATTAAGACTTTGGAGTAGCCTAGTCAAATTTCTGATCTTAATTCATTTCAGATGCTGAGGGATGACCTTAAAATAGAATTAGTCTTACCGGTAATTCGGTTTCTGGGAACCTTCCACGACAGCAGCATCGGAGGATGTCTCCCCGTCCTAATGGAGGACAGGAAACACAGAGGTTAAATACCTCTCCCCTTACTGCAACCATCAGTGTTATCCCGGAAACACTAGCATGAATAGTTACCACCACAGTGCAGGTATTATCCAATAAGTACATCAGATAGGAATGGAAATTAGTGCTGTCGTGGAAGGTACCCAGAAACCGAATTACCGGTAAGACTAATTCTATTTTCTCTAGTCACCTTCCATGACAGCAGCATCACAGTATTACCAAAAAATAACTTTTTTTTAGGGAAGGACAACTGCCTGCAGAACTAGTCTGCCAAAAGTTAAATCCCTGGTAAAACCCAGTCTGTAGTGTCTGGTGAACGTATGGACAGAAGACCAGGTAGCGGCTCTGCATATCTGCTCAGTAGATGCGTCCCCTCTCTCTGCCCATGATGCTGATACTGAACATGTAGAATAAGCCTTCAGTGATGCAGGAGGCGATAGCTTGTTTGATCCAATTGGCTGCCTTCTTGCTGTTATTCATTCAGCCCTCAGGGCTTAATCATTTTTTTGGTCAATCCTCCAACCTTCAGTTTGTTGGAGGTAGTAGAGAACCACCCTAAAAACATCAAGGGTGTGAAAGGCCTCTTCTTTTGTATTGGAAAGATTTGAGTAGAATGAGGGTAGCACAATATCCTGATCTCTATGAAGTCTGAGACTACCTTAGGCATAAAGGAGGGATCTAAGCAGAGGATAATGCTATCTGCAGTGACTGTTATGTAGGGCACTTGCATTGATAGGGCCTGTAACTCTCCTACACATCTAGCGGAAGTAATTGCTACTAGAAAGACAGTCTTAAGGGTCAGATTTTTTAAACTCATAGAAGGTAAAGGTTCAAATGGATCTCTGGTTAAACTATTAAACATCAGATTTAAATCCCAAAGGGGAATCCGGATGCAAAGCCTAGGCCAGATTCTAGCTGCTGAAGTCATGAAATGCTTTATGCAGAAATGTTCTGGTCGAAGAAAGAGCTAAAAGCAGACACCTGCACCATCAGGGTGCTAGATGTAAGAGCTAGATCAAGCCTTTTTTAAAGAAAGTCCAAAATCTGAGCAATGTTAGGATGAAAAGGATCAGGAATGTTTGGAGAACACCAGGAAGATAATGTCTTCCATACCTTGCCATAAATGGCATTAGTCACTGGCTTCCCACTCTTTTGGAGAGTTTGTATCACTTCATCCGAAAGCCCCTTAGCTCTTTGGATTCTTGCTTCAGTAGCCAGGCTGCAAGGTTCAACCTGTGATGGTCCGGATGTAGCATGGGACTTTGGTGAAGGCGGTTGTCTTTCTGGGATAGCAGTAGTGGACCTTTCCTGGGCCATGTCCATCAAAGCACTGTAACAACTTCTTCGCAGCCACATGGGGGCGATTAGAATCATGGTGACCTGATCAGACCGTATCTTTTGTAATGTCCTTGCTAGAATCAGGACCAGTAGGAAGGCGTAGGCCAGGTTGAACCTCCAAGGGTGAGAATAGGTGTCTATCCCCAATGCCCCATCTGCGGTATTCAGTGAGAAGATAGTATTCACCTTCCAGTCAGTGATTCTGTCATAGAAGGAAATTAAGTTAGTCTGACATGACTTATTAGTTTCAAACCCATGCTGACTCTGTTTAACCCTCCGTCACATACAACTGATCTGACAGGCGCTTCTCTTTTACTTTCATTTCTCCTTCCTCACCAGATTGTGAGGAAACCCCCTCCCTCCAGGTAGTCTCCTGTCTCTTGAAGGTCTGTGAAACCTGATATCACAGTTGGATTTCAGAGCTTCAGGGGAGAGGATATAGCTGCACAGATCTCTCAGGCTCATTGTATGTGAATACGTCACATTCAGTAAGGTTGGTATTTTATGTTTTTATTCATCACAATAGTTTATTTAGCTTGTTTTATGAATGTATAGCACAAAATGTGAGGATATTTCATAGAAATAAGGGAGATTTTATAAAAGAAAGTGTGCTGCTCAGGCATATACAGTAGTTCCCTAACATATTCCTTCTCTTGCTTCAGATTATCTGCTGAAATGGAGAGGAAAATGTACAATTTATCCAAACAACTTGATGTTGAGGAAGTAACAAACATGCTGTTAGATGATAGAGACCTCACACTGAATGAGGATTTAGGAGAGGAAAGTGAGATTGATTCTCATGATGAGGTGGAAGAATGTGTCCTGGATTCTGAAACAGAGCAAGATGGTGACAGTGGTGAGGATGAAGAAGTTGGATCATATTATATTGGAAAAGATAAAAATACTAAATGGAACAAGAAGCCATTCCAGAAAAAACGTAGGGAACCTTTAAACATTATTACTCACCTTCCTGCAGTAATAGGAACTGCACGTAATGCAAAAACTGCAGTTGAATGCTGGAACAGTATATTTACAGATGACATTCTGGACTCTATTGTCACATATACCAACCAATATATAGACATTATAAAGGACAAGTACATCTGCAACAGAACCATCAAGCCCACAGATGAAATAGAACTGCGTGCTTTTTTTGGATTACTGTACCTTGCAGGAGCTTATAGGGCAAATAGACAAAGTTTGGAGGAACTTTGGGGTAAAGATGGGGATGGAGTTGAAAAATTTAGCCTTGTTATGTCCATAAACAGATTCAAGATTCTAATTCGTTGCCTTCGGTTTGACGACAGAACTACCCGAACCGAACGCAAAACACATGACCGACTTGCTCCAATTCGTGATATATTTCAAAGATTTGTTGTAAACTGTAAACAAAGTTATTACCCTGGAGAGAATCTCACTATTGACAAAATGCTCCCTGGTTTTCGTGGTAGATGTGCCTTTCGTCAATATATTCCATCAAAGCCAAACAAATATGGAATAAAAATTTATGCCCTTGTTGATGCCAGTAAGACCTACACTTACAACCTGGAAGTTTATGCAGGAAAACAACCAGAAGGTCCTTACTGTGTGAGCAACAAACCCATTGATGTTGTAAAAAGACTGGCTGAACCCTTATTTGGATCGGGTCGCAATATTACAGCTGACAATTGGTTTACAAGTAGTGTTGAGCATTCCGATACCGCAAGTATCGGGTATCGGCCGATACTTGCGGTATCGGAATTCCGATACCGAGATCCGATACTTTTGTGGTATCGGGTATCGGTATCGGATACATAGAGATGTGTAAAATAAAGAATTAAAATAAAAAATATTGATATATTTACCTCTCCGGCGGCCCCTGGACTCAGCGCGGGTAACCGGCAGGCTTCGTTGTTCAAAATCAGCGCTTTTAGGACCTGAGAATCACGTCCCGGCTTCTGATTGGTCGCGGGCCGCCCATGTGACCGCCACGCGACCAATCACAAGCCGCGACGTCACCGCAAGCTATTAGCGCGCTCATTTTTGAAAAATGAGCGCGTTAATGACTTTCAAAGACGTAGCGGCTTGTGATTGGTCGCGGCCACGCGACCAATCACAAGCCGCTACGTCTTTGAAAGCCATTAACGCGCTCATTTTTAAAAATGAGCGCGTTAATAGCTTGCGGTGACGTCGCAGCTTGTGATTGGTCGCGGCCACGCGACCAATCACAAGCTGCTACGTCTTTGAAAGCCATTAACGCGCTCATTTTTAAAAATGAGCGCGTTAATAGCTTGCGGTGACGTCGCGGCTTGTGATTGGTCGCGGCCACGCGACCAATCACAAGCTGCTACGTCTTTGAAAGTCATTAACGCGCTCATTTTTCAAAAATGAGCGCGCTAATAGCTTGCGGTGACGTCGCGGCTTGTGATTGGTCGCGTGGCGGTCACATGGGCGGCCCGCGACCAATCAGAAGCCGGGACGTGATTCTCAGGTCCTAAAAGCGCTGATTTTGAACAAAGAAGCCTGCCGGTTACCCGCGCTGAGTTCAGGGGCCGCCGGAGAGGTAAATATATCAATATTTTTTATTTTAATTCTTTATTTTACACATCCCTATGGATCCCAGGGCCTGAAGGAGAGTTTCCTCTCCTTCAGACCCTGGGAACCATGAGAATACCTTCCGATACTTGATGTCCCATTGACTTGTATTGGTATCGGATATCGGTATCGGCGATATCCGATATTTTTCGGGTATCGGCCGATACTATCCGATACCGATACTTTCAAGTATCGGACGGTATCGCTCAACACTATTTACAAGTTGTGATCTGATTGATTATCTGAAAATTCAGAAGCTGTCATATGTGGGAACTGTAAGAAAAAACAAAAGAGAATTGCCGCCACAGTTTGTAAGTGTGAAAGAGAGACAACAGTACAGCAGTATGTTTGCATTCCATAATGGAAAGGCTTTAGTTTCCTATGTACCACATGCCAAAAAAATCGTACTTCTTCTATCAACACTTCATGATGATGCTGCCATCGATCCTGGGACTGGGGCAGAAAAAAACGGAGATAATTACATTTTACAATGCCACCAAAGGGGGTGTGGATACAGCAGATCAGATGTGCTCCACTTTCAACGTCAGCAGAAACATCAAACGCTGGCCAATGGTCATATTTTTTGCTATGTTGAATTTGGGTGGTATAAATTCACAAGTAATTTATCTTGAAAACAAGCTTGAACCACTCCGTAGACGATTGTATCTGAAAAAATTGGCCCATGAACTAGTACTTGGAGAGCTACGCAGGAGAAGCGTGAAAACGATCGGTATCCCCTCTCGCCTTCAAGTTCAGCTCAAAAGGTTCCGCCCAGAAGATGATGGTGAAAAGTCACCATCTGCACCACCTCACAAAAGAAGGAGATGCACCACCTGCCAAACGGAAAGCGGAACCAGAAGGCTTTCAAATTATGAATGTCTCAAATGTCATAAAGCAATTTGCCTGACACATGCAAAAATGGTGTGTAATTCTTGCTATTTGCTCTGCAAGTGTGACTTTTCTGGGGAAACCTCAGCATCTACTTCTGATTGAATATGTTTTTAATAGTACTTAAGGTACCTTAAAATTAAGTTTGTGTTCAAAAATTTTCTTTGTACATTTTTTTGAGAGAGTCGAACTGGGGACTATTTGGCGGGAGTTTTGAAAAGTTTGTATTTCATAGTTATTAGTTTTATGCTAAGTAAATGTTTTTTTTTGCAACTGATTATGTGTAGTCTCTTTTATTACATCCTTATGAAGGTCACTGATCACTTTTAGAGCACTGAAATTGCAAACATTAGATATTATAGGTATTTTTCCAGCAGGCGCCTGACAGGCACATTGTATGTGAACTCGTTAGTCCGAATATTGTATGTGACGGAGGGTTAATCACTTCATTCTTATCCAGGTACTTACATACATGTTGTTTAATAAACAACATGTATGCAACTTTTGAGCAAGGTGGGAAGAAGCTTGTAATCTTTGCCCTAAATCTCTGATGGAATTGTTGATTGGAAATAATAAGAAAAGATTGGATAAATTGGACTCAGATATTGAGGATACTCGTAAAAAAACTATCTGAAAATCTGACAGCATCAGATATGGAGACATTGAATAAGGATATTGAAGCCCAATTCCCATCATGGGAAAAAGAAGTAAAAGATATAAAAGCAAAAAAATTCCAGCGAGACCTCCAAGATTTCAAAAATGGTACTGTGTACAGATGGCAAAGAAATCGTACGGACAGAGAAGACAGCATGTCTAGAGCATCCTCTGTTTCCTCCGTGTCATCCAGGGAAAACGATAGTATGCCAACAAATCGCATCTATAATTTGAGGAAAAATATTAGCAAGAGAAGAAATGATAACTATAGAAGACGTGAGAAATGGGCTGATAACCCTGGTAAAGCAAAACTTCAGGTAATCAATCTATTTGAGAAACAGTTAACACAGCCGCAACTAGAATTGTTGAGTCTAGGTCTTACTTTTTCACCAACTTCCTCTTTTGATTCTTTCTCAGCGGTGAAAGACCTCAACTTTTTTGCACGTAAATTGGTTTTAAAGAAATTGCATGGGAAATCAGAAGTAGGCGTGGAATGGACCGAACGGGAATTAGAGGCCATCTCGACATTGGAGGAAGTAAGCGGAGAACGGGAAGAGACGACAAACATGGGTAAGTTCATACCACCCAAACCTAAAAAATTCCCCCCTTTGAATCTGTATCCTAATATAGATCCATTTGTGAAGCTTGTGACTAAAGTATTTGGAGAAATTCCCACTAAGATAGTAAAAGATAATTTTTCTGTGGAACAATGAAAGGCGTTACAAGAATTGAAAAGTATGAGGGATATAGTAATTAAGCCGGCAGACAAAGGGGGAACATCATCATTTAATCAACCAGAATATATGAAAAAGAGGCGTTTAGACAGCTGAGGGATACTAGCTGTTATCAAAGATTGACATATAATCCGACTTCTGCCTTCCAGGGTGAACTACATGATATGCTGGAGAAAGCATTTCAGGAGGGAGTGATAACTAAGGAACTCAGAACAAATTTAATACCGATGTATCCGAAACTGGCGTGCATCTATTTCACCCCGAAAATTCACAAAAACATGTCTGCACCACCAGGACGCCCGATCGTGTCAGGGAACGGGAGCTTATGTGAGGTAATTGGTAAATACCTTGATTTCTATCTAAAACCCCTGGTATACAATCTACCCTCTTACATTAGAGATATGGGAGATGTTCTTAGTAAAATTGATGGCATACCAATGGAGGATGATATGTGGTTGGTATCATTTGATGTTGAATCTTTGTATACTGCCATACAGCATCATCATGGTATTACGGCAGTTGAATCTTTTTTGCTTACCACAGATATGGACAAGGATTTGATCTGTTACCTTCTTGACTTGCTCAAATTTGTTTTGGAGCATAACTATTTTATTTTTAAGGAAACAATATATGTACAGCAAAGGGGGACTGCTATGCAAACCTATTCATGGGTAATTGGGAGAGGCAGATATTCTTTGTCAACCCCATTGCGTACATTGAGAAGGTCCTGTTCTGGGTTCGTTTCATTGATGATATTCTTATGATTTGGCAGGGCTCAGAACAGGACCTTCTCGCCTTTCGTGATGTCCTCAATGACAATAATATGAACATCAAGCTGACGTGTAAGTACAGTCAAGTCTCTCTGGATTTTTTAGATATACAGATCACCAAGGGATCTAATGGCTTCCTGGAGGCAAACGTATTCAGGAAGGAAACGGCAGTGAATTCTCTGCTACACGCCTCCTTGTCTCACCCTCAAGCTCTAATCCAAGGCATACCGACTGGGCATTTCATCAGGATTAAAAGAATTTGCTCTAATGACCAATTCTTTTCTGAACAGGCGGAGAGCCTCTCATCGAGGTTTGAGGACAGAGGCTACTCGAGACGAAGCATAAAAAGAGGGCTCCACAAAGCGGCCACACTAATGAAAACCAAAGCTAAACCAATGGTGGAACAAAAGGTGAGATATCTACCTATACTGGACAGTGGAACCTGATGAGGGATGCGTTGAGAAAGTACTGGCCTCTGCTACAAACTGATAAGGATCTGATGAAATACCTACCTGTTTATCCATCAATTACATATCGACGATCTAGTAACTTGAAAGATCAACTGGTACACAGTTACTATGCAGTTACTATGCAGGTCCCAATATACAAAAAGCATTTGGATCCAAAGGACAGAAATGGGGTTGCTTCCCCTGCAAGAATTGTACCGCTTGCCCTAATATTGTCCCGGCTTCAACATTCACCTCTAGTGATGGCAAGAAAATCTGCACTATAACGCAGCACATTACCTGTAATACAACAGGTGTGATATATTACGCACAGTATCCATGTCCCAAGATTTATGTGGGACTAACGTCTAGAGCATTGAAAACTAGAGTGAGGAAACATTATAGGGACATTATCAATGCAGGGGAAGCTGATGAATTGTCCCTGCTAAAACCATTACCAAGACAGTGTAAATCTTATCACAACTGTAATGCAAACCTTCTCAAGGTTACTGGAATTGATAAAGTGTTTGTGGATCAAAGAGGAGGAAATTGGAAAAAGACCTTGGCACAAATGGAAGCTCGCTGGATCTCTAAAGTTAATTCGGTTCAACCATTCGGCTTGAATGAGGTGCTTATTTTTGCCCCCTTTCTTTAATGTATAGTGTATTTAGTGGTGTTTTTATTGCTGTTTCTTGTTTTTAACTCTTGTTTTTTTTAATTTTTAGCTCCTGATAAGTCTCCATATACTTGTTACGATCGCTCGCAGTGTTTGGCCTTGTCTTTTTTGGATATTCCATGTTTCGGCTCTAGGACGTACATCAATCAAAATTGGCTCCGTCTATATATTTATTTCTTACTTATGTATATGTTTTTTATCTTTCTTGTTATACACATGTGTGTTCTTTATCGTATCTTCACATGTTATGATACACACATATATAATGGTACCAATAGCGAGTTACCTGTCTGATATATTTTCACATGTATGTATAAACTCTTTTTGGGTGTGATATATTTGAGGCATGCTTTAATTAATATTATTGTGCAATAATGGCACAGCTGCACTTTATATGTTTAGTATTGTTGCATTTTTCATGCCTGTACCCATACATATGACTACTATATTTATTGTGGATCTAGGACTTTATGAGTATTGCTTTGTATGTTAGCACTCCTTTACTGTTAGTCTAATTTGTCTTATTTAGCAAACATTATTTTTCACATGTATATATTGCTGTTTTTATTTACATCCATATATACTTTATACCTGACAGTTTTGTATTATGTAATGCTCACTTTAGGTTGTCTATGTGACCCTTAGTATTTGTATGTATACACTTGTATGTAATACTTCACATTAGCACCTCTCATGCACTGTTCACTTATTGCTATCGGTGATCCCTCTATGTAGGCGGTTCATATCTCTTAGGTCCCAGCTGCACTCATTCTCTGCGGTATGCGCTCGTGGATACCTCCGGTATCGGGTTGCAGCAGAGATGCGTCTTTATTGTGGCTGACTCCACCTCCTGCTCTGATGCGTCGGGTAGGGGAGTGGACAGGCTCCATGTGATGCTGACCGGCAGTGACGTCTGAGCCGGCGTGTTGAAACGCTGCCATCACTGCATACATCCACTATATAAACTCCTTCATGGCCACGGTGGGTTGTGACTATCCCCCTGGATGAAGCATCACTCGAAACGTGCGTCGGGGTCCTTCTACTGACCTGCATCTTTAGGTAAATACACCTATGCCTTCCCTTAAGCCTTGCACTTTAGCACTATATGCACTTTTGAGCTGTTGCACATTGCATGGACTGGTCAATTAGAGGATTACAAGGGTTCTATTCTAGCACTTTAGGCTACTTTTTGCCATATACTCCAGTATCATACAGACCCTTCCTTTTATTCCTTGTTTACAGCTGAGGCATTTTGTTGCTTACAACATGCTCTAGGCACATCATTAATATATGGCCCCCATTTCTTATTTCTGGAGCTCATTGTCCACTCTGTCCACTGACATATTATATATAATTAGGATGTATTTCAGGTGTGCACTATATATGTGCTTTATTTATTAGCTGCCGTTTCTATATAGGATGGGCTTTGTGTGCCGTACCACTATACAGATATATTGTTGAGCTTGTTTAAGCATCTTGCTTGGGATCATTTGATCATTTATAGCCGTATTTGTGGTGTATTCCTTTATGCAGACAGTATATTCTGTTACTGTATCTCCACTGTATGCTACTGGACTTGTCATAAGATTTTATATTTGTTTGTAATTAATAAAATATTCCTTTTTTTATTGGTACTTAAGCTTCCGTTTTTCTTCTCTGATATATGTTGTTTAATAATTTGTTCAAAGATTATTCCTAGCATAGACATCAGACTCACCGGCCTATAGTTCTCTGGGTCCACCATCTTCCTCTTTTTGAAGATAGGAGCAACATTTGCTCTTCTCCAGTCTTCTGGGGCTTCTCCTGTTCTCCAAGAAATTTCAAAGATTATGGAGAGTGGTTCAAAAATTTCTGGACCTGGAAACTTGAATTAATTTGGTTAGTTAAGTGTTTCCTCACTATCTTTCTGTTCATGAATATCCTGGATTATTCTATTCCCTTAATAGGACAGTGAAAATCAGTTGATGTTACATTTCCTTTCTGAGAGAAAACAGGTGCAAAATAGGAATTTAAAAGTTCGGCCTTCTCAACATCCTTTCTTACTATTTCAACATTCCCATCCTGTAAAAATCCAATAGCATCTTTGACTTTTCTTTTACTTTTGAAATATCCCCAAAATCCTTTTTTATTGCTTTTGACATCCCTTGCAAGCCTTATCTCATTGTCAGCTTCAGCAAATCTGATTTGTGCCTTGCAAGTTCTGCAGACAGCATTATATTATTCTTTAGATATGCCTCCCTCTTTCCATTTGATAAACATTTTTCTTCCTTTTTAGCATGTGTTTAAGTTCTGTGTTCATCCATCCTGGTTTCCTTAAATGCTTCTTATTCTTCCCTCTTTTCGGAATTGTTAACGATTGTGATGTTTCTCTGCCCAGGAAAAACTTCTTGCAGCAATCGATTTCATAGCAACCAGTACATCAGATGTGATCTGACCCTCAGCACCTTCCCAAATATGAATCAGCAATAGCAGTAGGGTTAGAAAATATATTAAAACATAACTTTTACTGATACCCTAAAAACGGGCAAATTGCCACAATTCATAACTAGACAACTAAATGAAACTATAAGGTGCAAGTGCTCAAAATCAAACATGCATGCTCAGGATAAAAAACTTGTATGATCTCACCAAAACCAGAATTCCTTTATCCCAGCTAGGCAGGTACAACTTCTCATTGGAATAAAGGAGCCATTTTTCCATTTTTTCCTTTAGGTCAAACAATAAGGAATGAACAAAATTAAAAACAAGGGGGAGTATATGTTGTTATTACCACTCCGTGTCATGCCCCTGCATTGCTGCCGCCCTGACAAGGGCAGTACCCTAGTATAGACCTATTCCAATGGGAAGTTGTACCTGCCTAGCTGGGATAAAGGAAGTCCGGTTTTGATGAGATCATACCAGTTTTTTATCTTGAGCATGTTTGATTTTGAGCACCTGCACATTATATTGTCGTTTCATTGTCTAGTTATGCATTGTGGCCATTTGCCCGTTCTTAGGGCATCATTAAAAGCAATCGATTTTAATCTGACGAATTTCGTGTCTCCCTGGTGATGTAGATAGGCCACTGTGGTCATGTTGTCAGAATAAACACGTACATGATGACCTTGGATAAGGGCAGATGCGGCTTTCAATGCCTTCTCTACCACCTTCAGTTCTCTGAGATTTTGAGGAACTGGGTCTAATGTCTGGGGACCATAAACCCTGGAAGTGGATTTTTCCCCCCTCTCCCTTGACAGCACCACCTGAGAGAGGATATGCGCCCACCAGGACAGGAAACCCACTGAATAAAGAGGCAGTACTTCTCTTCCACATCAGTTTGGCTTCCTGTCCTCGTGGAAGCCTACAAGAAGACTAGCAGTACACTTACCCAGGAGGGTGTCTGGGAGTCGGGATGCCATCCATGGGTGAAGAAGAGGCTAGAGCCAACCATCGGGTTGGTGCAGCATGCAGCAGGAGACCTCTTGGAAAAATAGCCCCTATATACACGGGTCCTTGGCTGTGCGCGCTGTGGTATGGCCCAGCGGTGTTCACCAGGACAAACCCCTGAGGCTGCGCATGGTGACGCTGGTGGAACCGGTGTCTTCAGCTGAGCATGCCGGTGAGCAGGCTGCCTGGGCCGCGCACGTGCGGGATGCCGGGGATTTCTGATCCCTCTGGCATCACGCGCCGTGACATCGGTGGCCATCCAGGCTGCACATGCTCAGGGCCTGGGATACCCCGGCACAGAGAGTGAAGGATATATAACCAAAAAAATGGAGATGGAGGGGTAGAGCCACCCAATACTTAAAGGGGTGGCCCCAAGAAGATAGCGACACTTGTCTGCAAGGTCCGGCAATAGAATCACAGCAGCAGCCTCTGCAACAGGAGCACCAGCAGCAACCATCACCATGAGTATCGCAGGAGGTCCCTCAGTGCCTTTAGCAATAGCAGTCATGACGGCAGAAGGACCAGCCTGAGAAATAAGGCAAGCCATGAATCCTCTGCCAGAGAAAGACATTCTTTGGAATCAGCTCAGCCTCCATCTCCGGTACCGTATCTACTTGTTGTGAGTGATCTATGTCAATGTGCATTATATTAAACCAGGTGTCCCCTTTTTTCTGTATTTCCTTAATAGGGAAGGCCCCTGAAGCGCTCCTCCAAACAGATTAATAGGGAGTGTGCCCTATGTAAGGGAGATCTGCCTAGCTCCAGTCAGAAAAGACTTTGACAGCAGTGTATACAGCAGACCATTGTGGAGGAAACTCCAGGGTTTGCCAAGGACCTTAAGTCCATTATCATGTCGGAGGTCCAGGGATCATTAAGGGATCTGATGGCAAAGTAAGAAAAGGGCATGCCTGAGTCACTGTACTCCAAATCCAAGGAATCAGTACATAATGAGGATAGCTTGAACCTGAGTTCATCATCCTCTTCCTCTTATGATGGGGAAATGGGGGGTAGGCCCTGCTTTCCTACAGAGGATACGGACAGACTGGTTAGGGCTATAAGATCCAGCATGGGCATTTTAGACCTCAAGTCTACTAAATCTGTCCAGGACATTATGTGCGGAGGCCTGGGTCAGAGAAAGACATTTCTTTTCAGTTAATGAGAAATGCTTATCAACAGGGAATGGAAAAAAAGGAAAAGAAAGGGCCTCTACCATCTCCTTCAAAGAGGAGATACCCTTTTGAGGAAGAAGAGGCTGGCATATGGGAAAAGACCTCAAAACTTGATGTTGCCCTTCGATCTGGGGACACTCAAAGATCCTTTTGACAGCAAAGCCGAGACTTTCCTGAAACAGGCATGGGAATCTTCAGAAGCTTAATTAAAACCAGCAATAGCAGCCACCTGCAAAGCAAGATCTTTGATGGTGTGGTTACAGCAGCTGAGCGACCACCAAAAGGACAATACCCAAGGGAGGAGATTCTGACGAATCTACCTCTATTACAAGGAGCAGCTTCCTTTTTAGCTGATACCTCGGCAGATTCAGTAAGGTTAGCGGCAAGATCGGCCAACCTTTCTAATGCAGCCCGTAGAGCTCTCTGGCTTAAGAGCTGGCCAGGGGATGCACAGTCCAAAGCCAGATTATGCTCCATCCTGTGTGAAGGCAAAATCATCTTCGCTCAAGTCTTGAATGATATCTTGGATAAGGCAGCGGATAAGAAAAAAGGGTTTCCTACCATATCACAGCCGCAGTTCAGAAGTTCCTTTTGGAAGAGACATTACAGTGGGAGCAGACCACCCAAAAATCCAGATGACTAGAGGGATAAAAGACCAAGCAACAAGGGATTCAAGGGATTTGAGGTTCCTCCTCGAAAAACAGAAAATCCTCTAAGTGGTGGCTCACCACAGGTGGGAGGAAGGCTGTCCCACTTCCGAACTGCCTGGGAGAAGATCTTGGCAAATACATGGGTGCTAAACATTATAAAAACAGGGCTGAAATTAGAGTTTTCATCAATCCCCAAGCACAGTTTCAGGATTTTGTCCCCCAGATCCTGGAAGGAACAGTAGGCCCTAGAAGCAGAAGTACTACTCTTGCTTCAAAAGAATGTGCTGATGGAGGTACCTGTTCAGCAGCAGGAGCGAGTATTATATTCCCCCCCGTGTCTGATTTCTTTATGAGAAACATCGTACAGGACAATAATCAGTTTGAGAGGCCTCAAAAGATTCTTGGTCTGCAGGACCATTCAAGATGGAGTCCATAAGGACAGCAATAAAAATCTTACTCCTGGGCTGTCATACAGTATGAGCGTCTTAGACCTCAAAGACTCAAATTATCATGTCCCCATCCATCAGGAACATCAACAATTTCTTAGAGTAGCAGTGCATGTGAGAGATCAACTAAGACATTTTCGGTCTGTCCATGGCCCAAAGAATCTTTACCAAAACACTTACGGGAAAAAGACATACTAGTGGTGCCTTACTTGGATGACTTTTTAGTGATCGGCAGGACTGAGCAAGAATGCAATGCTCATCTAAGCTTGATCCAGAGCACCATGTCCAGTCTAGGCTGGATTGTAAATATAGAAAAATCAAAGCTGCAGCCCCGGAGGGTTCAGTCCTTCTTAGGCTATGTGCCCACGTTGCAGAATGTATGCAGAATTTTCCTCCCTTGCCAGGAAATCCACTCAGATTTTTCCAGTGGTTTTTTTTGCATTTTTTCTCGCGTATTTGTCACGTTTTTCTCGCTTTTTTTCATGCATCCCAATACAATTGTATAGCGGCAAAATCGCCGCAACTCCGCAAACTTAATGAACATGCTGCGCTTTTTCCGTGATGCGTTTCCACAGCGGAAAGAAACACAGCATGGGCACAACAATGTGGAATTCCATTAAAAATAATGTGATGCATTTTGTAATCATTTTTTAAGCATTTCCACAGTAAAAAAAAACACGGAAAAAATGCTTAAAAAACGCAGCGTGGGCACTTAGCCTTAGGGCTTATCATAGACTCAGAAAAACAGCTGTCTCCTTCCAGAGGAGAAGAAAGACAAAATGATAGCCCTAGTGTCAGCAGTCCTGTCCAACCTGACCATATCCTTGAGCTAGGCCATGTCTCCTAGGCTCTATGACCTCATGCATTCTGGCTGTACTATGGGCCCAGTGCCATTCCAGGGCGTTAAAGCAGGATGTCCTAAGGGTGGAAAAGATACTGTCTGCTCACTTAGAGGGAAAGATCGTACTTTCTAAAGAGACTTTAAGTTCCATAGTCTGGTGTTTGAATCCAGAGAATCTGTTGCATGGAGTCCCATGGTCCCTCCCAATATCAGATGTGATTGGGACAGACACAAGTGCAGATGGATGGGGAGCACATCTAAGAGACAATTTAATACAGGGGACCTTGTCTGAAGCTCAGGCAAGCAGCTCCTCAAACTACAGTCATGGACAAAATTTTTGAGAATGACACCAAAATTATATTTTCACATGATCTGCTGCCCTCTGGTTTTTATTAGTGTTTGTCTGATGTTTATATCACATACAGAAATATAATTGCAATCATATTATGAGTACCAATAGGTTATATTGACAGAGTGAGTTAATGCAGCAAGTCAATATTTGCAGTGTTGACCCTTCTTCTTCAAAACCTCTGCAATTCTCCCTGGCATGCTCTCAATCAACTTCTGGACCAAATCCTGACTGCATAATCAATGCTTGCATTTTGCCAGAATTTGTTGGTTTTTGTTTGTCTACCCGTCTCTTGATGATTGACCACAAGTTCTCAATGGGATTAAGATCTGGGGAGTTTCCAGGCCATGGACCCAAAATCTCTATGTTTTGATCCATGACCCATTTAGTCATCACCTTTGCTTTATGGCAAGGTGCTCCATCATGCTGGAAAAGGCATTATTGGGCGCCAAACTGCTCTTGGACGGTTGGGAGAAGTTGCTCTTGGAGGACATTCTGGTACCATTCTTTATTCATGGCTGTGTTTTTAGGCAAGACTGTGAGTGAGCCGATTCCCTTGGCTGGGAAGCAACCCCACACATGAATGGTTTCAGGATGCTTTACAGTTTGCATGAGACAAGACTGGTGGTAGCGCTTCTTCTTCCTCTTCTTCTTCGCCGAATAAACTGTTTTCCAGATGTCCCAAACAATCGAAAAGGGGATTCATCAGAGAAAATGACTTTGCCCCAGTCCTCAGCAGTCCACTCCCTGTACCTTTTACAGAATATCAGTCGGTCCCTGATGTTTTTTCTGGAGAGAAGTGGCTTCTTTGCTGCCCTCCTTGAAACCAGGCCTTGCTCAAAGAGTCTCCACCTCACAGTGCGTGCAGAAGCACTCACACCAGCCTGCTGCCATTCCTGAGCAAGCTCGGCACTGCTGTTAGTCCAATCCCGCAACTGAAACAGTTTTAAGATACGGTCCTGGCGCTTGCTGGTCTTTCTTGGGCACCCTGGAGCCTTTTTGACAACAATGGAAGCTCTTTCCTTGAAGTTCTTGATGATGTGATAGATTGTTGACTGAGGTGCAATTTTTGTAGCTGCGATACTCTTCCCTGTTAGGCCATTTTTGTGCAGTGCAATGATGGCTGCACGTGTTTCTTTAGAGATAACCATGGTTAACTGAAGAGAAACAATGATACCAAGCACCAGCCTCCTTTTAAAGTGTCCAGTGATGTCATTCTTACTTAATCATGACTGATTGATCGCCAGTCCTGTCCTCATCAACACCCACACCTGTGTTAATGGATCAATCACTAAAACGATGTTAGCTGCTCCTTTTAAGGCAGGACTGCAATGATGATGAAATGTGTTTTGGTGGTTAAAGTTCATTTTCTGGGCAAATATTGACTTTGCAAGTACAGTAATTGCTGTTAAGCTGATCACTCTAACATTCAGGAGTATCTGCAAATTGCCATTAGAAAAAATGAAGCAGTAGACTTTGGAAAAATTAATATTTGTCTCATTCTCAAAATTTTTGTCCATGACTGTACAGAGAACTACTTGCCATAAAGAAAGCAGTGATAAAATTCCTTCACCACTTAGAATTCAGCCATGTCTGTATCCTATAGGACAAGCGAACCTCCGTAGCATATATCAATCATCAGGGAGGCACAAGGACCAGACCATTAATGCTGCTAGCTCAAGAAATTTTTCAGGTGATGGAGGAGCTCCAACTGCAGATGCCTTATATATAAAGGGGAAGGATAACAAGGAAGCTGATTTCCTCAGCCGGACAGCCTTGAGGCAAGGGGAATGGGAGCTAGATCCATCGGTTTTCCAGCAAATTGTGAATCTTTGGGGGCAGTCAGAGATAGATCTATTTGCGAGCAGGAAAAACAGAAAAACACCCTGGGTTCTCCTGGAAATTCCATGTCTCCTCAGACAGAGTCCAGTGTTACATCCTCAGAAATTAGGTCTTCATTTGAGGGCCTGGATTTTATAAGGGCATTGAGACAAAGAGGATTTTCTCCAGCCCTGGTAGCTACTCTGATGCAAAGCAGAAAGCACATAACAACCAAAATTTATGGCAGAATATGGGCCAAATTTTTAACTTTCTCAGGGCTGCCGGTTGGGGGTTCCATTCCAATTAGACAAATCCTGGAATTCTATCAGAGGGGTATGGAAATGGGACTGGCCACTAGCACCATTAAGGTGCAGGTATCTTCTTTAGGGTCTCTTTACAACTACAAGCTGGCAGCAGATAGGTAGGCGGTCAGGTTCATCAAAGCCTGCCAGAGGTCTAGACCAGTGCCAGCTCCAAAAATGCCCCCATGGGATTTGAACTTAGCCCTGGAAGCATTAACAAAGTCACCCTTTGAACCCTTACAAGACGCATCTGACAAAATATTGACACTCATAACAGTGAATTTGGTAGCACTGACATTGGCACGTAGGGTCAGTGATTTGCAGGCTGTATCAATTAATCATCCCTTCATGCAGGTGGTAGTGGATAAAGTTGTGTTGAGACCTGATCCAGCATATCTCCCCAAAGTGTCCTCCAAATTTCACAGAAGCCAGGAGGTAATCCTTCCCTCCTTCTTCAGTGAACCAAAGTCTGAAGAAGAACAGAGACTTCACACTTTGGATGTCAGGAGAGCCCTGATCCACTACTTAGACAGGACTAGACAGAGTATAAGGGACAAGTCCTTATTTGTATCTTTCCAGGGAAATAAGAAAGGGTGCAGTGTTAAAAGGGTGACTTTAGCTAGATGGATAAGGGACACCATTAGCTTAGCCTACACCTCTAGTAAAATACCAGTTCCTGGTAAGCTGAGGGCCCATTCCACCAGGGCTGTGGCAAACTCCTGGGCCTAGAGAGAAGGCCTACCTTCAATGGGCACTATCATTTCAATCTATCCTCCTTTACTGACCTGTCCATTGGGAGAAAGGTATTGCAAATCTTTCAGGTAGTGCTGTCATGCGAGAGGGGGAAAAATCTAAGTTATTTACCGTTTAATGGGATTTTACAGAGCCCATAACAGCACCCTTATATTCCCTCTCCTGCTTTGTCACTTATGGTGTGCACTATTAAGGGTGTTAAAAAATGTATATGGTGAAGGTTGTGCTAACTAACTGTCTGGAGGTCCTCTCATGCTCTGAAACTAAACTGATGCAGAGGAGAGGTACCGCCTTTTTATTCATCAGGTTTCCTGTCCTTGTGGGTAGATACCCTCTCTCATGTGGTACTGCCATGGATCCCACCTGTCTGTAAAGTCCCGTTAATGGTAAGTAACTTAGATTTTCTCTACCACAGTGCAACAGCCCCTCTTAGGCTACGTTCACATTAGCGTTACGCTAATGTGCGTCGCTGTTGCGTCGGCGACGCAGCGGCGACGCGCCCCTATGTTTAACATAGGGGACGCGTGCGTTTTTTTGTTAGCGTTTTTCGACATGTGCGTCGTTTTCGACGCTAGCGTCGGACGCACGAAAATGCAACAAGTTGCATTTTTCGTGCGTCCGATTTTCGTCAAAAAACGACGCACGCGTCGCAAAACGCAGCGTTTTTGCGCGCGTTTTTGGTGCGTCGCGCGTTGCGTCGCGCAACGCTAATGTGAACGTAGCCTTACTGGCATCTGAAGTGAGTATTTTCAGGGGAAGCTGATCCCATCTTACCCCCTGCTGGATGTTCCAGGAGTTTAGCCACCATGTAAGGGAAAATTTCACATGACCGGGAAGAGGAACTCTCCTGGTCAGAGAATTTTGATGCCTGTCCCAAGATAAGCGAACATGAGTCTGGAGGACTCGTGTATGGGCTTGAGCCTAGGACATCGCCTGGATGCATGACGTTAGTGATCCAAGGATAAACATTGAGTCCCTCAAGGTAGGAGCCCTCTCATCTCTGAACTTGGAGATCCTCTGAAAAGATTGAGTAAACGATCTCTGGGCAAGAAGGATGTTCTCTTTTTCTGAATCCAGGAGGATTTCCAGGAATTTGTTCCTAGGTGAAGGATGAAGATCCAACTTCTCCAGATTTGGGATCCAGCCCAGGGATTCCAGGATTTCCAAATTCTTTGCCAAATTAGATTTAGATGGAGTATAGCTTGTACAATGATGAGAAAGACATCTAAATATAGAATGATGCAAATTCCCTGATGAAGAATGAAGATTACTGCTTCTGTCATGGTCAAAACAGGATGACATTGAATTGGTAATGGCTGACCCAGTGACCATGGTAAACTGCGAATCTGAGGAACCACCGATGATCTGGGTGGATTGACACATGGTAAAAGGCATCCTTCAGATCTAGCCTTCAAATCTATTGTACCCGTTACCCAATCCTGCCCAATGAGTGAGATTGCAGATCTGATTGATTCTATCTTAAACCATCTGCATGTGATAACTCGATTCAGGAGTTTCAGATTGATAATTTTGTGTTTCCGTGAAGGCTTCTCTGCATGGAAGAGGTGAGCATAGTGGTCCTTGCCTATCTCTTGTAGGGGCACTCGAGAGATCACCCTTGACTGAAGTGGACCTTGAAGACCTAACAGTAAGGAGTCTTGAAGGTGTAGAGATTTTAGTGAGGTAATTTTCAGGCATTGAGGTGGAAAACTCTCGAACTCTAGTTTCAATATTTCCCAAATGGTACGGAGGACCCACTGGTTTGTGGAGATGGACTGCCACCGAGTGAGGAAGCCCGAGAGACAAAAGCAGACAGGGGAGCACTCATTATTTTTCAGGAGTCTGCTGGTGGCGGGGGACAAGGATATTTTTGCCCTTTTCACTTTTTGGATAGCTCCAATGGCCTGATTTGCCTTTTTCCTTTGTATTCCCTCTGGGAAGACTGATCTCAGGAAGGATGAAAAAACTGTTTCCTAGAGTTGTTTTGCTCAGGGAGCGCTATCTTTTAGCCGTAGCTTTCTCCAAGATCTCATCAAGAGCTGGACCGAAAACATGGGGTCTCTGAATGGCGCAAAACTTAGCCTTAGAGGTGACATCACCACTCCATGATTTTAGCCACAGAGCTCTCCTAACTGAGTTGGAGAGGACTGCGGACTTCGCTGCTACGTATACAGATTCAGCAAGAAGCATCAGCAAGGAACCCCGTTACTTTCTGTAGGAGGGGAAGAGAGTCAAGTATCTCCTCCCTAGAAGTTCTCTGAGTGAGGTGGTGTTCTAATGTATGGAGTCAGTGGAACAGAGATCTGGCGACACACATGGAAGCTACGTTTGCTTTTAGCAGGTTGGTCGAGGTGTCCCAGGATTTTTTTAGTAAGCTCTCGATCTTACGATCCATGGGTTTTTTGAGCTGAGACGAGTCCTCAAATGGGAGAGCTGTCTTTTGCCACCCTGGACACCTGCACATCCAATTTGTGAATCTCCCATAGAGGACAATCTCCATCTAGGGGAAAATGATTTTTTAAATCTGATGGGACGCTAAGCCCTATCTCAGGGAAGTCCATGAAGGATAAGGCTTTGGATGTTCTCATGTATGGGGAAACGTTTATGTTTTTTATGTTTCAACCCCCCAAACATCTCGTCCTGCACTGACTGCTTTACTTCCTCCTCCTCAACCCCCATGGTGCTTCTTGCCATACTAACCAGCTCCTCCATATCCTCAGAGGAAAAATAACAACCTCCTCATTCTCCCAAACATTGTCCAAAGCAGAGGTACAGACTTTGCCTGAATCAGACTCCACAGGTGCCATCTTCCTTTTCTTTGAAGGAGGGGGTTGTGGTACTGGAGCCTAGGAAAAGGCAAACAGAGGATTGAACCTCTTGTTTGATGAGGGATTTGATGTTGTCCAACAAGGAGGGCTGTTCGGCCCTCACTTCTTATATGCTGAGGGAAGACTGGTAGCACATATGCCACACTTGCGACCTGGCACTTTATCCTTCTTAGGGACAGGGACCCTGTCTCCCTAAAGAGAGAGAAAAAGGTGGGCTTAATCTCCCATGAGGACATAGCCCAAATAGCAAGAGATCTTCATCCACTATTTACAGTAGGAGAATGGAAGCTGGGCTCTTCAGAAGCAGAATCGGAGGGTTAGTCGCCGTTCATGGTCAGTCTGTCAGAAGTCAGTGAGGGATAGTGAGGCATCCCCCGACCAGGATTAAACAACAGAGGTCCCAGCATTTCCTGCCTGTGCTCCTCCTCCCCCACATCAGTGGGGAACCCCAAAGGGAATGCCCCAACATGCCCGCAGCTCCAGAGCTATCACAACACCAGCCGGAAGTGCATGCATTCCACCATGGAACGCATCAGAAAGTGAACCACAAGTTCAGTATAACGTCACTTCCGGCTCATGCAGCATTCGGATACTGCTGGCATGTGGAGAGGAGGATGCCGTGGAGCTGCAGGAGGACCCCAGTCACACATCACTGCCACATTTTACCCCTGAGGAGGCATAAGAGGGGTGGAAAAGGTTCCGAGTCGCATGAAGATCATGTAGACGAGAGCAGCACATGGAAGAGAGCGGAGATCCCGACCTCAGCTTCCCGGCAATAAGTAAGCCTGGGTGCTCCAGATCGCCAGCCATGGCAGCACCATCCGAAAACCTCTTCATTCCCCATAGGGGACAGGAAAAATACTGGTGGTTGCAGGAAGGGAAGGGGTATTTAACCTCTTTGTGTTTCCTGTCCCCCATTAGGGCAATAAGACAATCTCCGATGCTGCTGTCATGGAAGGTAACTAGAGAAAAAAACATTTTCATGCTCGGAAAGCATCCAATATGGCTCAATTACAACAATTCTGCATTGATGAGTGGGCCAAAATTCTTCAAGTGTTGGAAAAGACTCCTTACTAGGGTTGAGCGACCTTGACTTTTTTAGGGTCGAGTCGGGTTTAGCGAAA
This sequence comes from Ranitomeya imitator, assembly GCF_032444005.1. Taxonomy (NCBI): domain Eukaryota; kingdom Metazoa; phylum Chordata; class Amphibia; order Anura; family Dendrobatidae; genus Ranitomeya; species Ranitomeya imitator. The sequence goes on from NC_091284.1 coordinate 637,170,630, forward strand.
CCCGACTATCTCAAAAGTCGAGTCGAGTGAAATCGGCCGATTATGGTGAAAAGTCGAGGATCGACCGAAACCCAATGCAAAGTCTCTCTCTCTCTCTCTCTCTCTCTCTCTCTCTCTCACGAAACGCGACTTTGGCATGGCCGACCCCACACTGGGATCGGGTCGGGTTTCATGAAACCCGACTTTGCCAAAAGTCGGCGACTTTTGAAAATGAACGATCCATTTCGCTCAACCTTACTCCTTACCAGTTGTCAAAAACTCTTGAGTGGAGATGTTACCGCTAAGGGCAACCCAACCAGTTATTAGGTTTTGGGGTGCAATCACCTTTTCACACAGGGCCCTGTAGGTTTGCATTTCTTTTTCTCTTAATATTAAAGACCTTCATTTAAAATTGGATTTTGTTTACTTCTTTTATATTTGTCTAATATTTAAATTTCTTTGGTGATATCAAACACTTAAAGGGACTCTGTCACCTGAATTTGGAGGGAACAATCTTCAGTTATAAGGGCGGGGTTTTCGGGTGTTTGATTCACCCTTTCCCTACCCGCTGGCTGCATGCTGGCTGCAATATTGGATTAAAGTTCATTCTCTGTCCTCCGTAGTACATGCCTGCACAAGGTTAAGATGCAAGCATCTATGAAGCACTTGGGGGCTTAAGGTACTCACAACACAATTAGATAAGTTCTTAGACGAGTCTAGTTTTTAAAATGGGGTCAGTCGTGGGGAGTTTCCACTCTTTAGGCATATCAGTATCTCTCCAAGCTCAACATGGCATCGGATAACGATTCCAGCAAATTTTGCACCTAAAAAGTCAAATGGCGCACTTTCCATTCCAAGCCTTGCCATGCATCCAAATAGTAGTTTTCCCCCACATATCGGGCACCAGCGTAATCATGAGAAAATTCACACCAAATTGGTGCTTATGTTGCCACACTTGCAAAAAAATATTGAGCCTAAAAGTACATTTTTGTTTGAAAAATGTGATTTATTTATATATATATATTTTTATTTTCACAGCTCAATGTTCTAAACTTCTTTGAAGCACCTTGGGGTTCAAGGTGCTCATAATATATTTAGATGAGTTTCCTGAGAGTTTTAGTTTAAAAAAGTGGTCACTTGTGGGGGTTTTATGCTCTTAAGACACATTAGGGGTTCTCCAAACTTAATATGGTGTCCGCTAATTATTCCAGCAAATTTTGCCATCAAAAAGTCACTGTGCTATTTCTCTTCCGAACTCTGTCGTGCACACAAACAGTAGTTTTCCTCCATTTTTTGGGTCTCTGCATACTCAAGAGAAATTGCAGAATAAATTGTATGGTGCATTTTCTCCTGTTACCAGTATGAAATAAAAAAAAAATTGAGGCTAAAAAAATATTTTTGCGTGAAAAATGTGTTGTTTTTTGTTTTTTCGGCTCAACATAATAAACTTCTGTGAAGCTCCTGGGGGTTCAATATGCTCATCACACATCTAGATAAGTTTCTTGATGGGTTTGATTTCCAAAATGGAGTCATGTGTTGGGGCTTTCAACTGTTTTCAACATAAGGGGCTCTCCAAACGCAACATGGCATCCGCTAATATTTCCAGCAAATTTTACATACAAAAAGTCAAGTGGTACACTTTTTTTTTACTGATTTCTGATGTGCTCACAAAACAGTAGTGTTCTTACTCATAACTGGTAATGGCGTACTCAGGAGAAATTAAACAGCAAATTGTATGGTGCAATTTCTTGTCTTACCCTTGTAAAAATGCAAAATTTGAGACTAAGAAAAAACATTTTTGTTTGAAAAATGTGATATATTACATTATATATCTAATATATAAAGCTGAATGTGTGTGTGTATGTCCGGGATTGGCATCTTCACCGTCACAGCTACAGCCACAAAATTTTGCACAGTCACACGTCTGGACCGCGAGAGCGTCATAGGCTATGTTGTGAGGTGAAATTTTAACCCCCCGCATTTCAATTCACCAAACAATTTAGCTCCTATCTACATAATGGGGGAAAAGTGAAAGGAAAAGTGTTGGAGGCAAATTGACAGCTGCCAGATGTGAACAAGGGGGACTTAAAAAGTGGGAGCGATGGCGCCAAAGAGTATATACCATACAGTTGCTAAGGTGGGACCCCGACATGGGATACTCACACACGGGGATATGAACACACACACAAAATGCGCCACACACTACCACATGCTTGAACACATATACCACCCTCAGCACACATTTCACTACACATACACCAACCTCGCCACATAAAAGTCGAAACACAAAAGTCGCCACTCAAAACTCGCCATGCGCAAAACTCACCACATGCAAAACTAGGCTCACGCAAAACTCAGCACACGTGCAAAACTCACCTCATAGAAAACACAAAACTTGCACATGCGGAAAAATTGCCACATGCACAAAAGTTGTAACACATGCAAAAGTTGCTTCACACAAAACTTGCACATACTCAAAATGCACCACACATAAAACTTGCCACGTGCAAAACTCGTCATGCGCAAAACTTGCTGCACACAACTTGCTACACTAACCTGTCACATGCAACTTGACACACAAAAAGTTGCTACACGCATGTCGCCACACAAAACTCATCTCACAAAAGTTGCTACATGCATGTCGCCACCTGCAACTCAACACACACAACTTGACACATGAAACTCACCCTAAAACACACACAAGTCTGGTATTATCCTTCAAAAATAAAAATCTGATTAATAAGCAGACAAACTACAAGAGCAACAAATGTACCATATAGTAAATACGGCAGCTGTCAGTCACATGACCTGTCTATTATGTGTATGTGTGAGCTAATATATATTGCCAGGGGGGAGGGCTTCCTGTTGGCTGGGGATTTATCAGGCTGCCAATTTAGTTTACAAATACTGAGGTAAAAATACTGACCAAATAATTTGTGAACGCAGTCTAATACAGGAGGAGATGACATACAGGTATATACTATATACAGGAGGAAATGACACACTGGTATATACTATATACAGAGGAGATGATACACAGGTATAAACTATATACAGGGGAGATGACACACAGGTATATACTATATACAGGTAAGATGACACACAGGTAGATACTATATACAGGAGGAGATGACAAACAGGTATATACTATATACAGGAGGAGATGACATACAGGTATACACTATATACAGGAGGAGATGACACACTGGTATATACTATATACAGGGGAGATGACATACAGGTACATACTATATACAGGGGAGATGACACACAGGTATATACTATATACAGGGGAGATGACACACAGGTACTGTATATACTATATACAGGAGGAGATGACATACAGGTATATACTATATACAGGAGGAGATGACACACAGGTATATACTATATACAGGAGGAAATGACATACAGTTATACACTATATACAGGAGGAGATGACACACACATATATACTATATAGAGGGGAGATGACACACAGGTTTATACTATATACAGGAGGAGATAACACACAGGTATATACTATATACAGGAGGAGATGACATACAGGTACATACTATATACAGGAGGAGACGACACACAGATATATACTATATACAGGAGGAAATGACACACAGGTATATACTATATACTGGAGGAGATGACACATGTATATACTATATATAGGAGAAGATGACACACAGGTATATACTATATACATGAGCAGATGACACACAGGAATATACTATATACGGGAGGAGATGACACACATGTACATACTATATACAGGAGGAGATGACATACAGGTACATACTATATACAGGAGGAGACGACACACAGATATATACTATGTACAGGAGGAGATGACACACAGGTATATACTATATACAGGGGAGATTACACATTTATATACTATATATAGGAGGAGATGACACACAGGCATATACTATATACATGAGCAGATGACGCACAGGTATATACTATATACAGGAGAAGATGACTTACAGGTATATACTATATACAGGTGGAGATGACATACAAAACAAAAGAGGGGAGAAGCCAGTGCTGCCTATGGTTAAAACGCAATACATAAAGTGCAAATGCACATATTGGTTTCTAACTGTATTTTCAAAATGAGACATTCAGCAAACAATTGATCAATTGTTTGAGCTACCCCGTCACATCACGGCATTCTCATATTGAGGCAGTCCTATACTACGTTTTTTATATTTGCTGTGCTCTAAAGGCCTCCTAAATTAATTAAAAACAAGACCACATTAAATGCAAGCTGTACCTAGAGCATTACTGAATCACTCCCATGGCGCCAGAGGGGCAAGCGAGGATAAAGGTCGACCAGGTCCAGGCATAGACATTTCAGGTCCAACCTCCACACTGCCCAGCCAGCACCACAGATAAAGGGTGAGACAGGCTGAGACAGAGGTGCATAATTAAACAAAGCCTATGGCAGGGCAGGGCTGCTGTATGTGTGTACAGCAGCCTATCAATTACAGATACACAGAAAGAATAGCGCACGTAACCCGGCGCGAACGGCAACAGTGGTGGTCAGTTGCCAGTTACGTGCGCCATTCTTTAACCAAGTCATTGCGAAGTCACTCCACAACCTGGTCATAAAACCCCTCTGTCCAATGCCACTTCAGATTTGTGCACCTCTAACAACTCTGCCATGTTGCCCCCTATGGCTCGTGTGAGAACCATCACCGCTGCTGTGTGCTGGGAATGCCTGAACCAAACGGTCTGCAAGAGTTGCTTGTTTGGTAGCCAATATTTGCTCAATGTTCTCATGTGGCATGATATTTTGTAATTTTCCTTTTATATCATGGATCCAGGAGGCAGGCCAACCAGTAATCGTCATCGGTCATCATTTTGATAATGCAGGGGTCCCTTTTTAGGATACGCAATGCATACTCAGCCATGTGGGCCAATGTTCCAGGTGTCAATTCACTGCTTGTGCTGGGTTGAGGAGCACTTTCTTGCAAATCTACATCACTTGTGTCCCGCAAAAACCCTGTACCTGAACTTGCAATGCCACCATTTTCTATTGCCCACTGAGAAGCATCCTCCTCCCATAAATATTTATCCCCATCGTCCTCCTCCTTCTTCTCTTCGTCCGCCACCTCGTCCAGGAGAGTTCCCTGAGCAGACAATGGCTGACTGTCAGCAAGGCTTCCCTCCTCCTCGGCTGCAGACGCCAGCTCCTTAATCTGCATCAAACTTTGCATCAGCAGATGCATTAGTGGGATGCTCATGCTTATGATGGCGTCGTCTGCACTTACCAGCCGTGTGCATTCCTCAAAACACTGAAGGACTTGACAGAGGTCAAACCAGGGATTCAAGCTTCAGGAGGCTAATTTGCATATTCCAGGTGCCTTCTGGGAGAAGCGAAGTCTCCCTAAGCTAGAAGATCGTTGGGTACAGCCGGGACCAGCTGCTTCGAAAGCATCACCAAACCAGGGATTCAAGCTTCAGGAGGCTAATTTGCATATTCCAGGTGCCTTCTGGGAGAAGCGAAGTCTCCCTAAGCTAGAAGATCGTTGGGTACAGCCGGGACCAGCTGCTTCGAAAGCATCACCAAACCGCGCGCCGTAAGGCGCGCGAATTTTTGCCTGTAGGACATTATTGCAAGAGAGCTTGGCTGAGTAGATTACACAAGAAGGAAAACACACAGCAAGTCAGCAGGATCTAGGAGCAACATGGCAGATGTGACAACCTACATGGTGAGCTGCAGCATGTGCTACATGTTCACAGATCGACCAGAAGAAGAATCCAATTTCACCTGTCAGAAGTGTAGACTAGTGGCCCTTTTAGAAGAAAAGGTGCGGGGTCTGGAAGAAAGAATAGCAACTTTGAAACTCATCAAAGAGAATGAAGACTTTCTAGACAGAACAGAAGCATCTCTACTGGTCACAGAAGGTGCAAAAAGTGTCAGAGAACCTCCAAAAGCAGATGAGTGGAAGCATGTGACCAAAAGAAGCAAGAAGACCATGGAGAAATCACCAACCACACAACTGAAGAACCGATATCAAATCTTTGTAGAGGATGAAGATGGCACACCTAAGAATGAAGCAATACCAGCAAGCAAAAAAGAAAAGGGCACACAGCAACAAGTGACAGCAAAAAGTACAGCCAAGAAGCAACGAAGAGTGGTGGTGGTGGGAGACTCACTACTGAGAGGCACCGAAGCAGCCATCTGCAGACCGGACATAACTGCAAGAGAAGTATGCTGCCTTCCAGGTGCGATGATCAAGGATGTGACCGATAGGATACCAAAGCTCTTCAGCTCCAAGGACGTCCACCCATTTCTTCTGATACATGTTGGCACCAATGACACGGCAAGGAAGGACCTACCGACAATCTGCAAGGACTTTGAAGAGTTGGGGAAGAAAGTAAAGGAACTGGATGCACAGGTAGTTTTTTCTTCTATCCTTCCAGTAGACGGGCATGGCACCAGGAGATGGAACAGGATCCTTGATGCAAACAACTGGCTAAGACGATGGTGCAGACAACAAGGATTTGGATTCCTGGACCACGGTGTGAATTACTGGTATGATGGACTCCTCGCCAGAGACGGACTACACCTCAACAAACCTGGGAAACACACATTCGCCAGAAGACTCGCTACACTCATCAGGAGGGCGTTAAACTAGAAGAAGAGGGGACGGGAAGAAAAACATTAGACTCGAACAAAGACGACCCAGGAAAACATACTCAGAAGGGAGGTAAGAACATTTCTAAAACAATTCACAGTGAGGTGATTGGAACAAAACAAAATCCTCTAAACTGCATGCTCGCAAACGCCAGAAGCCTGACAAACAAGATGGAAGAACTAGAAGCAGAAATATCTACAGGTAACTTTGACATAGTGGGAATAACCGAGACATGGTTAGATGAAAGCTATGACTGGGCAGTTAACTTACAGGGTTACAGTCTGTTTAGAAAGGATCGTAAAAATCGGAGAGGAGGAGGGGTTTGTCTCTATGTAAAGTCTTGTCTAAAGTCCACTTTAAGGGAGGATATTAGCGAAGGGAATGAGGATGTCGAGTCCATATGGGTTGAAATTCATGGAGGGAAAAATGGTAACAAAATTCTCATTGGGGTCTGTTACAAACCCCCAAATATAACAGAAAGCATGGAAAGTCTACTTCTAAAGCAGATAGATGAAGCTGCAACCCATAATGAGGTCCTGGTTATGGGGGACTTTAACTACCCGGATATTAACTGGGAAACAGAAACCTGTGAAACCCATAAAGGCAACAGGTTTCTGCTAATAACCAAGAAAAATTATCTTTCACAATTGGTGCAGAATCCAACCAGAGGAGCAGCACTTTTAGACCTAATACTATCTAATAGACCTGACAGAATTACAAATCTGCAGGTGGTTGGGCATTTAGGAAATAGCGACCACAATATTGTGCAGTTTCACCTGTCTTTCACTAGGGGGACTTGTCAGGGAGTCACAAAAACATTGAACTTTAGGAAGGCAAAGTTTGAACAGCTTAGAGATGCCCTTAATCTGGTAGACTGGGACAATATCCTCAGAAATGAGAATACAGATTATAAATGGGAAATGTTTAAGAACATCCTAAATAGGCAGTGTAAGCGGTTTATACCTTGTGGGAATAAAAGGACTAGAAATAGGAAAAACCCAATGTGGCTAAACAAAGAAGTAAGACGGGCAATTAACAGTAAAAAGAAAGCATTTGCACTACTAAAGCAGGATGGCACCATTGAAGCTCTAAAAAACTATAGGGAGAAAAATACTTTATCTAAAAAACTAATTAAAGCTGCCAAAAAGGAAACAGAGAAGCACATTGCTAAGGAGAGTAAAACTAATCCCAAACTGTTCTTCAACTATATCAATAGTAAAAGAATAAAAACTGAAAATGTAGGCCCCTTAAAAAATAGTGAGGAAAGAATGGTTGTAGATGACGAGGAAAAAGCTAACATATTAAACACCTTCTTCTCCACGGTATTCACGGTGGAAAATGATATGCTAGGTGAAATCCCAAGAAACAATGAAAACCCTATATTAAGGGTCACCAATCTAACCCAAGAAGAGGTGCGAAACCGGCTAAATAAGATTAAAATAGATAAATCTCCGGGTCCGGATGGCATACACCCACGAGTACTAAGAGAACTAAGTAATGTAATAGATAAACCATTATTTCTTATTTTTAGTGACTCTATAGCGACAGGGTCTGTTCCGCAGGACTGGCGCATAGCAAATGTGGTGCCAATATTCAAAAAGGGCTCTAAAAGTGAACCTGGAAATTATAGGCCAGTAAGTCTAACCTCTATTGTTGGTAAAATATTTGAAGGGTTTCTGAGGGATGTTATTCTGGATTATCTCAATGAGAATAACTGTTTAACTCCATATCAGCATGGGTTTATGAGAAATCGCTCCTGTCAAACCAATCTAATCAGTTTTTATGAAGAGGTAAGCTATAGACTGGACCACGGTGAGTCATTGGACGTGGTATATCTCGATTTTTCCAAAGCGTTTGATACCGTGCCACACAAGAGGTTGGTACACAAAATGAGAATGCTTGGTCTGGGGGAAAATGTGTGTAAATGGGTTAGTAACTGGCTTAGTGATAGAAAGCAGAGGGTGGTTATAAATGGTATAGTCTCTAACTGGGTCGCTGTGACCAGTGGGGTACCGCAGGGGTCAGTATTGGGACCTGTTCTCTTCAACATATTCATTAATGATCTGGTAGAAGGTTTACACAGTAAAATATCGATATTTGCAGATGATACAAAACTATGTAAAGCAGTTAATACAAGAGAAGATAGTATTCTGCTACAGATGGATCTGGATAAGTTGGAAACTTGGGCTGAAAGGTGGCAGATGAGGTTTAACAATGATAAATGTAAGGTTATACACATGGGAAGAGGGAATCAATATCACCATTACACACTGAACGGGAAACCACTGGGTAAATCTGACAGGGAGAAGGACTTGGGGATCCTAGTTAATGATAAACTTACCTGGAGCAGCCAGTGCCAGGCAGCAGCTGCCAAGGCAAACAGGATCATGGGGTGCATTAAAAGAGGTCTGGATACACATGATGAGAGCATTATACTGCCTCTGTACAAATCCCTAGTTAGACCGCACATGGAGTACTGTGTCCAGTTTTGGGCACCGGTGCTCAGGAAGGATATAATGGAACTAGAGAGAGTACAAAGGAGGGCAACAAAATTAATAAAGGGGATGGGAGAACTACAATACCCAGATAGATTAGCGAAATTAGGATTATTTAGTCTAGAAAAAAGACGACTGAGGGGCGATCTAATAACCATGTATAAGTATATAAGGGGACAATACAAATATCTCGCTGAGGATCTGTTTATACCAAGGAAGGTGACGGGCACAAGGGGGCATTCTTTGCGTCTGGAGGAGAGAAGGTTTTTCCACCAACATAGAAGAGGATTCTTTACTGTTAGGGCAGTGAGAATCTGGAATTGCTTGCCTGAGGAGGTGGTGATGGCGAACTCAGTCGAGGGGTTCAAGAGAGGCCTGGATGTCTTCCTGGAGCAGAACAATATTGTATCATACAATTATTAGGTTCTGTAGAAGGACGTAGATCTGGGTATTTATTATGATGGAATATAGGCTGAACTGGATGGACAAATGTCTTTTTTCGGCCTTACTAACTATGTTACTATGTTACTATGTAGGTCTTGGAGCTTCGACCACTGCACACCAGACAACTCCATGTCTGCCATCCAACTGCCTGCCCGTGTATGTATATCCTCACACAAATTAATCACAGTACGCCTCTGTTCACACAGCCTCTGAACCATGTGCAGTGTGGAGTTCCACCTTGTTGCAATGTCGATTTTTAGGCAGTGCTGGGGAAGATTCAGCGATCGCTGATGGATCAGCATACAGCTGGAGTGTACGGGCGACCGGCGGATGTGCGAGCAAAGTCTTCGCACCTTCAAAAGCAGGGCTGGTAACTCCAGATAGTTTTTGAGGAAGCACTGCTCCACCAGGTTCAAGGATTGAGCAAGGCAAAGTATGTGTTTCAGTTCTGAAAGGGCTATGGCAGCCAAAAAATTCCTTACGTTATCACTGACTACCTTGCCTGCCTCAAGATGTACACTGCCCAGCCATGACTGAGTTTGTTGCTGCAAGTACTCGGCCAGTAATTCCGCGGTGTGTCTGTTGTTGCTCAAACACTTCATTTGTAACACAGCCTGCTGACGCTTACCACTAGCTGTTCAATAATGGGACATCTCGTGTGCAACACTGGCAGCTGTGGATGAAGTGGTCGTGCGACTGTGCTCTGTGGAGGAGCTTTCGCTTCTGGAGGAGGAGGGGTTGCAAACACCTACAGCCAACTGTTTCCTAGACCGTGGGCTAGGCAGAACTGTCCCACTATGGCTGTCCCCTGTGGACCCTGCATCCACCACATTAACCCAGTGTGCCCTGATGGACAAGTAATGTCCCTGGCCATGCCTACTGGGCCATGCATCTGTTGTGAGGTGCTCCTTTCTACTGACTGATTGCCTGAGTGCATGGACAATGCGGTCTTTGACATGCTGGTGGAGGGCTGGGATGGCTTTTCTTGCAAAGAAGTGTCGACTGGGTAGGTCATAGCATGGTACTGCATATGCCATCAGGGCTTTGAAAGCTTCCCTTTCAACCAACCAGTAGGGCATCATCTCTAACGTGATTAGTCTAGCAATGTGGGCGTTCAAACCCTGTGTACGCAGATGAGTACTTTCTTTTCCTAACGAGAGTCTCTTGTAGGGTGAGCTGGACTGGAGAGGTGCATATGGTAGAACTAGTGGTGGTGGTGGTGGTGGACATGGCGGATTGAGAGAGGGTTGATGATGCTATTCTCGATGTTGGCCTACATACAGTGTTTCCTACCAATAACCTTGTGATTCCCTGACTGCTTTGGCCTTGCGACGATACCTCCACATTTACTGCTGGTGGTGTCCTAACCGGTGGGCTTACAGTGAGGGAAGCAATGTAGCGTTGCTGACTACCTTCATTCTGAGCAGGTGCACCAACGGTATGGGACGTTTGGTAGTTAGTCCAGGCTTGCAAGTGCATGCTGGTTAAATGTCTAAGCATGCACGTTGCATTTAAATTTTGAAGATTCTTCCCTTTGCTAAAGGTCTTTGAGCATTTCTTACAGATAACTTTTGACTGAACATTCGGATCTTGGTTAAAAAATTGCCATACTGCACTCTTCCTACTATGGAATACCTTTTCAGGCATTGCATGCTGTGCTACTTTCACCGGATGGCCACGCTGTCCTAAAAATGTTTTGGTTTTGACAAACGTTTTTGGCCTGAGACGGGCCTGCCAGATGACAGCTGTTGCGATGTAGATGGCTGCTGCGGATCATCCTCCTCTGCTTCAGAGCTACTGACAGCGGCACCCTCTTCCCCCAATGGCTGCCAATTTGGGTCAACAACTGGGTCATCTATCACCTCCTCTTCAATGTCATGTGCACCTTCCTCTGTGTCACCGTGTAAGGTGCTATAGCATTCGGGACGGGGCACCGTAGTCTCATCAGGGTCAGATTCTGGCTCAGTACACTGCGAGTGCAATGTAGTGATCTGAGTCAATGGAACAGCATTATAATCTAGCTGTGGCTGTGCATCAGTGCACTCCATGTCCGATTCATCTTGTAATCGGCAGTTCACAATTTCCCATTCTAACCCAGGCACGGTATGTGTAAAGAGCTCCATGGAGTAACCTGTAGTGTCACCTGACGCATCCTTCACTGTTGGTTTGGGTGAAGGACAGAAGGAAACATCTTGTTCCTGACCGGGAGCATCCACTGACGACTCGCTGCTTTTATATTTGGAACTTTCTGAAAAGGAGGCGAAAGAGCTAGAGGCTGAGTCAGCAATAAAAGCCAAAACTTTTTCCTGCTGCTCCGGCTTTAAAAGCCGTTTTCCTACTCCCTGTAAAGGGAGCCTTCGAGGCCTTGTGTAGCCAGATGATGACACTGGCTCAACACCTCCAGCCTTAGGTGCTATTGTGCTTTTGCCACTACCACCAGATGCACCACCACCACCATCAGTTCCAGCTGGCAACCACCGCCCACGGCCTCTTCCACGAGACTTCCTCATTTTTTGGAAAATCTAACCAAAATAACAACGGTTATATGGTACTGTAAAATAAGGTCAAAGGTGTATATAAACTTTTTGAGAATTTGAATCTCCCTTTTTGGGGGCGAGACTGACCCAAAACTCAGGCCCAGTGTATAAAACAATGCAATGTAAGTGCCAGAAAGTGGCTGGCTGACATACACCAAACTAACAGGACTGCAGGAGATCCACTTTGTGAGAATTTGAAACTTCCTTTTTTGGGGGAGACTGACCCAAAACTCAGGCCCAGTGTATAAAACAACACAATCTAAGTGGCAGAAAGTGGCTGGCTGACATTCACCAAACTAACAGGACTGCAGTAGATCCACTTTGTGAGAATTTGAAACTCCCTTTTTTGGGGGGAGACTGACTCAAAACTCAGGCCCAGTGTATAAAACAATGCAATCTAATTGGTAGAAAGTGGCTGGCTGACATACACCAAACTAACAGGACTGCAGTAGATCCACTTTGTAAGAATTTGAAACTCCCTTTTTTGGGGGGAGACTGACTCAAAACTCAGGCCCAGTGTATAAAACAATGCAATCTAATTGGTAGAAAGTGGCTGGCTGACATACACCAAACTAACAGGACTGCAGTAGATCCACTTTGTGAGAATTTGAAACTCCCTTTTTTGGGGGGAGACTGACCCAAAACTCATGCCCAGTGTATAAAACAACGCAATGTACAGTAAGTGGTAGAAAGTGGCTGGCTGACATACACCAAACTAACAGGACTGCAGTAGATCCACTTTGTGAGAACTTGAATCTCCCCTTTTTTGGGGGGAGACTGACCCAAAACTCAGGCCCAGTGTATAAAACAACGCAATCTAAGTGGCAGAAAGTGGCTGGAAGATATATGAAAAAATACAAGTATTGTAGTACAATTTCAATCTCCCTACAATGATCTCAGGAAAAGTATGGCAGCAATAAAAAGGACTGCTGCACACAAAAGTGTGGACAAATAAACAAGATAACTGTGTAGAAAGGAGCAACAGGATTTTTGCTTTTATAAAAGCAGTTGGTTTGCACAGCAGCGTGCAAACAGCAATCCAGCTATCAAGGAGCCTTATAAGGCAGCCTAATAAGCTACAGAGCTGATGCACAAAAAAATAGCCTCCACTGTCCCTGCAAACAAATGGTGGTGTTGGACAGTGGAAATCGCTACAGCACAAGCAGTTTTGGGGGTTAATCTTCCCTCCCTAACTATATCCCTTCTTCTGATGAAGCTGCGGCAACCTCTCCCAATGCTACGATCGGCAGAAGTAAGATGGCGGTCGGCGTGCACGCCCCTTTATAGCCCCTTTGACGCTGCAGAAAGCAAGCCAATCACTGTCAAGCCCTTATCTAAGATGGTGGGGACCGAGACCTATGTCATCATGCTGCCCACACTCTGTGTACTCATTGCCTGAAAAATGGTGCTGAAAGCGTCATACGAAACGCGACTTTGGCGTCAGCTGATCCCTAAGCGCATACCACGGCGATTAGGGATCAGCTGACACCGCACAGTCTGAAAAAGGCAGATGGAGATGAGTGAGAGGCGAAGATATGCACTGCGCATGCCCATGAATCCCAGCCCCGCAGTGTGAATAATTCAGAAGACACTGCGGGGCGGGATCTCAGGCAGCGTGGTCGCACAGGTGCAATCGGCCTGACAACAAATGATGTCAGAAGACGGGCAGCGCTAACTGCGCATGCCCAAGGGATAACATAACAGCACAGGCTCCGGGACAGATTCAAAAAATGCTGAAGAAGCGGCGCCCGGCCCCATGGGGGTATGAATGATGGCTGTGCTGCGTCTCATTAAGAAGGAAAGTTCCGCCTCTGGGACGGTTTCACAGTATGAAGGGGCATATGTTTTAAGTGTTTATTTCAGCGTGTGCAAGGAGCATAACTAAAACAGCCACCTTTTCCTTGTGCAGAATTAGTGCTGCACAAGGTGACTCTTTTAGTTACAAGCGCCTGGGGGGGACAGGTTCCCTTTCATTTCTGTAGTAGTGTCAGTGTGGAGGGAGTAGGAGAAATTTCCGGATACACAGCAGGGAATCAGCTGACATTACTGAACCCCAATACCACGGCAGCAAGTGTTGACTGTGCAGACGGCACTTCCGGGCAGCAACTGGTGGTGTTGGAGCCCCAGGTCAATGCTAGAAACTGAGTGTAGAAATTGCCACACACACAGCAGGGTAGCAGCTGGTGTTAATGAACCCCAATAACAGAGGAGCAACTGTTGACTGTGCAGACAGCACTTCCGGGCAGCAACTGGCGGTGTTGGAGCCCAGTGTTATGGACCTGGTGGTTAGGAGCACCCGGAACGACCTGATGGTTAAACTCACACAGGACAAGTTCTGGGAAGTGGGAGCTCTGCTGACCGCAACCCCTAATCCTATCACACAACTAGAAATAGCCGTGGAGCGTACCTAACACTGCCTAGACGCCTCTTCACAGCCTAAGAGCTAACTAGCCCTAAAGATAAAAAATAAAGCCTACCTTGCCTCAGAGAAATTCCCCAAAGGAAAAGGCAGCCCCCACATATATTGACTGTGAGTAAAGATGAAAGTCACAAACACAGAAATGAAACAGGTTTCAGCAAAGGGAGGCCAGACTTACTAAACAGACTGAGGATAGTAAAGGTATCTTTGCGGTCAGCACAAAAAACTACAAAGACCACGCAGAGTGTGCAAAAAGACCTCCGCACCGACTCACGGTGCGGAGGTGCCACCCTGCATCCCAGAGCTTCCAGCTAGCAAGGCAAAATCATGATAGCAAGCTGGACAAGAAAACAAAGAACAAATAATTAACTAGCAGGGACTTAGCTTCTGCTGGAGTAGATAGGTCACCAGAAAGATCCAAGAGCAACTGAACCAGTACAAGAACATTGACAGCTGGCATGGAGTAACGATCTGAGTGGAGTTAAATAGAGCAGCCAGCCAAAGAATAAACTACGTCACCTGTGGAAGGAACCTCAGAAGCAGCAGCTCCACTCACAGCCACCAGAGGGAGTCCATGGACAGAACTCGCCGAAGTACCATTCATGACCACAGGAGGGAGTTCGATCACAGAATTCACAACAGCCCAGGGTCAATGCTAGAAACTGAGTGGAGAAATTGCCGCACACACAGCAGGGGAGCAGCTGGCGTTACTGAACCCCAATAACAGAGGAGCAACTGTTGAGTGTGCAGACAGCACTTCCAGGCAGCAACTGGCAGTGTTGGAGCCCAGGGAATCCAGGAGAAGCAGAGTGTAAGCTGATGCCTAATTGGAGCAAGTTTAATATCTGTTGTAGTCTTAGTGTGGAGGCAGCAGGAGACATTGCCGCACACACAACAGGGGAGCAGCTGGCGTTACTGAACCCCAATAACAGAGGAGCAACTGTTAATTGTGCAGACAGCACTTCCGGGCAGCAACTGGCAGTGTTGGAGCCCAGGGAATCCAGGAGAAGCAGAGTGTTGGCTGAGGCCTAATTGGAGCAAGTTTAAAATCTGTTGTAGTCTTAGTGTGGAGGGAGCAGGGAACATTGCCGCACACACAACAGGGGAGCAGCTGGCGTTACTGAACCCCAATAACAGAGGAGCAACTGTTGACTGTGCAGACAGCACTTCTGGGCAGCAACTGACGGTGTTGGAGCCAAGAGTCAATGCTAGAAACTGAGTGGAGAAATTGCCGCACACACAGCAGGGGAGCAGCTGGTGTTACTGAACCCCAATAACAGAGAAGCAACTGTTGACTGTGCAGACAGCACTTCCGAGCTGCAACTGGCGGTGTTGGAGCCCAGGGTCAATCAGGGTGTAGGCCGAGGCCTAATTGGAGCAAGTTTAATATCTGAAGTAGTGTGAGTGTGGAGGTAGCAGGAGCAATTGCCGGATACACAGCAGGGGAGCACCTGACGTTACTGAACCCCACTAACACAGGAGCTAGTGTTTTTCTCTGTGCAGACAGCACTTCCGAGCTGCAACTGGCAGTGTTGGAGCCCAGGGAATCCAGGAGAAGCAGAGTGTTGGCTGAGGCCTAATTGGAGCAAGTTTAAAATCTGTTGTAGTCTTAGTGTGGAGGGAGCAGGGAACATTGCCACACACACAACAGGGGAGCAGGTGGCGTTACTGAACCCCAATAACAGAGGAGCAACTGTTGACTGTGCAGACAGCACTTCTGGGCAGCAACTGACGGTGTTGGAGCCCAGACTCAATGCTAGAAACTGAGTGGAGAAATTGCCGCACACACAGCAGGGGAGCAGCTGGTGTTACTGAACCCCAATAACAGAGGAGCAACTGTTGACTGTGCAGACAGCACTTCCGAGCTGCAACTGGCGGTGTTGGAGCCCAGGGTCAATCAGGGTGTAGGCCGAGGCCTAATTGGAGCAAGTTTAATATCTGAAGTAGTGTGAGTGTGGAGGTAGCAGGAGCAATTGCCGGATACACAGCAGGGGAGCACCTGACGTTACTGAACCCTACTAACACAGGAGATAGTATTTTTCTCTGTGCAGACAGCACTTCCGAGCTGCAACTGGCAGTGTTGGAGCCCAGGGATTACAGGTTGGGTTAAGCGACCTTGACCTTTTTAGAGTCGAGCCGTGTTTCGCGAAACCCGACTATCTTAGAAGTCGAGTTGAGTGGAATCGGCCGATTATCGCGAAAAGTCGGGTATCGCCCGAAACACGAAACCCAATGCAAGTCAATGGGGGAGCATAGTCGGCAGTGAGTGGAGGCCAGGAAAACACCTACACTGCCCATTTTAATGGCAAAAACATCCATTCTTGTTAAAGAAGCTTGTCAATCGTAATTTACCTTATAATAATTGGAAGGCATTTGAAATTGGGGGTCATTTGGCTAAAGTTGTGGGGGGTAGGGCTGGTTCAAGTAATTAGTGGGCCCAGTAAATCTGGACCACGTCACGGCAGTGGAGCAGGGAGAGGTAAGTATTTCAACTTTGCAAGTGCTGTGATCCTGAGCAAGCAGGGGGGGCCCACTCGTTGGCATTGGCACAGGCACAGGGCCCCTCAAAGTACAGCGGTGTGTTTGCACGGCAGGGGCGCCTCCCATCGGCAGCAACACTTTTGCGTACTATGAGAGGCCCTGTGCCAGTGACGTCGCCAACTTGTATTCCTCCCCCCACCTGATGAAGGAACCTGCACTTTCATCTGCACCTTCCTCTTTGTCCCCGTGTAAGGTGGTATGGTATGCGGGAAGAGGAACCTGACTTTCAGCAGGGTCACAATCTTGCTGTGTAGCGTGCATGGGGAATTTTGCGTTATGGGTCAATGTACCAGCAGACTCATCTATCACTGGCTGGGCAATGGGCAGGATGAGGAGGAAACACAGATATAGGCCCAAAGAATAAAGTTGGCTAAATGCAGTTCAAAATTGGTAACACAGGACTAACCAGGGGGCATTGCAGTGGAGGACAACTGGAATGAGAGGCTGACACAGAGAGTAGGCCCAAATCAGTAAGTAGTCGAAATGCAGTTCAAAATTGGCAACCGTAGTAAACAGGCGGCACAGCTTTGTTCAGTGGAGGAGAACAGCAAGGAGTGGCAGACACCGATAGTAGGCCCCAACCCAACTAGTAGGCCAAATGCAGTCTAACATTAACAACTACTTAACCAGAGCCTGAAAATGGAATTTCAGGACAGGAAACCAGGAGAACAGCAAGGAGTGGCAGACACCGATAGTAGGCCCCAAACCAACTAGTACGCCAAATGCAGTTGTTCCGTTTAACCACAATTTAATGAGAGCCTGAAGATAGAAGTTCAGGAAAGGCAACCTGGAGAAGACCTTGGAGTGTAACATACCATCTCTCTACACCCCATACCCAATTTGTGGGCCTAATGCAGCGTAGTTTCCAACAACTACTAAACGAGAGCCGGAAGATCGAAGCTCAGGAAAGGCAACCTGGAGAACACCTTGGAGTGGAACACACCATCTCTCTACACCCCATACCCAATTTGTAGGCCTAATGCAGTGTAGTTTCCAAGAACTACTAAACAAGAGCCGGAAGATCGAAGCTCAGGAAAGGCAACCTGGAGAACACCTTGGAGTGGAACACACCATCTCTCTACACCCCATACCCAATTTGTAGGCCTAATGCAGTGTAGTTTCCAAGAACTACTAAACGAGAGCCGGAAGATCGAAGCTCAGGAAAGGCAACCTGTAGAACACCTTGGAGTGGAACACACCATCTCTCTACACCCCATACCCAATTTGTAGGCCTAATGCAGTGTAGTTTCCAAGAACTACTAAAAGAGAGCCGGAAGATCGGAGCTCAGGAAAGGTAACCTGGAGAACACCTTGGAGTGGAAGACACCATCTCTCTACACCCCATACCCAATTTGTAGGCCTAATGCAGTGTAGTTTCCAAGAACTACTAAACGAGAGCCGGAAGATCGAAGCTCAGGAAAGGCAACCTGGAGAACACCTTGGAGTGGAACACACCATCTCTCTACACCCCATACCCAATTTGTAGGCCTAATGCAGTGTAGTTTCCAACAACTACTAAACGAGAGCATGAAGATCGAAGCATTGGCGAGGAAACCTGGGGAACACCTTGGAGTGGAACACACCATCTCTCTACACCCCATACCCAATTTGTAGGCCTAATGCAGTGTAGTTTCCAAGAACTACTAAACGAGAGCCGGAAGATCGAAGCTCAGGAAAGGCAACCTGGAGAACACCTTGGAGTTGAACACACCATCTCTCTACACCCCATACCCAATTTGTAGGCCTAATGCAGTGTAGTTTCCAAGAACTACTAAACGAGAGCCGGAAGACCGAAGCAATGTGGACGAAACCTGGGGAACACCTTGGAGTGGAACACACCATCTCTCTACACCCCATACCCAATTTGTAGGCCTAATGCAGTGTAGTTTTCTACAACTACTAAACGAGAGTCGGAAGACCGAAGCAATGTGGACGAAACCTGGGGAACACCTTGGAGTGGAACACACCATCTCTCTACACCCCATACCCAATTTGTAGGTCTAATGCAGCGTAGTTTCCAACAACTACTAAACGAGAGCATGAAGATCGAAGCATTGGCGAGGAAACCTGGGGAACACCTTGGAGTGGAACACACCATCTCTCTACACCCCATACCCAATTTGTAGGCCTAATGCAGCGTAGTTTCCAACAACTACTAAACGAGAGCCGGAAGATCGAAGCTCAGGAAAGGCAACCTGGAGAACACCTTGTAGTGGAACACACCATCTCTCTACACCCCATACCCAATTTGTAGGCCTAATGCAGTGTAGTTTCCAACAACTACTAAACGAGAGCCGGAAGATCGGAGCTCAGGAAAGGTAACCTGGAGAACACCTTGGAGTGGAACACACCATCTCTCTACACCCCATACCCAATTTGTAGGCCTAATGCAGTGTAGTTTCCAAGAACTACTAAACGAGAGCCGGAAGATCGAAGCTCAGGAAAGGCAACCTAGAGAACACCTTGGAGTGGAACATACCATCTCTCTACACCCCATACCCAATTTGTAGGCCGAATGCAGTGTAGTTTCCAACAACTACTAAACGAGAGCCGGAAGATCGAAGCTCAGGAAAGGCAACCTGGAGAACACCTTGGAGTGGAACACACCATCTCTCTACACCCCATACCCAATTTGTAGGCCTAATGCAGCGTAGTTTCCAACAACTACTAAACGAGAGCATGAAGATCGAAGCATTGGCGAGGAAACCTGGGGAACACCTTGGAGTGGAACACACCATCTCTCTACACCCCATACCCAATTTGTAGGCCTAATGCAGCGTAGTTTCCAACAACTACAAAACGAGAGCCGGAAGATCGAAGCTCAGGAAAGGCAACCTGGAGAACACCTTGGAGTGGAACACACCATCTCTCTACACCCCATACCCAATTTGTAGGCCTAATGCAGTGTAGTTTCCAACAACTACTAAACGAGAGCCGGAAGATCGGAGATCAGGAAAGGTAACCTGGAGAACACCTTGGAGTGGAACACACCATCTCTCTACACCCCATACCCAATTTGTAGGCCTAATGCAGTGTAGTTTCCAACAACTACTAAACGAGAGCATGAAGATCGAAGCCTTGGCGAGGAAACCTGGGGAACACCTTGGAGTGGAACACACCATCTCTCTACACCCCATACCCAATTTGTAGGCCTAATGCAGTGTAGTTTCCAAGAACTACTAAACGAGAGCCGGAAGATCGAAGCTCAGGAAAGGCAACCTGGAGAACACCTTGGAGTGGAACACACCATCTCTCTACACCCCATACCCAATTTGTAGGCCTAATGCAGTGTAGTTTCCAACAACTACTAAACGAGAGCATTAAGATCGAAGCAATGGCGAGGAAACCTGGGGCACACCTTGGGTAGGCAGACACCGTTAGTAGGCCCTACCAAAGTTGTACCCCCAATGCAGTTTTAAAATTCCTAGAGGCTGAAAACAAGACTATTGACGCTCAGCTTTTTTCAAAGGAACACAGCTGAATTGAGTGGCGCAGACAGACACAGGTAGTAGGACTTAACCCAAAAATGTGGCTCACTGCAGCTTAAAAAAGTTACAGGGGTACACAAGCAGCAGTGCTCTGGGCAGTGGAGGACAAGTTCAATAGTGGACCGCAGACAGACTTTGTACGCCTACTATTAAAAAAAGGATGCTCTATGCAATTAAAAATAGGTTCCAGGGGTCCACGGGCAGCAGTGGTGTGGTCAGTGGACGAGTATTGGAAGGAGGGACCGCAGACAGGCGTAGTAGGCCTAACATAACAAAATTAGGCTGTAGACACTGTAAAATTGGTTCCAGGGGTACACGGGCAGCAGTGGTGTGGTCAGTGGAGGCCTAGTTGAAGGAGTGACCGCAGACAGGCATCGATGGCCTAAAATAAAAAAATTGGGCTGGCTGTAGGCAATTTTAAATTGGTTCCAGGGGTACACGGGCAGCAGTGGTGTGGTCAGTGGAGGCCTAGTGGAAGGAGTGACCGCAGACAGGCATCGAAGGCCTAAAATAATAACACATGGCTGTAGGCAATTTTAAATTGGTTCCAGGGGTACACGGGCAGCAGTGGCCTGGTCAGTGTAGTAGTAGTAGAAAGAACGGACCGCAGACAGGCATCTAAGGCCTAAAATAAAAAAATTGGGCTGGCTGTAGGCAATTTTAAATTGGTTCCAGGGGTACACGGGCAGCAGTGGTGTGGTCAGTGGAGGCATATTGTAAGGAGTAGAAAATTCCTTGGAGAAGGGAATGGCACTAGGGTATCAATTGCAGCTTTATATTCCTCGCACTCATTACATGGATCGCTCACACATGCGGTATGCAAAAAGCCACTGAGATGCGGTGCTCAGCTAATGAGGTAATACCAATCTTCATAAACAAAAGTTGAAAAAGTAGCGGCACTCACCAGTCTGCTCAAAATTATGTCTTTAATGTGTCTTCAATCCATAGTACAGATTATGCGGACACAATGCAGGTAGTTACGAGGGTGCGGGGAGTGAAGGGGGACGACGGCCGTTTCGTGCGCTCTGCACTTCGACGGGTCCATAGGGTTAAAATGATGTCATTTCCTTATAAAGGGTGTATGCACATCAAGCTAAATTACTGACACATGTTATTTTTATATATTACAACAAGTATCTAAACTTAATAACAAGATAACAAGATAACAAAACATAGTCAGTAACTAAATCACTATTTGCTAGTTGCAACTCCAGACGATTATTCAAAGGAATACGGCCATGTCTAATTTATCGTTTAGGCCAAGCGGTCCTTGTGCGTTAGTTCTAATAATCCATTTCCCTTCCTCCCTCAGGAGGAGTCTATCATGGTTACCCCCTTGGGGTGGGAATTTCACTATTTTTATACCGGCGAACTGCAAGAATTCAGGATTACTTTTATGTTTCTCTTGCATGTGCGTTATGAGTCTCATACAACCCTTTCCTGATGTCACCGAATTATAGTGTTCACGGAAACGCACGAATAAAGGCCGTATAGTTTTTCCTATGTAATAAAAATTACACGGACAGAACATAACGTACACAACGAACTTACTTTTGCATGTTATAAAATCGGTAACTTTGTGTGTTATTCCTCCGATTTTTAGAGGATTATCCAATTTATGCAAATGGCAAAATTTACAATTTTTGCATCTAAAGTTTCCTTTGGGGGAATCCTTCGTTAACCAATTATTTTGCGTCGGCAGCAATCTATTATGCACTAATAGGTCACCCAAATTTTTAGTACGCTTGTAAGCGAATTGTGGGTCTAAAGTTGTTAATTTTGATAAATCTCTGTCGGTTTGCAATATGTGCCAGTTTTTTCTTACCGCAGCATAGACAGCTTTATCAATTGGGCTATGCGAAAAAGTAAAGGTGAATTTTCGGTTGCTGGTCCCTGTATATATTAACGGTTTACTTTTTGACCTTTTTAATAATTCTATTTGAGTTAGTTTTCCAGCCCGTTCTTCCGCCTGTTGTAAAGTTTTTAATGGGTACCCTCTATTTAAAAAGCGGTTTTTTAATTCTGCCACTTGTTGTTTATAATTTTCATCGTTATTATTTATTTTTCTTAGTCTGACCATTTGGCTATAAGGTATGCTTTTTCTCGTATGGACGGGATGGGCACTGTCATAATGCAGGAGGTTATTAGTCGCAGTAGGTTTTCTAAATACTGTGGTGTTTATAGCTCCCTCCGTTATTTCGATTTTTACATCCAGAAACTCCAATGATTTTTTACTAAAACAAGAGGTGAAACACATGTTTTCATCATTATGCATGTTTAAATCAGAAACAAAGTTATCAAAATCCTGTTCTGTGCCGTCCCATATAATAAAAATGTCGTCGGCAAAACGTAAATACGTTCGGATATGCTTTAAATAAGGATTGTCGATTGTGGTTATGTATTTCTCCTCGAATGCTGCGAGAAAGAGGTTTGCGAATACGCAAGCGACTGGTGTACCCATCGCGGTACCGGTGCTTTGCGCATACCATCTATCCATAAATTTGAATGCATTATGCGATAGTACAAAGGAGAGGCTTTCAATGATGAATGAAATAAAGTTTTGATCTTTGCCTGTGTTCTGTAAAATCCTTTCGACCGCATAGATGCCTCGATCTTGTGGAATCCTTGTATACAAATTTACAACATCAATAGAGGCAAGAGAGAAATTAGTCTGCCAATCTATGTCTTTCAACACTCGTAGAAAATCCCCACTATCTTTGACAAATGAGGGTATTTTTTTCAATAAAGGTTTTAGCAACCAATCAAGAAATTGAGACAATGGCTCTGTGATGGAATTTAAGCCCGAGATTATTGGGCGACCGGGAGGTTTCTCTGCACACTTGTGTATTTTTGGTATGCTATACCAGTGAGGTATGTTAGGGAATTCTGGTATAAGTTTTTCCGCCCTATTTTTCCTTAGAATTCCTCTTTCCACATATTTGTTCAACAAAGCTCTCAACCTTTCTTTGTATTTATTTGTGGGATTACTATCCAGAGGTTGATATGTTTTTTTATCATTCAATTGCGATAACGCCTCACTGATGTAATAGTTTTTATCTAAGATGACTAAATTCCCACCTTTGTCCGATTTTCTTATTATTATGTCGTCCCAGCTCCGTATTTCTCGTAACGCTCTCAATTCACCCTCTGATAAATTTTTAGGGGATTTCGGATAGATTAACGCTTCTACATCCTTCAAAACAGCATTCTGAAAGATGTCTATTACATTGCCTGGAGGCGTCGGGGGCACAAACTTAGATTGGATTCCTCCCTTGAATGGTTCAATTTTCTGGTCATCCTCCGATGTAATATTTATACTATCTTCATTAATACTCATAAGTAAAACAGCATCTTCAATGTCCTGCGAGTTCGCAGGGGGATAAGCTATAAATCCTAAATTTCCTATAGAAGCTGGAACATCCGTAGTGTAAAGGGAAATATCAGTTCTTTTATCTTTTGAATTGCTATAATATTTGTGAAGGTGAAGTTTCCTTATGTTTTTGAAGAAGTCAATTTTAAAGTCCGTAGCGTTGAAGTCTTCTGGTATACAAAAATTTAAACCACGGGTGAGGAGTTTTTCTTGATCGTCTGTCAATATCCTTGTCGACAAATTTATTATTTGAAAGGCATTTTCAGGAGCTGTTAATTTCTCCACGATACTTGTTTTCGCTTTCTCCTTGTGTTTACGGCCTCCCCTCCGTGTTTTTCTTCTAAAGGGATTTCTGGGTGTTTTGAAGTTGTGGCTTTATCTCGATCTTCTGTCAAATCATCCATACCGCTAGAGTCAGAATCAGTGATCCATCCATCTCTTGAACTCTTCTTTTTATTTTTATTTTTATAAGATGTAAAAGGTTTCCCATTAAATCTTTTTTGTTTATTTTTATTCCAATTAAAAATTTGGCCGGAAGTATAGTCATTTTTATCTCTTAAGAATTTTGTTTTCTTCTTTTCCTTAGTGTCCATTTGTGTTACAATTAGTTTCTTTTCCAACTTTTTTAAAAAGGATTTATTTTGTTCCGCTGTTACTCTTGTTGTTAATTCTTTTTTCGATTTCTCCAATTGATTACACAGAGCCATATATTCTTTTTCGTTCTGCCTTATGACGAGCTTTAAGAGATTTAATGAACATTCTAGATGTATTTGTTCCCATTCATGTTGGAAACTAGGATCATCCTTAAACTGCGAAATTTCTTTGTAAACGCGAAGTCCCCTCGGCACTCGATTGCATTCCACGTATGATTTTAATGATTTAATCGTCCAAAATAATTTGGTTTCTTTCTCTGCCAAAAAGCCGATTTTAGTTTCAAGAGTTTTCGTGCTAATTACTTCCAATTCGTCTCTCATGTTGCAACTTGCAAAAAATTCCACCGCACCCTCTCTTCCTGCTAATAGCCCAGAACCCGCAGTGGAGTCTAATTCCAAGTCAGTAATGTCTTCACTTTGAACATCCATAATGAAAAATACGGGTTATATGCAGATATGTCCTGTGCTCAATTCCAAAATATATATAACAAGATAATGTCTAGAAAATTCCTTGGAGAAGGGAATGGCACTAGGGTATCAATTGCAGCTTTATATTCCTCGCACTCATTACATGGATCGCTCACACATGCGGTATGCAAAAAGCCACTGAGATGCGGTGCTCAGCTAATGAGGTAATACCAATCTTCATAAACAAAAGTTGAAAAAGTAGCGGCACTCACCAGTCTGCTCAAAATTATGTCTTTAATGTGTCTTCAATCCATAGTACAGATTATGCGGACACAATGCAGGTAGTTACGAGGGTGCGGGGAGTGAAGGGGGACGACGGCCGTTTCGTGCGCTCTGCACTTCGACGGGTCCATAGGGTTAAAATGATGTCATTTCCTTATAAAGGGTGTATGCACATCAAGCTAAATTACTGACACATGTTATTTTTATATATTACAACAAGTATCTAAACTTAATAACAAGATAACAAGATAACAAAACATAGTCAGTAACTAAATCACTATTTGCTAGTTGCAACTCCAGACGATTATTCAAAGGAATACGGCCATGTCTAATTTATCGTTTAGGCCAAGCGGTCCTTGTGCGTTAGTTCTAATAATCCATTTCCCTTCCTCCCTCAGGAGGAGTCTATCATGGTTACCCCCTTGGGGTGGGAATTTCACTATTTTTATACCGGCGAACTGCAAGAATTCAGGATTACTTTTATGTTTCTCTTGCATGTGCGTTATGAGTCTCATACAACCCTTTCCTGATGTCACCGAATTATAGTGTTCACGGAAACGCACGAATAAAGGCCGTATAGTTTTTCCTATGTAATAAAAATTACACGGACAGAACATAACGTACACAACGAACTTACTTTTGCATGTTATAAAATCGGTAACTTTGTGTGTTATTCCTCCGATTTTTAGAGGATTATCCAATTTATGCAAATGGCAAAATTTACAATTTTTGCATCTAAAGTTTCCTTTGGGGGAATCCTTCGTTAACCAATTATCTCGTTAACTCGTCTGGAGTTGCAACTAGCAAATAGTGATTTAGTTACTGACTATGTTTTGTTATCTTGTTATCTTGTTATTAAGTTTAGATACTTGTTGTAATATATAAAAATAACATGTGTCAGTAATTTAGCTTGATGTGCATACACCCTTTATAAGGAAATGACATCATTTTAACCCTATGGACCCGTCGAAGTGCAGAGCGCACGAAACGGCCGTCGTCCCCCTTCACTCCCCGCACCCTCGTAACTACCTGCATTGTGTCCGCATAATCTGTACTATGGATTGAAGACACATTAAAGACATAATTTTGAGCAGACTGGTGAGTGCCGCTACTTTTTCAACTTTTGTTTATGAATATTGTAAGGAGTGACCGCAGACAGGCATCGAAGGCCTAAAATAATAACCCATGGCTGTAGGCAATTTTAAATTGGTTCCAGGGGTACACGGGCAGCAGTGGTGTGGTAAGTGGAGGCCTAGTGAAAGGAGTGACCGCAGACAGGCATCGAAGGCCTAAAATAAAAAAATTGGGCTGGCTGTAGGCAATTTTAAATTGGTTCCAGGGGTACACGGGCAGCAGTGGTGTGGTCAGTGGAGGCATATTGTAAGGAGTGACCGCAGACATGCATCGAAGGCCTAAAACAATAACACATGGCTGTAGGCAATTTTAAATTGGTTCCAGGGGTACACGGGCAGCAGTGGTGTGGTCAGTGGAGGCCTAGTGGAAGGAGTGACCACAGACAGGCATCGAAGGCCTAAAATAATAACACATGGCTGTAGGCAATTTTAAATTGGTTCCAGGGGTACACGGGCAGCAGTGGTGTGGTCAGTGGAGGCCTAGCGGAAGGAGTGACCGCAGACAGGCATCGAAGGCCTAAAATAATAACACATGGCTGTAGGCAATTTTAAATTGGTTCCAGGGGTACACGGGCAGCAGTGGTGTGGTCAGTGGAGGCCTAGTGGAAGGAGTGACCGCAGACAGGCATCGAAGGCCTAAAATAATAACACATGGCTGTAGGCAATTTTAAATTGGTTCCAGGGGTACACGTGCAGCAGTGGTGTGGTCAGTGGAGGCCTAGTGGAAGGAGTGACCGCAGACAGGCATCGAAGGCCTAAAATAATAACACATGGCTGTAGGCAATTTTAAATTGGTTCCAGGGGTACACGGGCAGCAGTGGTGTGGTCAGTGGAGGCATAGTGGAAGGAGTGACCGCAGACAGGCTTCGAAGGCTTAACATAACAAAAATGTCAATACAATGGTATTGTCAGTGGCAGGCATTGAAGGATGTCAGCGCATAGACTAAACATTGGTGGAGCTGTGAGATAATTTTGCAAGTGGTAGAGCACTGTTTGAGCTGGGGGGGGGAACTGTCTTGTGGCCGGCGGTACAGGCCCAGGGCCCCTCATATTACAACGGTGTGTCTGACGTTGGGTGCGCACCACCACCGCCAGAGACACTTTATTGTACTAGGAGGGACCCAGTGGCAGTGCCGTCGACCAAAAGCGGGCACACCCACCTCTTCAGACAAACAGCACTCTCACGGGTGCTGTCGCCAAGTGTCGATACCACGGCCCCGTGTGGGGAGTTTGGCCATTTAGTGAGGTGTAAACATGTCATATGCTGGACAATCAGGTGCAGAAAATTACGAGATTGGAAAAGGCATTCAGAATAGTCCACAGGCAAGACCTTTTCATAGGAAAGCTAGGTGTCAGCCGGGCAAGGTGGGGCAAAAGATTTCGAAATCCAGTTGTGGTTCATTTTAATGAAGGTTAGATCATCTACATTTTGGGTAGCCAGACGAGTCCTTTTTTCTGTTAGTATTGAACCTGCAGCACTGAATACTCTTTCTGATAGGACACTAGCTGCCGGGCAAGCAAGCTCCTGCAATGCATATTCTGCCAATTCTGGCCAGGTGTCTAATTTTGATGCCCAGTAATCAAATGGGAATGACGGTTGAGGGAGAACATCGATAAGGGATGAAAAATAGTTTGTAACCATACTGGACAAATGTTGTCTCCTGTCACTTTGAATTGATGCTGCAGTACCTGTCCTGTCTGCGGTCATAGCAAAATCACTCCACAACCTGGTCAGAAAACCCCTCTGGCCAACGCCACTTCTGATTTCTGCCCCTCTAACTCCTCTGGTCTGCTGGCCCCTGCAGCTCGTGTGAGAACGATCACGGGCGCTGTGTGCAGGGAATGCCAGAAGCAAACGGTCAACAAGAGTTGATTGTTTGGTTGCTAATATTAGTTCCAAGTTCTCATGTGGCATTATATTTCGCAATTTGCCTTTATAGCGAGGATCAAGGAGGCAAGCCCACCAGTAATCGTCATCGTTCATCATTTTAGTTATGCGTGTGTCCCTTTTGAGGATACGTAAGGCATAATCCGCCATGTGGGCCAAAGTTCCAGTTCTCAAATCTGCGGTTGTGCTTGGTTGAGGGGCAGTTTCAGGCAAATCCACGTCACTTGTGTCCCTCCAAAAACCAGAACCCGGCCTTGCCGCGCCACCAATTTCCAGTGGCCCCGGAAAAGCTTCCTCATTAAAAATATAATCATCCCCATCTTCCTCCTCGTCCTCCTCCTCCTCTTCGCCCGCTAACTCGTCCTGTACACTGCCCTGGCCAGACAATGGCTGACTGTCATCAAGGCTTTCCTCTTCCTCAGCTGCAGACGCCTGATCCTTTATGTGCGTCAAACTTTGCATCAGCAGACGCATTAGGGGGATGCTCATGCTTATTATGGCGTTGTCTGCACTAACCAGCCGTGTGCATTCCTCAAAACACTGAAGGACTTGACACATGTCTTGAATCTTCGACCACTGCACACCTGACAACTCCATGTCTGCCATCCTACTGCCTGCCCGTGTATGTGTATCCTCCCACAAAAACATAACAGCCCGCCTCTGTTCGCACAGTCTCTGAAGCATGTGCAGTGTTGAGTTCCACCTTGTTGCAACGTCTATGATTAGGCGATGCTGGGGAAGGTTCAAAGAACGCTGATAGGTCTGCATACGGCTGGAGTGTACGGGCGAACGGCGGATATGTGAGCAAAGTCCACGCACTTTGAGGAGCAGGTCGGATAACCCCGGATAACTTTTCAGGAAGCACTGCACCACCAGGTTTAAGGTGTGAGCCAGGCAAGGAATGT
This sequence comes from Ranitomeya imitator, assembly GCF_032444005.1. Classification (NCBI taxonomy): domain Eukaryota; kingdom Metazoa; phylum Chordata; class Amphibia; order Anura; family Dendrobatidae; genus Ranitomeya; species Ranitomeya imitator. Next base: position 637,199,816 of record NC_091284.1, read on the forward strand.
GTTTCAGTTGGGAAAGGGAGATGGCAGCCATGAAATTCCTTCCGTTATCACTCACTACCTTGCCTGCCTCAAGATCTACAGTGCCCAGCCACGACTGCGTTTCTTTCTGCAAGAACTCGGACAGAACTTCAGCGGTGTGTCTGTTGTCGCCCAAACACTTCATAGCCAATACAGCCTGCTGACGTTTGCCAGTAGCTGCCCCATAATGGGAGACCTGGTGTGCAACAGTGGCAGCTGCGGATGGAGTGGTTGTGCGACTGCGGTCTGTGGACGAGCTCTCGCTTCTGCAGGAGGACGAAGAGGAGGAGGAGGGGGTGCGAACGGCTACAGCCAACTGTTTCCTAGACCGTGGGCTAGGCAGAACTGTCCCAAACTTGCTGTCCCCTGTGGACCCTGCATCCACAACATTCACCCAGTGTGCCGTGATGGACACGTAACGTCCCTGGCCATGCCTACTGGTCCATGCATCTGTTGTCAGGTGCACCTTCGTGCTCACAGATTGCCTGAGTGCATGGACGATGCACTCTTTAACATGCTGGTGGAGGGCTGGGATGGCTTTTCTGGAAAAAAAGTGTCGACTGGGTAGCTCGTAGCGTGGTACAGCGTAGTCCATCAGGGCTTTGAAAGCTTCGCTTTCAACTAACCGGTAGGGCATCATCTCTAACGAGATTAGTCTAGCTATGTGGGCGTTCAAACCCTGTGTACGCGGATGCGAGGCTAAGTACTTCCTTTTTCTAACCATAGTCTCATGTAGGGTGAGCTGGACTGGAGAGCTGGAGATCGTGGAACTAGCGGGGGTGCCGGTGGACATGGCAGACTGAGAGACGGTGGGAGATGGTATTGTTGCCGCCGGTGCCCTAGATGCAGTGTTTCCTACTACGAAACTGGTGATTCCCTGACTCTGACTGCTTTGGCCTGGCAAAGAAACCTGCACAGATACTGCAGGTGGTGCGGAAAATGGTGGCCCTACACTGCCGGAAGGGATGTTGCGTTGCTGACTAGCTTCATTGGCCGAGGGTGCTACAACCTTAAGGGACGTTTGGTAGTTAGTCCAGGCTTGCAAATGCATGGTGGTTAAATGTCTATGCATGCAACTTGTATTGAGACTTTTCAGATTCTGCCCTCTGCTTAAGGTAGTTGAACATTTTTGACAGATGACTTTGCGCTGATCAATTGGATGTTGTTTAAAAAAATGCCAGACTGCACTCTTTCTAGCATCGGATACCTTTTCAGGCATTGCAGACTGAGCTTTAATCGGATGGCCACGCTGTCCTCCAACAGGTTTTGGCTTTGCCACGTGTTTTGGGCAAGATACGGGCCCGGCAGATGGAACCTGTTGCGATGTTGATGCCTGCTGCGGCCCCTCCTCCTCCGCTTCAGAACTGCTGCCGCCTGCACCCTGTTCCCCCAATGGCTGCCAATCGGGGTCAAGAACTGGGTCATCTATTACCTCTTCTTGTAGCTCGTGTGCAACTTCGTCTGTGTCACCGTGTCGGTCGGTGGTATAGCGTTCGTGATGGGGCAACATAGTCTCATCAGGGTCTGATTCTTGATCATTACCCTGCGAGGGCAATGTTGTGGTCTGAGTCAAAGGACCAGCATAGTAGTCTGGCTGTGGCTGTGCATCAGTGCACTCCATGTCAGATTCAACTTGTAATGGGCATGGACTGTTAACTGCTTCACTTTCTAAGCCAGGGACGGTATGTGTAAAGAGCTCCATGGAGTAACCCGTTGTGTCGCCTGCTGCATTCTTCTCTGTTGTTGTTTTTGCTGAAGAGGACAAGGAAGCGACTTGTCCCTGACCGTGAACATCCACTAACGACGCGCTGCTTTGACATTTACCAGTTTCACGAGAGGAGGCAAAAGAGCTAGAGGCTGAGTCAGCAAGATAAGCCAAAACTTGCTCTTGCTGCTCCGGCTTTAAAAGCAGTTTTTCTACTCCCAGAAAAGGGAGCGTTCGAGGCCTTGTGTAGCTCCACCACTACCACTACCCTCATTACCAGCTGACAATGAACGCCCCCGGCCACGACCTCTTCCACCAGACTTCCTCATTGTTTTAAAAACGTAACCAAACTAACGGTATTTGTTGCTGTCACACAACTTACACGGTGAGCTATAACTTCAGTATGATTTAGCTACCCCTTTACAGGTGAGTGAGACCACAACGAAAATCAGGCACAATGTTACACACTCTGTTGTTGGTGGCAACAAATGAGAGAGATGCCACACACGCAGGACTGTCACTGAAGCACAAATGTAAATATTAATCTCCCACTGATTTGATTTTTTTTTTTTTTCAGGGAGACTTTAGGAAAAAAAAATAATAGAATAAAATGATTTTTTCAGGAACAATTTAGAAACCAAATAAATTAAAATGATTTTTTCAGGGAGAATTTAGAAAACAAATAAAACAAAAAAAGGCTTTCTATGGCCCACTGAGTGAGAGATGACGCACACAGGAGTCAGGAGTGGCACACAAGCCCAGAGGCCAATATTTATCTCCCACTGATTGATGTAGTGATTTTTTCAGGTAGATTTTGGAACCCAAATCAAGCTAAAAAAAAATAGGCTTTCTATGGCCCACAATTGGAGAGAGAGAGAGAGATGGCACACCCAGGAGTCAAGACTGGCACACAAGCAGAAAGGGCAATATTAATCTCCCACTGATTTGATTTTTTTTTTTTTTCAGGGAGACTTTAGGAAAAAAAAATAATAGAATAAAATGATTTTTTCAGGAAGAATTTAGAAACCAAATAAAATAAAATGATTTTTTCAGGGAGAATTTAGAAAACAAATAAAACAAAAAAAAGGCTTTCTATGGCCCACTGAGTGAGAGATGACGCACACAGGAGTCAGGAGTGGCACACAAGCCCAGAGGCCAATATTTATCTCCCACTGATTGATGTAGTGATTTTTTCAGGTAGATTTTGGAACCCAAATCAAGCTAAAAAAATAATAGGCTTTCTATGGCCCACAATTGGAGAGAGAGAGAGAGATGGCACACCCAGGAGTCAAGACTGGCACACAAGCAGAAAGGGCAATAATAATCTCCCACTGATTTGTTTTTTTGTTTTTTTTTCAGGGAGACTTTAGGAAAAAAAAAAAATAGAATGAAATGATTTTTTCAGGAAGAATTTAGAAACCAAATAAATTAAAATGATTTTTTCAGGGAGAATTTAGAAAACAAATAAAACAAAAAAAGGCTTTCTATGGCCCACTGAGTGAGAGATGACGCACACAGGAGTCAGGAGTGGCACACAAGCCCAGAGGCCAATATTTATCTCCCACTGATTGATGTAGTGATTTTTTCAGGTAGATTTTGGAACCCAAATCAAGCTAAAAAAATAATAGGCTTTCTATGGCCCACAATTGGAGAGAGAGTGAGAGTTGGCACACCCAGGAGTCAAGACTGGCACACAAGCAGAAAGGGCAATATTAATCTCCCACTGATTTGTTTTTTTTTTGTTTTTTTTCAGGGAGACTTTAGGAAAAAAAAATAATAGAATAAAATGATTTTTTCAGGAAGAATTTAGAAACCAAATAAATTAAAATGATTTTTTCAGGGAGAATTTAGAAAACAAATAAAACAAAAAAAGGCTTTCTATGGCCCACTGAGTGAGAGATGACGCACACAGGAGTCAGGAGTGGCACACAAGCCCAGAGGCCAATATTTATCTCCCACTGATTGATGTAGTGATTTTTTCAGGTAGATTTTGGAACCCAAATCAAGCTAAAAAAATAATAGGCTTTCTATGGCCCACAATTGGAGAGAGAGAGAGAGATGGCACACCCAGGAGTCAAGACTGGCACACAAGCAGAAAGGGCAATATTAATCTCCCACTGATTTTTTTTTTTTTGTTTTTTTTTCAGGGAGACTTTAGGAAAAAAAAATAATAGAATAAAATGATTTTTTCAGGAAGAATTTAGAAACCAAATAAATTAAAATGATTTTTTCAGGGAGAATTTAGAAAACAAATAAAACAAAAAAAGGCTTTCTATGGCCCACTGAGTGAGAGATGACGCACACAGGAGTCAGGAGTGGCACACAAGCCCAGAGGCCAATATTTATCTCCCACTGATTGATGTAGTGATTTTTTCAGGTAGATTTTGGAACCCAAATCAAGCTAAAAAAATAATAGGCTTTCTATGGCCCACAATTGGAGAGAGAGAGAGAGATGGCACACCCAGGAGTCAAGACTGGCACACAAGCAGAAAGGGCAATATTAATCTCCCACTGATTTTTTTTTTTTTGTTTTTTTTTCAAGGAGACTTTAGGAAAAAAAAATAATAGAATAAAATGATTTTTTCAGGAACAATTTAGAAACCAAATAAAATAAAATGATTTTTTCAGGGAGAATTTAGAAAACAAATAAAACAAAAAAAGGCTTTCTATGGCCCACTGAGTGAGAGATGACGCACACAGGAGTCAGGAGTGGCACACAAGCCCAGAGGCCAATATTTATCTCCCACTTTTTTTTTTTTGTTCCAGGGAAAATTTATAAACCCAATAAAAAAAATAATAAATAGGCTTTCTATGGCCCACTATCTGAGAGAGAGAGATGGCACGCTTAGGACTGGCACACAAGCCCAAAGGCCAATATTAATCTCCCTTTTTTTTTTCAGGGAGAATTTATAAAACCAAAAAAAAAAAAAAATAAATAGGCTTTCTATGGCCCACTATTTGTGAGAGAGATGGCACGCTCAGGACTGGCACACAAGCCCAGAGGCCAATATTAATCTCCCACTTTTTTTTTTTTGTTCCAGGGAAAATTTATAAACCCAATAAAAAAAATAATAAATAGGCTTTCTATGGCCCACTATCTGAGAGAGAGAGATGGCATGCTTAGGACTGGCACACAAGCCCAAAGGCCAATATTAATCTCCCACTGATTGATTTATTGATTTTTTCAGGTAGAATTTAGAACCCAAATAAAGCAAAAAAAAAAAAAAATGGTCTTTCTATGGCCCACTGAGTGAGTGATGATGCACACAGGAGTCAGGAGTGGCACACAAGCCCTGAGGCCAATATTTTTCTCCCACTGATTGATGTAGTGATTTTTTCAGGTAGATTTTAGAACCCAAATCAAGCAAAAAAATAAATAGGCTTTCTATGGCCCACTGACTGAGAGATGGCACACACAGGAGTCAAGAGTGGCACACAAGCCCTGAGGCCAATATTTTTCTCCCACTGATTGATGTAGTGATTTTTTCAGGTAGATTTTATAACCCAAATCAAGCAAAAAAATAAATAGGCTTTCTATGGCCCACTGAGTGAGAGATGACACAGACAGGGATGGCACTCTAGCAGAAATGTCAATCTTAATCTCCCACAAAAAAAAAAAAAAAAACAGGGAGTGTCCTTCAATTACTATCTCCCTGCAGTAATCTCAGCCAGGTATGGCAGGCAGCAATAAGGAGTGGACTGATGCACAAATTAAATAAAAAGTGTGTACAAACAAAAAAGATAGCTGTGCAGAAAGGAAGGAACAAGAGGATTTGTGCTTTGAAAAAAGCAGTTGGTTTGCACAGCGGCGTACACACAGCAATGCAGCTATCAGGGAGCCTTCTAGGGCAGCCCAATGAGCTACAGCGCTGAGGGGAAAAAAAAAAATGTAGCTTCCACTATCCCTGCACACCGAAGGTGGTGTTGGGCAGTGGAAATCGCTACAGCACAAGCGGTTTGGTGGTTAATGGACCCTGCCTAACGCTATCCCTGCTTCTGACGAAGCGGCAGCAACCTCTCCCTAAGCTCAGATCAGCAGCAGTAACATGGCGGTCGGCGGGAACGCCCCTTTATAGCCCCTGTGATGCCGCAGACAGCAAGCCAATCACTGCAATGCCCTTCTCTAAGATGGTGGGGACCAGGACCTATGTCATCACGCTGCCCACACTCTGCGTTTACCTTCATTGGCTGAGAAATGGCGCTTTTCGCGTCATTGAAACGCGACTTTGGCGCGAAAGTCGCGTACCGCATGGCCGACCCCGCACAGGGGTCGGATCGGGTTTCATGAAACCCGACTTTGCCAAAAGTCGGCGACTTTTGAAAATGAACGACCCGTTTCGCTCAACCCTAATTACAGGAGAAACAGAGTGTAGGATGAGGCCTAATTGGAGCAAGTTTCAAATCTGTGGTAGTGTGAGTGTGGAAGGAGCAGGAGAAATTGCCGGATACACAGCAGGGGATCAGCTGACGTTACTGAACCCCAATAACACGGCAGCAAGTGTTGACTGTGCAGACAGCACTTCTGAGCAGCAACTGGCGGTGTTGGAGCCCAGGGTTAATCAGGGTGTAGGCCGAGGCCTATTTGGAGCAAGTTTAATATCTGAAATAGTTTGAGTTTGGAGGTAGCAGGAGCATTTGCTGGATACACAGCAGGGAGCAGCTGACGTTACTGAACCCCACTAACACGGGAGCTAGTGTTTTCCTCTGTGCAGATAGCACTTCCGAGCAGCAACTGGCGGTGTTGGAGCCCAGGGATTACAGGAGAAACAGAGTGTAGCATGAGGCCTAATTGGAGCAAGTTTCAAATCTGTGGTAGTGTGAATGTGGAGGGAGCAGGAAAAATTGCTGGATACACAGCAGGGGATCAGCTGACGTTACTGAAACCCAATAACACTGGGTCATGTGTTGACTGTGCAGATGGCACTTCTGAGTAGCAACTGGTGGTGTTGGAGCCCAGGGATTACAGTTCAGGTGGTAGAAACATGAACACAACAGGAGACCTGAATACTGTTGCCAACCAATTATTTAATCTGGAAGAGGAGTGGCAAATTCCTGCAAGATCCAGGCTTTGTTCATTTTCAGAAAAGTAAGCAGGTCAACGTTATCGGAGGATAGTCACATGCGACGTCTGTTAGTACACCACCTGCGACACTAAAGATACGTTCCGATAATACACTAGCAGCAGAGCAAGTCAGCATCTCCAATGCATACTGGCTGAGCTCTGGCCATGTATCCAGCTTAGAGACCCAAAACTTGAAGGGAGAAAAGCCATCTGGGAGTACACTGAGAGGGCAAGACATGTAGTCTGTCACCATCTGATGGAAACGTTGCCTCCTGCTGACTGGAGCTGTCTGTGATGATGTAGACATTTGTGGCGGGCTACACAAAACTTTGCCACAGTTGGGCCATACTCGTCTTGCCTTGTGCTGAGGCACTGCTTTTGCTCCCTCTTTGTGCAGAGCTTCCTCCACTGCGTCACGCACTGAGCTGCTTTGTTAAGCACTAGCAGCACTGCTCTCGGTTGGACTGGAGAAGATGATAGAATGCACCAGTGTGTCTTGGTAGTCCCACATTTTACGCTCCCGATTCAACGGCTCCACAAATGGTCCTGAGGGTTAAAGAAGTACGAGGGTCCGGAACAGCACGGACAGGGCGCAGCGTCCCAAGAAGCACTGTGGGTCCAGCAGGGAGGAAGGAGGCGGTGGTCTCAGGACCATTTGTGGAGCCTCTATCTCCATTCATCGGACCAGTGTCGTCCTCCTCCTTTTTCTTCCATCACTGCTCACTAAGTGAGGTTTGAGAAAGACCTTTCAGGTCGAAACGTTACCTCAGAATTCCTTTTGACCACTGTGGTGTTACCTAATAAATACTTCATATGTCTGATGCATAATATTGTCTGAGTGCGGTTGTTTGCCCGAATTTATGGCACATGTGCTCAACTTGGTCGTTCAGAGTTTTTTGAGGGACTATCCAGATCTTGATGCACTGATGCACAAGGTCCGCCTAGAGTGTGCTCATTTGTGGCCTTTCAGCATGGCAAGATAGCGCATTGCAGCTCTGCAACCCCGATTCCGCCTTCTGGAACATCGCATCATATGTGACCTACCCACCAGGTGGAATTCAATGTAACATATATTGGAGCGGTTGTGTGAGCAGCAGCCAGCAGTAAAGGAGTACCAGCTGCATCAGGCGCAAAAAAGTCGCAGTGCGCCGTTGAGACTTCACAACCACTGAGTGGGCCACTATGAAGGTCGTCTGCCAGGTTTTGCGTGCCTTGGATGATTCCACGTGGATGGCGAGTGCAGATGATGCACTAGTCAGCATGACTGTCCCCCTTATCTGCCTGCTTGAAAGAACACTGCAAGCGCTAAGGGATGATGTTGTGGAAGAGGTGGAGGATGAGGAGTCACCAATTCCAATGGTGCAATGTGGTTCCTCACAAAGGCTTAGGCAGGGGACGCTTTGGGAGGAGGATGAGGAGGAGTCAATGGAGGAGGAAGACATCGGTCCAGAGGAGGGAGTTACACAATTCTCAAGTAGTCAGTGTGTAGAGCGAGGGTGGGGTGATGCAGAGCAGGCAGAGATCACGCCTCAAGCAGGGGACAATGTTTCTTGGCCAGTTGGCAGTCTGCAGCATATGTTTGATTTCATGCTGCAGTACCTGAGAAATGACCGCCGCATCGCCCACATTCTTACCACGGCTGATTATTGGGTGTAGACCCTCCTAGATCCATGCTACTGTGACAACTTACAAACCCTCATAAAACTGTTGCAGCGGGAGCGTAAACTGCGGGAGTACCAAGACAAACTGGTGCAGTCCATCATCTTCGCCAGTCCAATAGTGAGAAGTGCTGCTAGTGCTTTACAAAGCAGCTCAATGCGTTGAGGCAGTGGAGGAAGCTCTGAACAAAGAGGGAGCAGAATAAGTGCATCAGCAGAAGTCAAGACTAGTCTAGCTCAACATTGGCAAAGTTTTGTGTGCCCGCCACGTATGTCTACACCATCACAGACGGGTCCACTCAGCAGGAGGCCACGTTTCCGTCAGATGGTGACAGACTACATGTCTTGCCCTCTCAGCATACTCCCAGACGGCTCTTCCCCATTCAAGTTTTGGGTCTCTAAGCTGGATACATGGCCAGAGCTTAGCCAGTATGCATTGGAGGTGCTGGCTTGCCCTGCTGCTAGTGTATTATCGGAACGTGTCTTTAGTGCCGCAGGTGGTGTACTAACAGATCGTTGCATGCAACTATCCTCCGATAAAGTCGACCTGCTTACTTTTCTGAAAATAAACAAGGCCTGGATCTCGAAGGAATTTACCACTCCTCCTCCTGATTAACTACTTGGTTGGCAACAGTATCAAGGTCTCCTGTTGTGTTCATGTTTTTACCACCTGAACTTTAATTCCTGGGCTCCAACATCGCCAGTTGCTGCTCAGAAGTGCCAGCTGTACAGTCAACACAAGACCCAGTGTTATTGGGGTTCAGTAACGCAAGTTGCTCCCCTGCTGTGTATCCAGCAACGTGTCCAGCGACCGCCATGCTGGCACAACAACAGACATTAACCTGCCTCCATTCTGCTCCTCCATGATTCCCCAGGCTCCAATACCACCAGATGGTGCCCAGAAGTGCTTGCTGCACAGAGAAAAACACTAGATCATGTGTCAGTGGGGTTCAGTAACGCCAGCTGTTCCCCTGCTGTGTATCCGGCAACGTGTCCAGCAACCGCCACGCTGGCACAATAACAGACATTAACCTGCCTCCAGTGCAGGATTTTACCTACACTCTGCTCCTCCTGGATACCCTGGGCTTCAACACTGTCAGTTGTTGCCCGAAAGTGCTGGCTGCACAGAGAAAAACACTTGCTCATGTGTTAGTGGGGTTCAGTAACGCCAGCTGCTCCCCTACCACCAGATTGTGCCCAGAAGTGCGGCCTGCACAGAGAAAAACACTTGCTCATGTGTCAGTGGGGTTCAGTATTGCCAGCTGTTCCCCTGCTGTGTATCCGGCAACGTGTCCAGCAACCGCCACACTGTCACAATAACAGACATTAACCTGCCTCCAGTGCAGGCGTCGGCCTACACTCTGCTCCTCTTGGATTCCCTGGGCTTCAACACTGTCAGTTGTTGCACAGTAGTGCTGGCTACACAGAGAAAAACACTCGCTCATGTGTCAGTGTGGTTCAGTAACACCAGCTGCTCCCCTGCTGTGTATCCGGCAACGTGTCCAGCGACCGCCATGCAGGCACAACAACAGACATTAACCTGCCTCCAGTGCAGGCCTCGGCCTACACTCTGCTCCTCCTGGATTCAACACTGTCAGTTGTTGCCCGGAAGTGCTGGCTGCACAGAGAAAAACAATCGCTCATGTGTCAGTGGGGATCAGTAATGCCAGCTGCTCCCCTGCTGTGTATCCAGCAACGTGTCCAGCGACCGCCATGCTGGCACAACAACAGACATTAACCTGCCTCCATTCTGCTCCTCCATGATTCCCCGGGCTCCAATACCACCAGATTGTGCCCAGAAGTGCTTGCTGCACAGAGAAAAACACTCGCTCATGTGTCAGTGGGGTTCAGTAATGCCAGCTGTTCCCCTGCTGTGTATCCGGCAACGCGTCCAGCAACCACCACGCTGGCACAATAACAGACATTAACCTGCCTCCAGTGCAGGCTTTGGCCTACACTCTGCTCCTCCTGGATTCCCTGGGCTTCAACACTGTCAGTTGTTGCCCGGAAGTGCTGGCTGCACAGAGAAAAACACTCGCTCATGTGTTAGTGGGGTTCAGTAACGCCAGCTGCTCCCCTGCTGTGTATCCGGTAATGTGTCGAGCGAGCGCCACGCTGGCACAACAACAGACATTAACCTGCCTCCATTCTGCTCCTCCTAGACTCCCTGGGCTCCAATACTGCCAGTTGGTGCTTGGAAGTGCTGGCTGCACAGAGAAAAACACTCGCCACACTGTCAGTGGGGTTCAGTAATGCCAGCTGTTTCCCTGCTGTGTAGCCAGCAATGTGTCATGCGACCGCCACACTGGCACAACATCAGATATTAAACTCCCTCCAGTGCAGGCTTCGGCCTACACTCTGCTCCTCCTGCTGACCCTGGGCACCTACACTGCCAGTTCATGCTCGGAAGTGCTGCTTACACAGTTAAGAGCTGCTCCTCTCTTATTGGGGTTCAGTAACGTGAGCTGATCCCCAGCTGTGTGTGCGGCAATGAGTCATGTGACCGCCACGCTGGCACAACATCGCATATTAAACTGCCTCCAGTGCAGGCTTCGGCCTACACTCTGCTCCTCCTGCTGACCCTGGGCACTTACACCGCCAGTTCGTGCTTGGAAGTGCTGTCTGCACAGTTAACAGCTGCTCCTCTGTTATTGGGGTTCAGTAATGTCAGCTGATCTCCAGTTGTGTGTGCGGCAATGTTTCATGCGACCACCACGCTGGCACAACATCACATATTAAACTGCCTCCAGTGCAGGCATCGGCGTACATTCTGCTGCTCCTGCAGACCCTGGGCACTTACACCGCCAGTTCATGCTCGGAAGTGCTGTCTGCACAGTTAACAGCTGCTCCTCTCTTATTGGGGTTCAGTAACGTCAGCTGATCCCCAGCTGTGTGCGGCAATGTGTCATGCAACCGCCACACTGGCACAACATCACATATTAAACTGCCTACAGTGCAGGCTTCAGGCTACATTCTGCTCCGCCTGCTGACCCTGGGCACTTACACCGCCAGTTCATGCTCGGAAGTGCTGTCTGCACAGTTAACAGCTGCTCCTCTGTTTTTGGGGTTCAGTAATGTCAGCTGATCCCCAGCTGTGTGTGCGGCAATGTGTCATGCGACCACCATGCTGGCACAACATCACATATTAAACTGCCTCCAGTCCAGGCTTCGGCCTACACTCTGCTCCTCCTGGATACCCTGGGCTTCAACACTGTCAGTTGTTGCCCGAAAGTGCTGGCTGCACAGAGAAAAACACTTGCTCATGTGTTAGTGGGGTTCAGTAACGCCAGCTGCTCCCCTACCACCAGATTGTGCCCAGAAGTGCTGGCTGCACAGAGAAAAACACTCGCTCATGTGTCAGTGGGGTTCAGTATCGCCAGCTGTTCCCCTGCTGTGTATCCGGCAACGTGTCCAGCAACCGCCACACTGGCACAATAACAGACATTAACCTGCCTCCAGTGCAGGCGTCGGCCTACACTCTGCTCCTCCTGGATTCCCTGGGCTTCAACACTGTCAGTTGTTGCACAGTAGTGCTGGCTACACAGAGAAAAACACTCGCTCATGTGTCAGTGTGGTTCAGTAACACCAGCTGCTCCCCTGCTGTGTATCCGGCAACGTGTCCAGCGACCGCCACGCTGGCACAACAACAGACATTAACCTGCCTCCAGTGCAGGCCTCGGCCTACACTCTGCTCCTCCTGGATTCAACACTGTCAGTTGTTGCCTGGAAGTGCTGGCTGCACAGAGAAAAACAATCGCTCATGTGTCAGTGGGGATCAGTAATGCCAGCTGCTCCCTTGCTGTGTATCCAGCAACGTGTCCAGCGACCGCCATGCTGGCACAACAACAGACATTAACCTGCCTCCATTCTGCTCCTCCATGATTCCCCGGGCTCCAATACCACCAGATGGTGCCCAGAAGTGCTTGCTGCACAGAGAAAAACACTCGCTCATGTGTCAGTGGGGTTCAGTAACGCCAGCTGTTCCCCTGCTGGGAATCCGGCAACGTGTCCAGCAACCACCACGCTGGCACAATAACAGACATTAACCTGCCTCCAGTGCAGGCTTTGGCCTACACTCTGCTCCTCCTGGATTCCCTGGGCTTCAACACTGTCAGTTGTTGCCCGGAAGTGCTGGCTGCACAGAGAAAAACACTCGCTCATGTGTTAGTGGGGTTCAGTAATGCCAGCTGCTCCCCTGCTGTGTATCCGGCAATGTGTCGAGCGACCGCCACGCTGGCACAACAACAGACATTAACCTGCCTCCATTCTGCTCCTCCTAGACTCGCTGGGCTCCAATACTGCCAGTTGGTGCTTGGAAGTGCTGGCTGCACAGAGAAAAACACTCGCCACACTGTCAGTGGGGTTCAGTAATGCCAGCTGTTTCCCTGCTGTGTAGCCAGCAATGTGTCATGCGACCGCCACACTGGCACAACATCAGATATTAAACTCCCTCCAGTGCAGGCTTCGGCCTACACTCTGCTCCTCCTGCTGACCCTGGGCACCTACACTGCCAGTTCATGCTCGAAAGGGCTGCCTACACAGTTAAGAGCTGCTCCTCTCTTATTGGGGTTCAGTAACGTGAGCTGATCCCCAGCTGTGTGTGCGGCAATGTGTCATGTGACCGCCACGCTGGCACAACATTGCATATTAAACTGCCTCCAGTGCAGGCTTCGGCCTACACTCTGCTCCTCCTGCTGACCCTGGGCACTTACACCCCCAGTTCCTGCTTGGAAGTGCTGTCTGCACAGTTAACAGCTGCTCCTCTGTTATTGGGGTTCAGTAATGTCAGCTAATCTCCAGCTGTGTGTGCGGCAATGTTTCATGCGACCACCACGCTGGCACAACATCACATATTAAACTGCCTCCAGTGCAGGCTTCGGCCTACATTCTGCTGCTCCTGCTGACCCTGGGCACTTACACTGCCAGTTCGTGCTCGGAAATGCTGTCTGCACAGTTAACAGCTGCTCCTCTGTTATTGGGGTTCAGTAATGTCAGCTGATCCCCAGCTGTGTGTGCGGCAATGTGTCATGCGACCACCACGCTGGCACAACATCACATATTAAACTGCCTCCAGTGCAGGCTTCGGCCTACATTCTGCTGCTCCTGCTGACCCTGGGCACTTACACCACCAGTTCATGCTCAGAAGTGCTGTCTGCACAGTTAACAGTTGCTCCTCTCTTATTGGGGTTCAGTAACGTCAACTGATCCCCAGCTGTGTGCGGCAATGTGTCATGCAACCGCCACACTGGCACAACATCACATATTAAACTGCCTACAGTGCAGGCTTCGGCCTACACTCTGCTCCGCCTGCTGACCCTGGGCACTTACACTGCCAGTTCGTGCTCGGAAATGCTGTCTGCACAGTTAACAGCTGCTCCTCTGTTATTGGGGTTCAGTAATGTCAGCTGATCCCCAGCTGTGTGTGCGGCAATGTGTCATGCGACCACCACGCTGGCACAACATCACATATTAAACTGCCTCCAGTGCAGGCTTCGGCCTACATTCTGCTGCTCCTGCTGACCCTGGGCACTTACACCACCAGTTCATGCTCAGAAGTGCTGTCTGCACAGTTAACAGTTGCTCCTCTCTTATTGGGGTTCAGTAACGTCAGCTGATCTCCAGCTGTGTGCGGCAATGTGTCATGCGACCGCCACGCTGGCACAACATCACATATTAAACTGCCTACAGTGCAGGCTTCGGCCTACACTCTGCTTCGCCTGCTGACCCTGGGCACTTACACCACCAGTTCATGCTCGGAAGTGCTGTCTGCACAGTTAACAGCTGCTCCTCTGTTATTGGGGTTCAGTAGCGTCATCTGATCCCCAGCTGTGTGTGCGGCAATTATTACAGTCAGTTTCTAGCTATGACCATGGGCTCCAACACCCCCAGTTGCTGCTCAGAAGTGTCTTTGGCACGAGTATGTGGGCTGCGGGAAGTGGCAATCAAGGCTGGTTCTGTAGTGCCAATAGGACAAGCTCCCCCAGTAGGACTGTGGTTTTTCGGTAACTGCGGCCGGCTCGTGGCCTAGCTATTGTTTCTTTTCCTGTGGACCTTCTGATGCCTATCTGAGCTCCAGCACCGTTAGCTGGTTCTTGGGAAGACAATCTTGACTAGGTCTCCCTGGTTCCAGCACCGTCAGCTGGTTTCAGGCAGAGCCTTTGGCTTAGGTGCCTCTTTCTGGGTATCCGAGTTCCGCCAACATCATGTGGTCCTTGGTGGTGCTTTCAGGCACTGGTACCTCCTGCTTAGTAACCGGGTTCCAGTACATCAGCTGATCCTCGGTCATGCCATTGTCTTTTCTACCTTCGGGTCGCCATCCAGGTTCCAGTACCGTCATTTGGTTCTCGGCAGGGCCTTTTGCTCTTCTGCCTTCTGCTCCCCATCCTGGTTCCAGCACCGTCAGCTGGTTCTGGGAAGAGACTTTGGCTTTGGTGCCTCCTTTTGGGTATCCGAGTTCCACCAACGTCAGGTGGTCCTTGGTAGTGCTTTCAGGCACGGATACCTCCTGCTTCGTAACCGGGTTCCAGTACCATCAGCTGGTTCTCGGCAGTGTCTTTGGCAGGGGTACTCCCTTCTGCCCAGCCTGGTTACAGCATGCCAGCTGTTTCTGGGTAGTGTCAAGGTCACTTAGAATCCAAAACGTTGTCCTGTCGTGTTGCGGTCAGGTTAGCCGACTCCATGGTGCCTACAGTTTAGGTGCTTCCTATTTGGGCTGCGGGAAGTGGCAATCAAGGCTGGTTCGATAGTACCAATAGGACAAGCTCACTCTGTAGGACTGTGGTTTTTCGGTAACTGTGGCCGGCTCGCGACCTTGCTATTGTTTCCTTTCCTGTGAACCTTCTGCTGCCTATCTAAGTTCCAGCACCATTAGCTGGTTCTTGGGAAGACAATCTTGACTAGGTCCCCCTGGTTCCAGCACCATCAGCTGGTTCCAGTCAGAGCCTTTGGCTTAGGTGCCTCCTTCTGGGTATCCGAGTTTCGCCAACGTCAGGTGGTCCTTGGTAGTGCTTTCAGACACAGGTACCTCCTGCTTAGTAACCGGGTTCCAGTACCATCAGCTGGTCCTCGGTCATGCCATTGGCTCTTCTACCTTTGGGTCACCATCCGGGTTCCAGTACTGTCAGCTGGTTCTCGGCAGTGTCTTTTGCTCTTCTGCCTTCTGCTCCCCATCCTGGTTCCAGCACCATTAGCAGGTTCTGGACAGAGCCTTTGGCTTAGGTGCCTCCTTCTGGGTATCCGAGTTCCACCAACGTCAGGTCGTCCTTGGTAGTGCTTTCAGGCACGAGTACCTCCTGCTTAGTAACCGGGTTCCAGTAATGTCAGCTGCTCCTCGGTCGTGCCATTGGCTCTTGCACCTTGGGCCACACATCTGGGTTCCAGTACCGTTAGCTGGTTCTTGGCAGTAACTTTGGCACGGGTACTCCCTCCTGCCCTGCCTGGTTACAGCACGCCTGCTGTTTCCGGGTAGTGTAAAGGTCACTTAGACTCCAAAACGTTGTCCTGTCGTGTTGCGGTCGGGTTTGCCGACTCCGTGGTGCTTACAGTTTAGGTGCTTCCTATGTGGGCTGCGGGAAGTAGCAATCAAGGCTGGTTCTGTAGTGCCAATAGGACAAGCTCCCCCTGTAGGACTGTGTTTTTTCTGTAACTGTGGCCGGCTTGTGGCCTAGATATTTTTTTCTTTTCCTGTGGACCTTCTGCTGACTATCTGAGTTCCAGCACCATTAGCTGGTTCTTGGGAAGACAATCTTGACTAGGTCCCCCTGGTTCCAGCACCGTCAGCTGGTTCCAGGCAGAGCCTTTGGCTTAAGTGCCTCCTTCTGGGTATCCGAGTTCCACCAACGTCAGGTGGTCCTTGGTAGTGCTTTCTGGCACAGATACCTCCTGCTTAGTAACCGGGTTCCAGTAACGTCAGATGGTCCTCGGTAGTTCCATTGGCTCTTGTACCTTCAGCTACCCATCCTGGTTCCAGTACCATCAGCTGGTTTCGGGCAGAGGCTTTGGCTTAGGTGCCTCCTTCTGGGTATCCAAGTTCCACCAACGTCAGGTGGTCCTTGGTAGTGCTTTCTGGCACAGATACCTCCTGCCTAGTAACCGGGTTCCAGAAATATCAGCTGGTCCTCGGTTTTTCCATTGGATCTTGTACCTTCGGCTAGCCATCTGGGTTCCAGTACCGTCAGCTGGTTCTCGGCAGGGTCTTTTGCTCTTGTACCTTCTGCTACATTTCCAAGTTCAAGACCCTAAAGATGATGACCCTGAAGACCGAGAACCAGAAGAGCAGGGAGCTGCAGAACAAAAAGCAGAAGAACATTAAGCATAAGACTAAAAGCAAAGGATGTCTAAATTATAAGTAGAAGAAGACTAAGCAGTGTTTGGGGGTGAGTCCGTTCCTCCTCGTGGTGCCCCTGGAAAATACCTGCTGCTGCAGGCAAAGCTGAACACAGACAAATACTGTTGTAAATCTTTTGTGACAGGCAGAACGGAAGGTGTAATTTTCAAACTTTTATAGATAACAACTACAGGAATGCCTGTCACAAATAAGAATATTATGAAGCAGAAGAATAAGAATAACATGAAGAAGTAGAATATGAAGAAGAATAAGAGTTGAATAAGAATAATATGGAGAATTTTTACAAAAAGAATAATAGGAAGAACGTGAAAAAGAAGATGAATAAGGTGAAGAAGATGTTGATGAAAAAGATGCTGCTGCTGAGGATGATGAAGAGGAAAGTGTGGGAGAAGTTAAAAAAAAAGGTGCAGAGCACGGAAATAGTGAAACATAAATATGTGACAAAATATAAAAAATCTAAACATAGTCAATATCTTTGTAACTCCGAACGTCTTAAAAAAAAAAATTCCTGCTCTTCCATTTCATTTGGGCTAAACCTCTATGCCTTTAATGTCTCCTCCACCTCCCCGGATACATTCTACGTTATTCTTTGTTGTTTTCCTTCATGTGGAATTAACCACAAGGAAAGAAAGGGTTTATTTTAATTCCGATATTTTTGTCCCATTGACTTGCGTTGGTATCGGGTATCGGTATCGCCGATATCCGATATTTTGTCGATATCGGCCGATCCAATCCGATACCGATACTTCCGAATATCGGAATGTATCGCTCAACACTAGTTATGAGGCTTTGTAAGTTGTCCCAGTAGCGAGGATCTAGGAGGGTATACACCCAATAATCAGCCGTGTTGAGAATGTGGGCGATGCGGCAGTCTTTTCTCAAGCACTGCAGCATGAAATCAACCAAGTGCTGCAGACTGCCAACTGGCCAAGAAATGCTATCCCCTGCTTGAGGTGTGATCTCTGCCTGCTCTGCATCACCCCACCCTCACTCTACATACTGACTACTGGAGCATTGTGTAACTCCCTCCTCTGGACAGATGTCTTCCTCCTCCATTGATTCCTCCACATCCTCCTCACAAAGTGTCCCCTGCCTAGGCCTTTGTGAGGAACCACGTTGCGCAGACTGTCCAGAAGCAGATGGCATTTGTGACTCCTCATCCTCCACCTCTTCCACAACCTCCTCCCTTAGCGCTTGCAGTGTTCTTTCAAGAAGGCATATAAGGGGGATATTCATACTCACTAGTGCATCATCTGCACTCGCCATCCGCGTGGAATCATCAAAGGCATGCAAAACCTGGCAGATGTCCTTCATAGTGGCCCACTCAGTGATTGTGAAGTCTGAACATCGCTGCTGCTCACACAACCGCTCAAACATATGTAACATTGAATTCCACCTGGTGAGTAGGTCACATATAATGCGATGTTCCGGAAGGTGGAATCGGCGCTGCAGAGCTGCAATGTGCGATCTTGCCATGCTGGAATGCTGCACGTGAGCACACTCTAGGTGGAATTTGTGCAGCAGTGCATCAAGATCTGGATAGTCCCTCAAAAAACTCTGCACAACCAAGTTGAGCACATGTGCCAGACATGGGATCTGAGTGAGGTTGCCTAGGCCCAGAGCTAAATCCAGATAGATAAATCTGAGTACTCAAAGGTAGTCCAAGAAAAAATATATTTCTTAAGGTCACAACCAATCATACAGAATGCCAACGTTTCGGCTCATAAGGCCTTTATCAAAGCAAATTATCTGCAAAATAAACTCAAAGTAAATATGGATATCATACACATAGATATACTGACATGTTGTGTACAGAAACAGAAAATTCCATAATAATCAGACAAATTAAGTCCCATAAATTCAAGGTAGCTGTGGAGTGAAGCCATATCCAAAATAAAAAAAGACGTAGGAAGATTACATATACGTCAGGTATGTGATAGAAAACATATGGGGTCTAAACAGGACGGAGTGGAAAAAAAGGGGGAAGAAGTGGTACCAGGTAGAGCAAGAGAAGGAGAGGGAGAAGGAGAAGGGGGGAAGGGGAGAAAAAATGGGGGGAGAAAAAGGGGGGGGGATGGGGGGAAGGGGAAGGAAGGAGGAGAAGGGGAGAGAGGAAGGAAAAGAAAGGGGGAGGTAAGGAAAAGGAAAAGAGTAGGGAAGAAAAAAAGAAGGAAAGGAAAACCGAAAGACCACCACAAGATCTAGTAACATCCAAATCATGCGGGAATAGGACAATATACAGACAAATCAACACCAGGGGAAGTTACCTATATGGAGGTAGGACGAGGCTATATAGGAAATATAAGGGGCAGAGATCGCAATTAGACACCCATAAAGAAACCCATAAGGAAGGCTCCCCAATAACCACAGGAACCCCAGGGTCACCGATACATACCAGGAGAGGTGAATCGCAGCGGGTACGGGCACCACCGCAATGGAGGAAGGCATAGGGGAAGAGAAAGATGCTCCTTATAAAGGCGCATGATCCCCCAACCGGAAGTGAATCCGACGTGCAGGAACCGCAAGGCGCATGCGTGAACAGAGGGCTCGGACGGAAGTGGGGCACGGAGCCACCGGAAGTGTGGCACAGTACCTTTGAGTACTCAGATTTATCTATCTGGATTTACTTGAGTTATTTTTCTGAGAACTCTATATCTATTCATAATAGATCCCCCTGATCTTTTTGCAGTTTTTTGTAGGCCCAGAGCTGCCACCAGATTTCGGCCATTGTCACACACTACCATGCCTGGCTGGAGATTCACTGGCACAAACCACATGTCGCTCTCCTGCTTGATGGCATTCCAGAGCTCCTGCGCTGTGTGGCTTTGATTTCCCAAAGAAATTAATTTCAGTACGGCCTGTTGACGTTTGGCCACGGCTGTGCTCATATCAGTCATAACAGGTAAGCGTTCACGGGTTCATGTGGAGGTGGACTGTGACGGCTCCTGCAGCGTTGATTCAGAGGAACTGGAGTATGAGGAGGAGTCAATGTATACAGACTGGATTCCTGCAATCCTTGGAGTTGGAAGAACATGTACAGCGCCACTCGCAAGATCTGTACCTGGCTCCACAACATTTACCCAGTGGGCAGTGAGGGAAAGGTATTATCCCTGTCCATGGTGACTGGTCCATGCATCGGTGGTGAGGTGGACCTTGCTACTAACGGCATTTAGTAGCACATGTTTAATGTTTCCCTCCACATGCAATTGCAGGGCAGGGACGGCTTGCCTGCTGAAATAAAAGCGGCTGGGCACATTGTAGTGTGGGACTGCCAATGCCATCAAGTTACGGAAGGTGTCTGTCTCCAGCAGCCTGAATGACAGCATTTCAAGGGACAGTAGTTTTGCAATGCCAGCATTCAGAGCCTGTGCTCGGGGGTGGTTTGCCGAGAATGACCACCTTTTCTCCCATGCCTGTGCTACTGATGGCTGACAGGGAATGTGGTGCTGTCGGTGGAATTACACTGGGTCTCTGTACAGCAGTGCCAGATGTTCTTCCATGGCGATAATGTGGGGAAGTCGAACCAGCTGTGTGAGCTGCAGGAAGAGGCTACAACACGAGCTGAAGAGGTGGTAGGTGCCACTGTAGGTTGGCCTAGGTCTTCAGTGTGTTTTTGCAACTCCACCACGTGATTGGTCCGCACATGTTTCCACATATTTGTGGTATTGAAGTTGCTGACACTTTTTCCTTTTTTTGAATTTCTGATTACACAGCTTGAATTTGGCAAAGCAAATGTCATCTGCAACTGTGTAAAAAAAGGACCAGGCACTGCAAGTCTTGGGAGCACCCGTTTTGGGTTTTGGAAGAGGCATGCTCCTAATGGGTGCTGAAGTGGAGGCTACAAGCAACACACTCTTCCCCCTCCCTCTCCCTCCTTTTTGGGCCGTTCGGGGAATCTCTTCCTCAGAGCACCACCTTCTTGTACCTCAAGCCATGATGGGTCAAGGACCTCATCATCTACGCTGCCCTCTTCCACCAACTGCTTCTCCTGGGTAGTCTCGGCAGCACAGTACGCACCAGAAAGTGGCACCTGAGTCTCATCATCAGATGCGTACTGAGGTGTGCTTACCAAAGGCACTGGCCCACCCGCCTCTTCAGATTCAGAGACACAAAGCTCTTGCCCATCACTGCATACTACCTCTTCAGAATCTAGAATGCTGCTTGGCTGGCCCCCTCTTTCCAAGCCAAGAGATTCAGAGAACAGAAGTAGAGATGGCTCCTGTCCAAGGCTCTCTGACTGCCTGGGCAATTTGGCAGGTGGTGACGAGACAGATGGGTGCTCTCCAATGCTCTGTGCCTGAGATGATGTGGCACTAATTGAAGTCGATGCATTAGCTGCTATCCATCCAACCAAGGCTTCAATTTGTTCATCCCGCAGCAGCGGGTATGGCGATCTCCTACAAAGCTGCGCATGAAGGACTGTTCCCTGCTGAAACTGGGGGATGATGAGTCACCGGTGCCCACAGCAGGCACAGAATCTCCACGTCTTCTCCCTGCTCCACGCCCACGACCACGTGCCTTTCTCCCTGCCTTCTTCATCTTGCGAGACTGATAAAGATAGGCAGAAAAGTACTAAGGGCTTAGTGTGCTTATTCCTGAACAGCTGCTAGCAGGTATAAGAAACACTAATTTTATAAAGTGTGGACTAGACTTTAATATGAGCTAATGTGGCCTACACAACTGTAAAGTGGAGTGTTTGGTGAACTTTATTAACTTTTTGTTTTTTTTTGCAGAACAGACGACAGCATGAGCTGAACTCATATAGAGACCTTGCAGACAGCCGTAAACAGCATTGCAAGGCCTAAAAAAGCTCCTCTATGTAATCCTATATAGTGTTTTTCAACAATCTAGCAGGATACGAATGGAAATCCACTAACAGGATAAATCAGGACAAAATGTGCAGCAGGCAGCACTAATTGAAAAAAGGACAATGGAATAGTATGAGGCTGTGAGGCACACTGAGCTGTCTACAACCGGCTGTGGCTGCAGAACAGACTACAGAGTAAGCTACACTCACATAGAGACCTTGCAGACAGCCGTGAACGGCGCTGCAAGGCCTAAAAAAGCTCCTCTATTTAATCCTATATAGTGTTTTTCCACAATCTAGCAGGATACGGATTGAAACCCGGGATAAATTTGAAAAAATGTGCAGCAGGCTGCACTAATTGCAAAAAAAGACAATGGATTAAGCAGTATGAGGCAGTGACGCACCCTGAGCTGACCACGACCGGCTGTGGCTGTGAACAGACTACAGAGTGAGCTGCACTCACACAGAGACCCTTCAGACAGCTGTGAACAGCACTGCAAGGCAAAAACAAGGTTCTCACACAGTGGTTGCTAAATTAGCCTGGGTAAACCACAATGAAGCAAATTGCTATCTCAAACTGGCCCTCAGTCAGAACACAGCATCCTGTCCCTAACTGAATTCACAGCAGAGTGAACCCAAAATGGCGGCGGCGACTTTTATAGTGCATCATGCCATCATTTCAGCAGCCAATCACAGCCATGCCAGTAGTTACATAACTAACATGCATAACAGGATATGCCCACACTTCTTGGGCTTCCTCATTGGCTGAATTAAATTAAACAGGCTCATTGAATTATAGTAACTTCCGATTCCAGTATCCGATATTGAGAAAGTATCGGAACTCAGTATCAGAATTCTGATACCTCGAATATCGTCCGATACTAGATATTTGCAACACTAACAACAATCTGTTTAAATTGTATCCTATATTTTATGGGCAGCCAGTGCAATGACTGGCTTAGTGTGGAGGTGTCACAGTAGTGATTAGCCAGATAGATGACCATGGCTGCTGCTTGGACTAGAGAGGTAAAGTCGAGTAAGTGGGGGCACTCTAGCACTTCCTCAGTGCTTCTGCCTCCTTCACCTCCTCTAGTGAGTCCACCTGCACCCTCAACCTCTGCTTTAATGAGACACATGTTCCATAACTTCAGAGTAGGGTTGAGCGAAACGGATCGGTCAATTTCATAAGTCGCCGACTTTTTGCAAAGTCGGGTTTCGTGAAACCCGAGCCGATCCCAGTGTGGGATCGGCCACGTGGTCGGCGATCTTTGAGCCAAAGTCGCGTTTCATATGACGCATTCAGCGCCATTTCTCAGCCAATGAAGGTGGACGCAGAGTGTGGGCAGCGTGATGACATAGGTCTCAGTCCCCACCATCTTAGAGAAGGGCATTACAGTGATTGGCTTGCTTTCTGCGGCGTCACAGTGGCTATAAAGGGGTGTGCACGCCGACCGCCATCTTACTTCTGCCGATCTCAGCTTAGGGAGAGGTTGCTAAGAACAAATACCATTGATACATAGTTTAGAGATATACTCCGGGATAACATCCCATATCAGTTAGGACATGGTAACCAGGACACTCCAAAAGCATTAATCCTACAAAGACTCCATGGAGTACAAAGTCCAATACGCTCTAATAAAAATTCAGTAATTTTATTAATAATAATACAAAAACAAAAAATAATAACAAAGAATAACTACACAGTAACAACACAGAATTCAGACATGATGCTTGTACAGAGAGCAAAAGGCAACCGTAGTAATATATAAACCTACAAGGAGGGCAAACAAATTAATATAAATGCTCCACCATAATACAGCATAAGAAAACCGAAAAGACAATGGACACAAGAGCTCAGAGTAACAAGATTAACAACTTTATTAAGAACAAATAAAAACTAACAACAATATATGCAAAATACCATATATAAGACACAAAAGATGCAATAGATAAAAATAGAGGCGAACCTAGTACCACGCACTGATATGAAAGTGTACTCAAGAGCAAATCAAGTAGTAGCTATAAGGTCAGGAAGCCATACAAATGTAATCGAGATAACAGGGTAATAAAGAATAGAAGGCTATAAGACCTAAGAATTAGATAAATGTGCCAGCTACATAAATAATGATAGAAGACAAAGCTCCAAAATTACTGACCGGGCAGCAGGAGGAACATGCAGATGTATAAACTACTATATGGGAAAATCCCCTTAAAGCACAGTGCACAGAGGTAAACCCCACAAGGCTCAGCGCCCCCCGAGGAAGCAACTACTGCGAAACGCGCGTCGGGGCTCCCTCTTCGACGCGTGATAGCAGCAGGTCGGTATATGCTCTAACCCTACACTGGCTCAGTCTTCCCCCTTTGTATGGGATCTCCCAGGATTATATGTAGTACCTGACATATTATGATATTAGGAGTTTATAGACTTATACGCCAAACTTTTTTGATCAGATAGACTATTATGCCTTGTGGGGTTTACCTCTGTGCACTGTGCTTTAAGGGGATTTTCCCATATAGTAGTTTATACATCTGCATGTTCCTCCTGCTGCCCGGTCAGTAATTTTGGAGCTTTGTCTTCTATCATTATTTATGTAGCTGGCACATTTATCTAATTCTTAGGTCTTATAGCCTTCTATTCTTTATTACCCTGTTATCTCGATTACATTTGTATGGCTTCCTGACCTTATAGCTACTACTTGATTTGCTCTTGAGTACACTTTCATATCAGTGCGTGGTACTAGGTTCGCCTCTATTTTTATCTATTGCATCTTTTGTGTCTTATATATGGTATTTTGCATATATTGTTGTTAGTTTTTATTTGTTCTTAATAAAGTTGTTAATCTTGTTACTCTGAGCTCTTGTGTCCATTGTCTTTTCGGTTTTCTTCTCTGGCAACCGTAGTAACACTCAGGGAAGATAGAGCAGATCACCCCGTATTATATATGGTACAGCGTATACTTAAGAAAGTGCTTAGTGCAATCTAAAGTGCTTCAAAGGTATGAGACTATATCCCAATATGGGGTACATAGTTCACTACACGCTGTATCACCTACGGGACCAGGAGGTAAATAAAAGTGCCAAGTACGCCGCTCATCTTACCCATGTGCCAGTGCCTGCCTCTGCAGCAGCCCCGACGCGCGTTTCGCGTTGGGCTTCCTCGGGGGAGAGGTTGCTGTAGCTTCGTCTGAAGCAGGGATATTGTTAGGAAGGGAATATTAACCCCCAAACCGCTTGTGCTGTAGCGATTTCCATTGTCCAACACCACCTTTTCTTTGCAGGGACAGTGGAGGCTAGATTTCTGTGCATCAGCTCTGTAGCTTATAAGGCTCCCTGATAGCTGCATTGCTGTTTATACACCGCTGTGCAAACCAACTGCTTTTTTCAAAGCAAAAATCCTGTTGCTCCTTCTTTTCTACACAGTTCTCTTGTTTCTTCGTCCACACTCTTGTGTGCAGCAGTCCTTTTTATTGCTGCCATACTTGTCCTTTGATTATTGTAGGGAGACTGAAATTCTACTACAGCCCTTGTATTTTATGATATATCTGCCAACCACTTTCTGCCACTCAAACTGTGTAGTGTAATACAGTGGGCCTGATTTTTTCCAGCTGTCTCCCACACATAAAAAAGGGAGATTTATGTTGCCACTGAGTGCACCTGCGTCAGTCCTGTTTGTGGCATCTGTCATCCACTTTCTGCCACTCAAACTGTGTAGTGTAATACAGTGGGCCTGATTTTGTTTCCTGCTGTCTCCCACACATAAAAAAGGGAGATTTATATTGCCACTGAGTGCATCTGCGTCAGTCCTGTTTGTGGCATCTGTCATCCACTTTCTGCCACTCAAACTGTAGTGTAATACAGTGGGCCTGACTTTTCCAGCTGTCTCCCACACATAAAAAAAGGAGATTTATATTGCCACTGAATGCATCTGCGTCAGTCCTGTTTGTGGCATCTGTCATCCACTTTCTGCCACTCAAACTGTGTAGTGTAATACAGTGGGCCTGATTTTCCCAGCAGTCTCACACACCTATAAAGGGAGATTTAAACTTACAACAAGATTACGTACACCTTCTAACTGGTTTTACAGTACCATATAACGTTTGTTAGTTTGGTTACATTTTTCCAAGAATGAGGAAGTCTGGTGGAAGAGGTCTTGGCCGTGGGCGGTCATTGCCAGCTGGTAATGATGGTAGTGGTGGTGGAGCATCAGGTGGTCATGGGAAAAGCAATATAGCACCTAAGTCTCGAGTTGTTGAGCCAGCGTCATTGTCTGGCTACACAAGGCCTCAAACGCTCCCTTTTCTGGGAGTAGGAAAACCGCTTTTAAAGCCGGAGCAGCAGGAACAAGTTTTGCTTTCCTTGCTGACTCTGCCTCTAGCTCTTTCGCCTCCTCTTCGGAAAGTGCAAAATTTAAAAGCAGCGCGTTGTTAGTGGATGCTCACGGTCAGGAACAAGTCGCTTCCTTGTGTCCTTCACCCAGAACAACAGAGAAGGATGCGTCAGGCGACACAACAGGTTACTCCATGGAGCTCTTTACACATACCATGCCTTGGTTAGAAAGGGAAATTGTTAACAAGCCATGCTCATTACAAGATGAATAGGATATGGAGTGCACAGATGCACAGCCACAGCTAGATTATTATGCTGTTCCATTGACTCAGATCACAACATTGCCCTCGCAGTGTACTGAGCCAGAATCTGACCCTGATGAGACTATGGTGCCCCGACCCAAACGCTATAGCACCGGCTTACACGGTGACACAGAGGAAGGTGCACAGGACATAGAAGAGGAGGTCATAGATAACCCAGTTGTTGACCCCGATTGGCAGCCATTGGGGGAACAGGGTGCCACCGGCAGTAGCTCTGAAACAGAGGAGGAGGAGCCACAGCAGGCATTAACATCGCAACAGTTTTCATCTTAGCCAAAAACGTGTGTCAAAACCAAAAACAGTTGGAGGACAGCGTGGCCATCCGGTTAAAGTAGCTCAATGTGCATTGCCTGAAAAGGTATCTGATAGTAGGAAGAGTGCAATCTGGCAATTTTTTAGCCAAGATCCAATTGATCAGTGCAAAGTCATCTGTAAGAAATGCTCAAGGACCTTCAGCAGAGGTCAGAATGTGAAAAATCTAAATACAAGTTGCATGCGTAGACATTTAACCACCATGTTAGCCTGGACTAACTACCAAACGTCCTGTAAAGTTGTTGCACATGAAGCTAGTCAGCAACGCTACATTCCTTCCCTCACTGTAAGCCCACCGTTTACGACACCACCTGCAGAAAATGTGGTGGTTTCGTCGCAAGGCCAAAGCAGTCAAGGAATCACCAGGTTTGTGGTAGGAAACACTGTATGTAGGCCAACATCAAGAATACCATCACCAACCCTCTCTCAGTCTGCAATGTCCACCATCACCCCTGCTAGTTATACCATATGCAGCTCTCCAGTCCAGCTCACCCTACAAGAGACTCTCGTTAGGAAAAGGAAGTACTCATCCTCCCATCCGCGTACAAAGGGTTTGAACGCCCACATTGCTAGACTAATCTCGTTAGAGATGATGCCCTACCGGTTAGTTGAAAGCTAAGCTTTCAAAGCCCTGATGGACTACGCAGTACCACGCTACGACCTACCCAGTCGACACTTCTTTGCGAGAAAAGCCATCTCAGCCCTCCACCAGCATGTAAAAGACCGCATTGTCCATGCACTCAGGCAATCTGTCAGTAGAAAGGTGCACCTCACAACAGATGCATGGACCAGTAGGCATGGCCAGGGACATTACGTGTCCATCACAGCACACTGGGTTAATGTGGTGGATGCAGGGTCCACAGGGGACAGCCATATTTGGACAGTTCTGCCTAGCCCATGGTCTAGGAAACATTTGGCTGTAGGCATTCGCCCCCCTCCTCCTCGTCCTCCAGCAGAAGCGAGAGCTCATCCAAAGACCGCAATCGCACGACCACTCCATCCGCAGCTGCCACTGTTGCACATGAGGTGTCCCATTGTGGAACAGCTAGTGGCAAGCGTCAGCAGGCTGTGTTGGAGATGAAGTGTTTGGGCGACAACAGACACACCGCGGAAGTTCTGTCCGAGTTCTTGCAGCAAGAAACTCAGTCATGGCTGGGCAGTGTACATCTTGAGGTAGGCAAGGTAGTCAGTGATAACGGAAGGAATTTTATGGCTGCCATAGCCCTTTCACAACTGAAACGCATTCCTTGCCTGGCTCACACCTTGAACCTGGTAGTGCAGTGCTTCCTGAAAAGTTATCCGGGGTTACCCAACCTGCTCCTGAAGGTGCGCAGACTTTGCTCGCACATCTGCTGTTCGCCCGTACACTCCAGCCGTATGCAGAACCATCAGCGATCTTTGAAGCTTCCCCAGCACCGCCTAATAATCGACGTTGCAACAAGGTGGAACTCCAAATTGCACATGCTTCAGAGGCTGTGCGAACAGAGGCGTGCTGTTATGTATTTGTGGGAGGATACACATACACGGGCAGGCAGTTGGATGTCAGAAATGGAGATGTGAGGTGTGCAGTGGTCGAAGCTACAAGACCTGTGTCAAGTCCTTCAGTGTTTTGAGGAATGCACACGCCTGGTTAGTGCAGACGACGCCATCATAAGCATGAGCATCCCCCTAATGTGTCTGCTGATGCAAAGTTTGATGCACATAAAGGAGCAGGCGTCTGCAGCCAAGGAGGAGGGAAGCCTTGATGACAGTCAGCCATTGTCTGGTCAGGGCAGTCTACAGGACGAGGTGGCGGGCGAAGAAGAGGAGGACGAGGAGGATGATAGGGATGAATATTTTTTGAATGAGGAAGCTTCTCAGGGGGCAATAGAAACTGGTGGCATTGCAAGGTCAGGTTCAGGGTTTTTGAGGGAGACAAGTGATGTTGATTTGCCAGAAAGTGCTCCTCAACCCAGCACAAGCAGTGAATTGACACCTGGAACATTGGCCCACATGATGGATTATGCCTTGCGCATCCTAAAAAGGGACCCCCGCATTATAAAAATCATGACCGATGACGATTACTGGTTGGCCTGCCTCCTGGATCCACGCTATAAAGGGAAATTGCAAAATATCATGCCACATGAGAACCTTGAGCAAATATTGGCAACCAAACAAGCAACTCTTGTAGACAGTTTGATTCAGGCATTCCCAGCACACAGTGGCGTGATGGTTCTCACACGAGCTGCAGGGGGCAACATGGCAGAGGTGTTAGAGGTGCACAAATCAGAAGTGGCGTTGGACAGAGGGGATTTATGACCAGGTTGTTGAGTGATTTCTCAATGACCGCAGACAGGACAGGTACTGCAGCATCAATTCAAAGTGCCAGGAGACAACGTTTGTCCAGTATGGTTACTAACTATGTTTCCTCCCTTATCGATGTTCTGCCTCACCAGTCATTCCCATTTGATTACTGGGCATCCAAAATAGACACCTGGCCTGAATTGGCAGAATATGCATTGCAGGATCTTGCTTGCCCAGCAGCTAGTGTGATATCAGAAAGAGTATTCAGTGCTGCTGGTTCAATACTGACCGAAAAAAGGAGTCGTCTGGCTACCCAAATTGTTGATGATCTAACCTTCACTAAAATGAACGAATCATGGATTTCTAATTATTTTGCCCCACCTTTCCTGACACCTAGCTTTCCTGTAAAAAGGTCATGCTTTTGGACTGGTCTTACTGACTGTTCCAATTTCTCCATTTGCAGCTGCGGTATGTCCAGCATACGACATTTTTACACCTCCCTAAATGGGCTGACTCCTCCCACGGGGCCATGGTCACCACTTAGCGCAAGAACCCATGAAAGTGCCATTTGTCTGAAGAGGTGGGTGTGCCCACTTTTGGGAGATGGCACTGGCACAGGGTCCCTCATAGTACAATGAAGTGTCTCTGGCGGTGGTGGTGCGCACCCAACGTCAGACACACCGTTGTAACATGAGGGACCCTGGGCCAGTACCGCCGGCCACGAGAGAGTGTCCCCCTCAAGCTCAAACAGTGCTCTACCATTTGCAAAATTATCTCTCACTGCTCCACCACTGTTTAGTCTATGCGGTTAAATCCTTCAATGGCACTGCCAATACCAATTTGTTGACATATATGATGCTAGTAAAAATATTCAGGGGCCCTGTCCTACATTTACACCAGTTAATACTTTGCGCCAAATACCACTGTCTGCAAGTCAGCAGAGGAACCCACCCCTGTACCTAGGTATGCTACCTGTTTATTTGTTTTTGTTTTTTTTTGCCAGACTCAATTTATTATTTTGGCCTACTGTGTCAGACACTCCTTCCAATTGTCCTCCGCTGACCACACCAATGCTGCCTGTGTACCCCTGGAACCTATTTAAAAGTGCATAGAGCCTACTTTTTTTATTTTAGGCCAAGTAAGTCTGTCTGCGGTCCCTCCTTCCAATTGTCCTCCACTGACCACACCAATGCTGCCTGTGTACCCCTGGAACCTATTTAAAAGTGCATAGAGCCTACTTTTTTTTATTTTAGGCCTAGTAAGTCTGTTTGCGGTCCCTTCTTCCAATTGTCCTCCACTGACCACACCAATGCTGCCTGTGTACCCCTTGAACCTATTTAAAAGTGCCTAGAGCCTACTTTTTTATTTTAGGCCTAGTAAGTCTGGAACCCACCCCTGTACCTAGGTATGCTACCTGTTTATTTGTTATTTTTTTTTTTTTGCCAGACATTAATCTCAATTTATTATTTTGGCCTACTGTGTCAGACACTGCTTCCAATTGTCCTCCGCTGACCACACCAATGCTGCCTGTGTACCCCTGGAACCTATTTAAAAGTGCATAGAGCCTACTTTTTTTTATTTTAGGCCTAGTAAGTCTGTCTGCTGTCCCTCCTTCCAATTCTCCTCCGCTGACAACACCAATGCTGCCTGTGTACCCATAGAACCTATGTAAATCTGCATAGAGCCAACTTTTCTTATTTTAGGCCTAGTAAGTCTGCCTGCGGTCCCTCCTTCCAATTGTCCTCCACTGACCACACCAATGCTGCCTGTGTACCCATGGAACCTATGTGAATCTGCATAGAGCCTACTTTTTTAATTTTAGGCCTAGTAAGTCTGTCAATGCTCACCAATGCTGCCTGTGTACCCCTGGAACCTATTTAAAAGTGCATAGAGCCTACTTTTTTATTTTAGGCCTAATAAGTCTGTCTGCGGTCCCTCCTTCCAATTGTCCTCCGCTGACCACACCAATGCTGCCCGTGTACCCCTGTAACCTTTTTTAAACTGCTTTGAGCCAACTTTTTGGTTTAAGGCCTACTACCTGTGTCTGTCTGCACCACTCAATACAGCTGTCCTCCTCTTTAAAAAAGCTGAGCTTCAATTGTCAGGTTTTCAGCCTATCGGAATTTGAAAACTGCATTGGGACTACTAGTTTGGTTGGGGCCTACTAACAGTGTCTGCCGCTCCTTGGTGTTCTCCTGGTTTTTTTTCATTAGCTTCAATCTTCAGGCTTTCGTTCTATGTTTTTTAAAATATTAAACTGCATTTGGCCTACTAGTTTGGTTGGGGCCTACTAACGGTGTTTGCCGCTTCTAGGTGTTCCCCTGGTTTATTTTCCTGAGCTTCAATCTTCAGGCTTTTGTTAAGTAGTTTTAATATTGAACTGCATTTGGCCTACTACTTTGGTTGGGGCCTACTAATGGTGTCTGCCGCTCCAAGGTTTTCTCCTGGTTTCCTTTCCAGAGCTTCTATCTTCAGGCTTTCATTAAGTAGTTTTAATAATATAAAGCATGTGGCCTACTAGTTTGGTTGGGGCCTACTAAAGGTGTCTGCCGCTCCAAGGTGTTCTCCTGGTTTTCTTGCCTTAGCTTTAATCTTCAGGCTTTCATTAAGTAGTTTTAATATTACACTGCATTTGGCCTACCAGTTTGGTTGGGGCCTACTAACGGTGTCTGCCGCTCCAAGGTTTTCTCCTGGTTTCCTTTCCAGAGCTTCTATCTTCAGGCTTTCATTAAGTAGTTTTAATAATATAAAGCATGTGGCCTACTAGTTTGGTTGGGGCCTACTAACGGTGTCTGCCACTCCTAGGTGTTCTCCTGGTTTCCTTTCCAGAGATTCTATCTTCAGGCTTTCATTAAGTAGTTTTAATAATATAAAGCATGTGGCCTACTAGTTTGGATGGGGCCTACTAACGGTGTCTGCCGCTTCAAGGTTTTCTCCTTGTTTCCTTTCCTGAGCTTCTATCTTCAGGCTTTCATTAAGTAGTTTTAATATTACACTGCATTTGGCCTACCAGTTTGGTTGGGGCCTACTAACAGTGTCTGCCGCTCCAAGGTTTTCTCCTGGTTTCCTTTCCTGAGCTTCTATCTTTAGGCTTTCAGTAAGTAGTATTAATATTACACTGCATTTGGCCTACTAGTTTGGTTGGGGCCTACTAACGGTGTCTGCCGTTCCTTGCTGTTCTCCTCCACTGAACAAAGCAGTGCTGCCTGTTTACTACTGTTACCAATTTTGAACTGCATTTAGCCTACTAACTGATTTGGGCCTACTCACTGTGTCAGCCTCTGATTACAGTTGTCCTGCACTGAACAAAGGAATGAGGCCTGGTTAGTCCTGTTACCAATTTTGAAATGCATTTAGCCCACTTTATTATTTGGGCCTATATCTGTGTTTCCTCCTCATCCTGCCCATTGCCCAGCCGGTGCTAGATGAGTCTGCTGGTACATTGACTCAGACCACTACATTCCCCTTGCATGCTACACTGCCAGAATCTAACCCTGTTGAAAGTCAGGTTCCCCTTCCCGCATACTAAACCACCTTACACGGGGACAAAGAGGAAGGTGCAGATGAAAGTGCAGGTTCCTTCATCAGGTGGGGGGGAATACTCGTTGGCGACGTCACTGGCACAGGGACCCACATAGTACGCAAAAGTGTCGCTGCCAGTGGGAGGCGCCCCCGCCGTGCAAACACACTGCCGTACTTTGAGGGGCCCTGTGCCAGTGCCAATGCAAACGAGTGGGCCCCCCTGCTTGCTCAGAATCACAGCACTTGCAAAGTTGAAATACTTACCTCTCCCTGCTCCACTGCCGTGACGTGGTCCACGTTTCCTGGGCCCACTAAATACTTGAAACAGCCATACCCCCCACAACTTTAGCCAAATGACCCCCAATTTCCAATGCCTAACTATTATTATAAGGTAAATTAAGATTGACAAGCTTCAATAACAAGAATAGATGTTTTTGCCATTAAAATGGGCACTGTAGGTGTTTTCCTGGCCTCCACTCAATGCCGACTATGCTCCCCCATTGACTTGCATTGGGTTTTGTGTTTCGGTCGATCCCCGACTTTTCGTGATAATCGGCCGATTTCACTCAACTCGACTTTTGAGATAGTCGGGTTTCGCGAAACCCGACTCGATCCTAAAAAAGTAAAAGTCGCTCAACCCTACTGCAGAGAGAATCCTCCACACCTCCATACTGTGCAGCCAGGGCTCACCGCAATCCGGCAGTTTAATTTAATATGCCTTGGAGATCACAGTTAAACAGATCAAGAGTTGTGTACACCTATCCATGCCGAGTCTGGGTAATGGCTGTCTCCACTGAATCTGGAACCAGGGAAGGTCGTGTGCAATAGCTGTGCAAACCAATTGGAAGTTCTATGCTGTGGCAACCCTACACACATGTCTTGCATGGTCTGCATCCTCAACCTGATGGTACAGTAACTCCTCAACCACTGTCCCAGCCTGGATGCACTGATGCAGAAACTACTGTCATTGTGTGCTCACTTCCACCATTCCACTTGAGTTGATATAGAGATCTTTCAGCCTACAGGTT
Organism: Ranitomeya imitator; assembly: GCF_032444005.1. NCBI lineage: Eukaryota > Metazoa > Chordata > Amphibia > Anura > Dendrobatidae > Ranitomeya > Ranitomeya imitator. Next base: position 637,233,204 of record NC_091284.1, read on the forward strand.
AATCGGTTGATATGCAATGTGACAACACCGTGGAATTCAACTCAGCATATGTTGTAGCGACTGTGGCAGTAGCTCTGACATCTGGTTCAGTATAACATTTTGCATAGCCTGGCCCAATGCAGTACAGATGTGATGCAGTTTACAGTTGCGCAGTGGAGACAGATGAAGGACCTCTGCACCCTTCTGCACATTTTTAAAATGGCTACTAAAACGGTTAGTGCCGATGATGCCATCATTAACATCACTATTACGGTCATCTACATGCTGGAGCACACTTTGAGTAGTCTGCTGGAGATGGTGGTGGTCCTGGCGGAAGAGGAGGAAGCAGAGGAGGATTCGGAAGGATTAACAATATCTCTAAGTTCTGGTCTGTCGTGTCACAGGCGGTTGCCATGGGAGGAACAAATGGAGATGTACGAGAAGGAAGTGGTGATGGATGCAATAGTTTGGAGAAGAAGAGGATAATGATTTCCTCTCTGTTGTCCATGGTTGCCAGGAGGGGATACAGTAAGCATGCTTGGGTGTTATCCCAACATCAACACACTATGGACTTGGACCTCATGAAAGAGACCGACATATGAGCATCTTCTTGCACGATTGTTGCCATATTGTCAGGATTCGAAACAGTGCTGACTACTGAGTTTCCAGTCTGTTTGATCTACGCTAAAAAAAGCTAATTTTGCCAGTTGCTTTCCTCCTGGAAAGGGACATGCCTAAGCTGCAGTATCAAAACATGCTTGAACTTAATCATGACATTGGCTTTCCCCAAGACAGCAGTGAGGCACACAGTGTGCATAGCACTGATAGTCTTCCAGCCTGGGAAAATTGGTGGGGTTCCAACCCCACAAAGGACAGCAACTGCAAAGGCTGCCGTCACACTAGCAGTATTTGGTCAGTATTTTACATCAGTATTTGGAAGCCAAAACCAGAAGTGGAAAAATTAGAGGAAAAGTATAATAGAAACATATGCACCACTTATGCATTTATCACCCACTCCTGGTTTTGACTTACAAATACTGATGTAAAATACTGACCAAATACTGCTAGTGTGACGGCAGCCAAAGAGTTTGTATCTTCTCCCCATGTTTACAAGGCTTTCCTCCTAGAACTCATTTTTTTCTCACACTCCAAGGACATACCCATAGGAAATTTAGATTGTAATTCCCAATGAAGACAGTGACATTAATGTCTGTAAATGTCTGCAAAGCACTGGGAAATTATTGGTGCTGTGCGTTTTCGCAGCTATGCCGCATGCGTTTTTTCCTGCATAGTGGAGATGGGATTTCATTAAATCCCCTCCACTGTGATGTAACATCTGGACGCTGCGTTTTTGACGCTGCGGCTCAACGCAGCACCAAAAACGCAGTGTTTCTTGAACGTGGACACATACCCTAAGGAAGAAATACGCTCCAAGTCCTGTTCAATGCTTAAATGTGGCATGGTTTAAAGACCATGCTATTAGCACAAATAATTTATATTGTAAAATGTAGACTCCTGACTGGATGGAGCACAATACCAGCTCAAAATAAAAGATAAAATGTGTCCTGCTTTATGTAGCATGATAGTAACAGAAAAAATAGATTTTTTTTTTTTTACTGTGGACAAGCCTTGGATACAGCAGATTCTGAGCACAAAATAATTACAACCTCAGATGTGGCCAATTTTTTGGAGCATGGTAGTATCAGGGCTAATTTATACTTTATCATGTGTACCCCTGCATGGAGAACAATGTCAGCACCCAAACATTTTAATCTGACATCTAGCCTGCTGTACAACATTATTAAAAGAAGAAAGTATTTTTGTGGATGAGGCCTGCATACAATAGAATATATGCTCTAAACAATTTCAAACTCAGATCTAGCCTGCTGTATCACATTTGGTGTTGGCACCAATGACACGGCAAGGAAGGACCTACCGACAATCTGCAAGGACTTTGAAGAGTTGGGGAAGAAAGTAAAGGAACTGGATGCACAGGTAGTTTTTTCTTCTATCCTTCCAGTAGACGGGCATGGCACCAGGAGATGGAACAGGATCCTTGATGCAAACAACTGGCTAAGACGATGGTGCAGACAACAAGGATTCGGATTCCTGGACCACGGTGTGAATTACTTGTACGATGGACTCCTCGCCAGAGATGGACTACACCTCAACAAACCTGGGAAACACACATTCGCCAGAAGACTCGCTACACTCATCAGGAGGGCGTTAAACTAGAAGAAGAGGGGACGGGAAGAAAAACATTAGACTCGAACAAAGACGACCCAGGAAAACATACTCAGAAGGGAGGTAAGAACATTTCTAAAACAATCCACAGTGAGGAGATTGGAACAAAACAAAATCCTCTGAACTGCATGCTCGCAAACGCCAGAAGCCTGACAAACAAGATGGAAGAACTAGAAGCAGAAATATCTACAGGTAACTTTGACATAGTGGGAATAACCGAGACATGGTTAGATGAAAGCTATGACTGGGCAGTTAACTTACAGGGTTACAGTCTGTTTAGAAAGGATCGTAAAAATCGGAGAGGAGGAGGGGTTTGTCTCTATGTAAAGTCTTGTCTAAAGTCCACTTTAAGGGAGGATATTAGTGAAGGGAATGAGGATGTCGAGTCCATATGGGTTGAAATTCATGGAGGGAAAAATGGTAACAAAATTCTCATTGGGGTCTGTTACAAACCCCCAAATATAACAGAAACCATGGAAAGTCTACTTCTAAAGCAGATAGATGAAGCTGCAACCCATAATGAGGTCCTGGTTATGGGGGACTTTAACTACCCGGATATTAACTGGGAAACAGAAACCTGTGAAACCCATAAAGGCAACAGGTTTCTGCTAATAACCAAGAAAAATTATCTTTCACAATTGGTGCAGAATCCAACCAGAGGAGCAGCACTTTTAGACCTAATACTATCTAATAGACCTGACAGAATAACAAATCTGCAGGTGGTTGGGCATTTAGGAAATAGCGACCACAATATTGTGCAGTTTCACCTGTCTTTCACTAGGGGGACTTGTCAGGGAATCACAAAAACATTGAACTTTAGGAAGGCAAAGTTTGACCAGCTTAGAGATGCCCTTAATCTGGTAGACTGGGACAATATCCTCAGAAATAAGAATACAGATAATAAATGGGAAATGTTTAAGAACATCCTAAATAGGCAGTGTAAGCGGTTTATACCTTGTGGGAATAAAAGGACTAGAAATAGGAAAAACCCAATGTGGCTAAACAAAGAAGTAAGACAGGCAATTAACAGTAAAAAGAAAGCATTTGCACTACTAAAGCAGGATGGCACCATTGAAGCTCTAAAAAACTATAGGGAGAAAAATACTTTATCTAAAAAACTAATTAAAGCTGCCAAAAAGGAAACAGAGAAGCACATTGCTAAGGAGAGTAAAACTAATCCCAAACTGTTCTTCAACTATATCAATAGTAAAAGAATAAAAACTGAAAATGTAGGCCCCTTAAAAAATAGTGAGGAAAGAATGGTTGTAGATGACGAGGAAAAAGCTAACATATTAAACACCTTCTTCTCCACGGTATTCACGGTGGAAAATGAAATGCTAGGTGAAATCCCAAGAAACAATGAAAACCCTATATTAAGGGTCACCAATCTAACCCAAGAAGAGGTGCGGAACCGGCTAAATAAGATTAAAATAGATAAATCTCCGGGTCCGGATGGCATACACCCACGAGTACTAAGAGAACTAAGTAATGTAATAGATAAACCATTATTTCTTATTTTTAGGGACTCTATAGCGACAGGGTCTGTTCCGCAGGACTGGCGCATAGCAAATGTGGTGCCAATATTCAAAAAGGGCTCTAAAAGTGAACCTGGAAATTATAGGCCAGTAAGTCTAACCTCTATTGTTGGTAAAATATTTGAAGGTTTTCTGAGGGATGTTATTCTGGATTATCTCAATGAGAATAACTGTTTAACTCCATATCAGCATGGGTTTATGAGAAATCGCTCCTGTCAAACCAATCTAATCAGTTTTTATGAAGAGGTAAGCTATAGGCTGGACCACGGTGAGTCATTGGATGTGGTATATCTCGATTTTTCCAAAGCGTTTGATACCGTGCCGCACAAGAGGTTGGTACACAAAATGAGAATGCTTGGTCTGGGGGAAAATGTGTGTAAATGGGTTAGTAACTGGCTTAGTGATAGAAAGCAGAGGGTGGTTATAAATGGTATAGTCTCTAACTGGGTCGCTGTGACCAGTGGGGTACCGCAGGGGTCGGTATTGGGACCTGTTCTCTTCAACATATTCATTAATGATCTGGTAGAAGGTTTACACAGTAAAATATCGATATTTGCAGATGATACAAAACTATGTAAAGCAGTTAATACAAGAGAAGATAGTATTCTGCTACAGATGGATCTGGATAAGTTGGAAACTTGGGCTGTAAGGTGGCAGATGAGGTTTAACAATGATAAATCTAAGGTTATACACATGGGAAGAGGGAATCAATATCACCATTACACACTGAACGGGAAACCACTGGGTAAATCTGACAGGGAGAAGGACTTGGGGATCCTAGTTAATGATAAACTTACCTGGAGCAGCCAGTGCCAGGCAGCAGCTGCCAAGGCAAACAGGATCATGGGGTGCATTAAAAGAGGTCTGGATACACATGATGAGAGCATTATACTGCCTCTGTACAAATCCCTAGTTAGACCGCACATGGAGTACTGTGTCCAGTTTTGGGCACCGGTGCTCAGGAAGGATATAATGGAACTAGAGAGAGTACAAAGGAGGGCAACAAAATTAATAAAGGGGATGGGAGAACTACAATACCCAGATAGATTAGCGAAATTAGGATTATTTAGTCTAGAAAAAAGACGACTGAGGGGCGATCTAATAACCATGTATAAGTATATAAGGGGACAATACAAATATCTCGCTGAGGATCTGTTTATACCAAGGAAGGTGACGGGCACAAGGGGGCATTCTTTGCGTCTGGAGGAGAGAAGGTTTTTCCACCAACATAGAAGAGGATTCTTTACTGTTAGAGCAGTGAGAATCTGGAATTGCTTGCCTGAGGAGGTGGTGATGGCGAACTCAGTCGAGGGGTTCAAGAGAGGCCTGGATGTCTTCCTGGAGCAGAACAATATTGTATCATACAATTATTAGGTTCTGTAGAAGGACGTAGATCTGGGTATTTATTATAATGGAATATAGGCTGAACTGGATGGACAAATGTCTTTTTTCGGCCTTACTAACTATGTTACTATGTTACTATGTTACATTTATCATGTAAAAATATTTTTTGTACTCTGCATAAGCTCTGCACACAGCTGAATTTTACTACCACTAAATGATAAGGTGGGTTATTGTGTGCTGTATCCTGTTTGTAACAAAAAAAAAGGTTATTTTACTCTGCATGCACAACTGAATTTCACTAAATGACAAGGTGGGATATGGTGTGGTGAATCGCATTAGTAACCGCATTTTTTTTTCACTGTACAACAGTTCAAATCACAGAACAATTTCATCACCACTAAACACTAAACGACAAGGTGAGACATGGCGTGCTGAATCACGTTAGTAACTGCAATTTTTTTTTTTACTGTGCAACAGGTCATATCACAGAACAATTTAACCGCAGTTAAATGACAAGGTGGGCTATAGTGTGGAGGTCTACTGGTGCATGGAGCACAATAGATACAGTACACAATACACTTTTATGAAATGTGCCCTGCTGTCTTTGGACGTCAGCAATGACACAAAAAAAATCTGCTGGAAGGTCAATTTCACAGGCACATCGGACACTAGCTATCCAAACTATCTGACTTAGAAACAACTGCCTAGCTAACTAGCTAACATCTAGACCCAACATAAGGAGCAGCCTCTCTGTGCTGTGCTAGTGACAAAATAGTCCTAAAACAAGACGTCCAAGGAGCACAGGGACAAGTAATTTCAGCAGCCAATGACACAAGTTGTTGTTTCTGGATATTGTGGACGTTTCCTGCACCCTGAATGGGTAGCTGGAATGTGCACACATAAAGTTAGAAAATTTTTTTTACAAGCAAGCAGCTCCTCTGACCTCTCCCCCCCACCCACATCAAACAGGTGCCCCACGCTCATCATACGCCACCACAATCCTAGCCAAAGTACTTAAAATACATTTACAAATATAAATTGGCAATCGTTTTTTTTAAATATTCGCTGATCTCTAGTTATTAGGTGAAATTGGACCCCATAATTTTGCACAATTATTGCACAATTTCTGCCAAAACTGGTGATACCCCATATGTAATCAGAAACTACTATTATGCCACATGTCAGGGCTGAGAAGTGAGGAGCGCTATTTGGCTTTTGCAGCACAGAATTTGCCCCAAATGTGCCAGAAAAGCAGGAAATTCCCCCAAAGCCATCCCATTTTAGAAATTTCAATTATCAATTAATTAATCTATGGCTGTAGTAACAATTTTGTAACACCCACAGAAGGCTTTTTCTTCTAGAGAATTGCAAATATGCCAGTTTAGTACCCATGTATTGTGCATCCATACAGTGTAGAGCACACATTGCCCCCATGCAGCTTGTACTTCTGGTGACACACACCCTGTAAAATGATAAATGCTCTCTCCCCACTACAATATTTCTAAACATGTGGTCACTTATTGTGGTTTAGAGACAGTGGGGCTCAGAAGAAGGGGGTATTTGGATTTGTGAGCACAGAATTCACTGGATTTTATTTGAGGGGACGGGAACCATATTGCTTTTCCAGAATCTTTTCTTTCTACCAAGAATGTGAGTGGGGGCTGGCTATGTTGTGGATAAATTAGAGTTTATATTGGTAACATTTTGGAGTGCATAACATTTTTTGATCACTTTCAGAATAAGGCTTAGGCCGGGATCACACTTGCGAGTTTAATGCAAGAAACTCGCATCAATCCCCGGCTGCCGGCACTCGGGACCGGAGAGTGCGGCTGCATGTATTTCTATACAGCCGTACACTATGGTCCCGAGTGCCAACGGCATTTCCAGATATTGATGCTAGAGACTCGCATGGGTTTCTCGAATTACACTTGCAGGTGTAATCCCGGCCTTAGTCACATTCTTGTGCTCTACGCTGAGCACTTACGTCGCGGTTTCCCAGTAAGGCCGGGATCACACATGCGAGAAACACGTCCGTGTCTCGCATGTGAAATCCAAACTCTGGCGCCAGCACTCCAGAGCGGAGCGTGCAGCCGCATAGCAACACATGGAGCCGCACGCTCCGCTCTGGAGTGCCGGCGCCAGAGCTTGGATTTCACATGCGAGACACGGACGTGTTTCTCGCATGTGTGATCCCGGCCTAAATCTCATAAAAATGCAATTCAGACTAAATCCCCAACAGAACCACCCACCACAATGAGTCAGATGCAGACACTTTGGAGTCCTTTTGGCATCTCATTCGGTGGCATACATATTTTTAGGCATGCTCAGATCTTTGGTCACCTACTCTTGTGCTCTAAAAAGATGCCTAAAATGATGGGACACTGCCGGGACACAGACCAGTCCAAAGTGACCCCATCTGCCGCAAAAGCTAGTTTAAGTTTTTCCATCAGGGGTTTTTCACATTTTTGGGGAATTTACAGAGAAACCCCGACTTAAATGCTTAGCGGAGAGGGCAGAATAAATGTGAGCCAAGTGTTATTCCAATTTTTAGGATATAGCGTGAACAAATAGAGAACAGTACAAGAATAGTTGTTGGTTTTTTTTTTAACTGTTCATCGTGCAATATAAGTGATAATGCAAATTTATTCTTTGGGTCAGTGCGATTACAGCAATACCAGATTTATATATTTTTTTGGGTTTTGCTGCTATCCTACAGTAAAAATGCTTTTTTATGTAAAGTATTTTTGGTAATTGCCATATTCTGAGAGCTGTACCTTTTTTCGTGAACAGAAATTTATTGGGCTTCTTGTTTTGGTGTGAGTGGCAGATGTTTTGGTACCATTTTGAAGTACATAATCATTTTTGCTTGCTTTATATTCAGATTTTTCAGACACAGAATGGACAAAAAACAGCAGTTCAGTGATTGTTTTTATCTATTCTTTTGTGCCGTTCACCATGTGATAAAATTGATATCACTTTATTAGTTAGACCGGAGTCACACTACAGCGAGATATGACCGAGTCTCGCAGGTTAAAAACAAGCTTTGGCACCGGCACTCTGGAGCGGAGCGTGCAGCTCCATGTATTGCTATGCGGCCGCACGCTCTGCTCTGGAGTGCCGGAGCCAGAGCTTGGTTTTAACCTGCGAGACTCGACCATGTCTCGCTGTGTGTGATTCCGGCCTTAGGCCGGAGTCACACATGCGAGAAACATGGCTGTGTCTCGCATGTGAAAAGCAAGCTCTGGCGCCGGCACTTCGGAGTGTAGCGTAGCGTGCGGCCGCATAGCAACACATGGAGCTGCACGCTCCGCTCCCAAGTTCTGGCGCCAGAGCTTGCTTTTCACATGCGAGACATGGACAAGGCTGATACTGCAGGGTATGAGCTATCATGTTCAGCTGACAGTTGCGTGAACTGCAGCTACTGGGCATTGCAATTCCATTATTCCCGATTTGTATTCCTATTTTAAAACAAAATGAGGGAATAAAACTCCTTAAGGACTGCCATTTTAACGCGTAAGGGGTTAAGGGAATTCAATTCGAAGTCGCTCCACCCTTCCCTTTGCAGAAAATAGTTTGCCTTAGGCCGGCGTCACACTCAGCGTATGAAAATACGGTCCGTTATTTACGGCCGTAATAGCAGAAATATCGCCAAAATAGTGATTCGTATGTTACCTCGAGTTGCGGTGATGCGCCCTCTGCTGGATGTCCTCATATGAACTCGAGCCTGGGAACTTTTCAGAATATTTTCCCAGGCTCGAGTTCATATGAGAACATTCAGCAGAGGGCGCATCACCGCAACTCGAGGTAACTACAGGTCATTTACCTACATTCCATTCATTCACCGGGTTTTTACAGGCAGGGGCGGCTGCATTAGCAGGCTTCTGCTTGTAACATTAGTTAACCCTTTCGGATTGATTTACAGCGTGGGACGAGACTGATTGTCGGAAGGTATGGAATATTGTTGTTTGTTTTGTTTACATTTGTTTCAGGTGACAAGGGTCAGTATAATAAATATTACAACAACCTGTGTATTTATTTCATTAAAATACTTTGTAATAATGTGTGTGTTTTTTAACCATTTCATACTATTGGATTAATAATGGAGAGGTGTCATAATTGACGCCTCTCCATTATTAATCTGGCTTAATGTCACCTTACAATAGCAAGGTGACATTAACCCTTCATTACCCCATATCCCACCGCTACACGGGAATGAGAAGAGAGTGGCCAAGTGCCAGAATAGGCACATCTTCCAGATGTGCCTTTTCTGAGGTGGCTGGGGGCAGATGTTTTAGCCAGGGGGGGGCAATAACCATGGACCCTCTCCAGGCTATTAATATCTGCCTTCAGTCACTGGCTTTACAACTCTGGCAGAGAAAATTGCGCGGGAGCCCACGCCAATTTTTTTCCGCAATTTAACCCTTTCATAGAGCGCCCAAATTTTGCACAATAACACTACTAATATTAGTAATGTGGAATATGCAAAAAAAAGGGAAATGAGATGGTTTACTGTATGTAAACCATGTCTCATATCATGTCGGGTTTGAGATGGAGATATGAAAAGCCGGCAATTGAATTACCGGCTTTTAAGCTATCTAGCGCTGTATGAAATATTAATATATATATACAGGGTGGAGCGCGGTAATTTGCTTTTTTGCACTGCATGCTGTGGCGGCACTGTCGGTCGAAGAGAGGGGAGAGTGGGTGTGGCTTACAGTGGCTGATGGGAGATTTGTATTCCTCTGTCTTTCAGTTGCCATCATGCAGTGGACACGTGAGGAGAGGTCATTTTGTGTTGAAGCGTATTTTTCAAATGCCCACTCGATCATTGCAGTGCAGCGTGCTTTTCGTTTACAATTCACTGTTCCTCCACGCGGACGTGTTCCTGGACGGCAATCAATTGTAAATTGGGTGAATGCATTCAGAACAGCAGGGAATGTGTCATGTGTACGAAGGGGACCTGAGAGAAGGATTACAACACCACAAAACATCGAGAGAGTTAGAGCAGCAGTACTGCAATCTCCGAAACGCTCTGCTCGGAAGCAATCATTTGCTCTTGGCATTTCAAGACGTTCTCTCCACCGGATTCTTCATGATGAACTGAATTTTCACCCGTATAAAATGTGCGTGGTCCAACATTTGTCAGCATGGGACTATTTGACACGGCGGACCTCTTGTGAAGACATGTTAGCAACGATACCCCGTGACGCAATTGTGTTTTTTTTCTGATGAGGCACATTTTCACCTCAGTGGGTGTGTAAACAAACAAAATATGCGTTACTGGAGTGAAACAAACCCCAGAGAAGTTCACGAGAGACCTCTGCATTCGGACCGCGTCACTGTGTGGTGCGCCATATCACGAGTAGGCATCATTGGTCCTTACTTTTTTCAGGATAATGGTCGTGCCATAACTGTGAACTCCGAACGGTACTTGTCTATGATACAGGATTATTTTCAGCCGGCTCTTGAGGCAATGGAACTAGAGGATACATGGTTCCAACAGGATGGTGCCACTGCGCACACAGCGAGGGTTACCATGAATTGTTTGAGGCAAATGTTTCCTGGACGGCTTATCTCTTTGAGGGGAGATGTGAACTGGCCAGCACGCTCACCAGATTTAGCCCCATGCAATTTTTTCCTTTGGGGTTACCTGAAGTCTAAGGTGTATATCAACCGTCCCAACACCTTGGAAGACCTAAGGAACAATATTGAAGCTGAAATTGGCAGAATACCAGTGGACATGCTTGTTAGAGTTCATGAAAACTTCAGAAAACGTATGCAGCAGTGTGTGGATAGCGAAGGTCGACATTTGCCAGATACACTATTTAAAACCATGTAATTTAAAAATTCCATTACTGTTCAGTATAATTAAAATATAAAATAAATTTTTCTAATGATCATAATTTTTTTATTTCATTCCCAAATCAGCAAATTACCGCGCTCCACCCTGTATATACATATATGTGTCTCACTGACATATATATATATATATATCCCTATACTATGTGTACACATTTATCTTAGCTATTCTATTCTAACCTGTCAGTGTGATTTTACATTACACCGCACTGAATTGCCGGCTTTTCTATAGAACACCGCTGCGTATTTCTCGCAAGTCACACTGCTGGTCCGTGTGTAATCCATAATTTGCTGGCCCCCATAGACTTTCATTGGCGATTTTTTTGCGCAATACGGTCACAAACGCAGCATGCTGCGATTTTCTATGGCCGTAGAAGACCGTATAATACGGATCAGTAAAATACCGCAGATAGGAGCTGGGCCATATAGAATCAATGTATTATATGCAATATGTATTTTCTGCACCTCTCATACGTCCGAAAAACTCGCTAGTGTGACGCCGGCCTTAGAAATACTGATGTAAAATACTGAACTTGTGAACATGGCTTAAGATTTTGCTGACATAATAGTCATCAATATTATTGTGGTAGGACACATACTTCAATTTTCCCCTCTGCAAGCTACTGGAAGAAGAGATTCAGGAAAGTGTTTTTTTTTCCCATATTAAAGATTAATGTACTCTTCCCTATGTTAGGGCTATAGTTAATATCCAGTCAGAATACTATTGTAGGGAGTTAATTACGTTGGGTGGACGCTCCTTAAACAGTCAATAAAAAGCTTGAACATAAGGTCACTCGGGGCAGATGCTGGTACTGAAGTATGTAATTAAACACAAATATTTGTATGCATTAAGATATTAAGAGTTGGAAACACTTGATCTATCTGTTGTTTTATTCATAGCACTAAGTCAAAAGCTTCAGAATTTCTGATTGACAATGTACAATGTTGATATGTGGATGCACACTGCTGCAGTAAATGGACTCACCTACCAAGATTTACTCAAAAGTCAGTGAAAGAGCTTTTTTCTTGGCAACATATTTACTTTTCTAAGAATATATATGTATGTATGCATTCTTTAATTCCCAGTTGTGATAAATATGATGCTTTCAGAAGTTCTATATTCTTTAGTTTCCTTATCAAGTGGAAAATAACAGTTAGGGCGATTTGTCATAGAAGTAGAGGTCATTTTAGCTTCTAATTGACAAAACATGGCTGTTATAGCCTTGCTCTTTCTTTGGTGTAATTGAAACTTACATGAGATAATAAAAGATATGTAGATTAAATGCATCTCTCCTATAGAAGGAAAAATGTACGATTTGTAGAATTCACAGATAGCACACAGTGATCCCACAATGACTCTTCAATATGCTAATTATATTACAAGGATAAAGATAAATCCATCACAAGCAGGATATATGGATGCAATGGTATAATTTACATAATTGCTTCCAGGGGCACACAGATAAAATTTTCTGTACAGAGATATAAAAGTCTTAAAATTTTACCCTGAGACTTTAGTATACCATAATGTATATTAAAGGGAACCTGTCACCCCCAAAATCGATGGTGAGGTAAGCTCACCGTCATCAGGGGCTTATCTACAGCATTCTGTAATGCTGTAGATAAGCCGCCGATGTTACCTGAAAGATGAGAAAAAGACGTTAGATTATACTCACCCAGGGGAGGTCCCGCTGCAGTCCGGTCAAATGGGTGTATCAGGTCCGCTCCGGCGCCTCCCATCTTCATTCCATGACGTTCTCTTCTGGTATTCATGCCGTGGCTCTGGCGCAGGCGTACTTTGTCCGCCCTGTTGAGGGCAGAGCAAAGTACTGCAGCAGCTTTCAAACACTCAATTCCAAACATAACAGTAAGCAAATTAGACATGGCAGAAAAATTAATATACGTAAGCAGTGAATAGCCAGGCCTTTCCCCGGGAAGGAACAACCACGGGAAGGGCAGCATCCTATGAAGGAAAGCCACCTATGCCAAGCATGGTATCCATCCACAGACAGCTGTTTCTTTTTTTTTTTTTTTTTTTCTCCCCCTCAGATGGGAAAATCCACGGTCCAGAAATCCAAGACCAAAGAAAAATCGCAAACAGCTGCGTCAAATCCAAAACACAAAAGCTGTTCCCATCATCATCGGAAAATTTCAGTTTAATACAACATCAGAAAAAGCAAGTCAAGACATATTTACAAGGTATCTCCACTTCTTCACCTTCCAAATCCCTTCGGCATCCACCTCCCCCCTTCTTCTTTTATCCCATAGAAAACACACATACATCTTGCCCAAAATCACTTTTAGACTATTCTTTACTACAATTTCCTTTCTCTTAAAAACATACACATTCCTCACATCCCATAATACTTCTTTTATACATGCAACTATTAACCACAACACTCTCTCCTTCACTCCATCACACATTCCTAAGCCAAACATGAACAACTCGAATGATAACAAGCTCACACCACACAATTCTTTACACAACGGTCCCATTCTTCCAATCACCTCCCTAGCATAATGACAATTCCAAAACACATGTATTACACTTTCCCTTCCACCACACCCACCTCTCGGACACATATCACTTCTCCCCAACCCACGATTCTTCTGAAATTCTCTAACTGGTAACACTCCATGCAAAGACTGCCACACAATCTCACTCTGCCTATTCGTCATACCGTCTAACCGCACTTTCTTCCATACTTTTTCTATATCATTCCCTCTTACCATGTTTATTCCACACTCTGTCTCTCTACATTCAATCATCCTATACACAGCCTTCTTATTACTCAACAACCTAACATCCACATCACATAACTCATACTTCACCAAAAATTTATAAACCCACACATACCATCTAGGCACGTCAAAAGCAACCGGATACCTCAGATCCCTCTCTCGCCACCTCAAACGAAATAAATACGCCCCAAACAAAAACCTACACAGACAAGAAAACTTCCCATCCATCCTAATCACCCTCAACACAAAAACCACAATATTTACACCAAAAAACACCTCAAGGTTTGGAAAACCCAACCCACCTTTTTCTAAACGTTTCACCAAAACCTCCCTCCTAGCCCTCTCCATTCTAGAATTCCACAAAAACACAAACAGAATCCTATTTAACCCTCTCATACACATATACCCCGGCGGAAAGACCACTGCAATATATAAGACAATAGGCAAAATCACACTTTTAATAACTAAGATTTTTCCAAAAAACGAAAGACTTCTCATCTTCCAAAAACATAACTTCCGCTCAACCTTTCCTTTTGCATCATCCCAACTTTCTTTCCCATCCAAACTCTCTGAAAATTTCACACCCAAAACCTTAATAGACCCAGTCACCTCATTCACTCCTACATCCTTACTTAAAACCCCTCCCCCAAAAACCTTACACTCACTCTTCTCCCAATTCACCTTAAATGCTGACGCACCACAAAAAATAGACGCTAATAACTTCACCCGCCTCACAGAATACTCTGAATCACACAACACACACACGTCATCCATATAAGCACTAACCTTCCATTCCCTCCCCCCACCTCCTGGCACTTGTACACCTCTAATCACTTTATCTTTCCACAACATACAAAGCAACGGTTCAATCGCACAAATAAAAACCACAGGAGACAAAGGACAACCTTGTCGCACACCTGAAAAAACATTCACTCTTCTACCCACAGAACCATTCATCAAAACACAACTATAAATGTCTTTATATAAGCTCCTGACCCTCCGAACAAAATCAGGCAGAAACCCCATTCTCAATAATACCCGGAACAAAAAACTATGTGCTAACCGATCATACGCCTTTTCAAAGTCCAAACTCAAAACAAATACACTCTTCTTCCGACTCATACAGTCCCACAAACAATCTCTCAACATACACACACACTCATGTATACGTCTCCCAGGCACTGCACAACACTGTTCATCCCCAATCACACTCTCTATCACATCACGCATCCTATTCGCCATTACTTTCGCATAGATCTTATAATCGCAATTCAACAACGTTATCGGTCTCCAATTTTTTAAACTCTTCAAATCTCCTTTTTTAGGTATTAACACAACCATCCCTGCACGCATACTCTCAGCCACCTCCATACTAGACCACATATACTTACACATATCCACAAAATCCTTACCAATCACATGCCACATCACCCTATAAAACTCTATAGGAAGTCCATCCTCTCCTGGAGTCTTATTTAACGCCATGCTATTCATTACCTTCCATACCTCATCACCTGTCACCTCACCCATCACTCTCTCTCTCTCCATCTCACTCAATTTATTTTCTAATACACTTAGTACATCCTCCTCCAAAGCCTCATCCCTCCACTTCACTGCATACAGCTCCTCATAAAACTTAGCCACATGTTCACACATATCCTCCCCACTTACCTCTCTTCCATCCTCTGCATTCAAAACACCCATACTCTGCTTTTTCCCAAAAACCTTTTTAAAGAAAAACCTCGAACACCTTTCATCTTGCTCCATTCTATCAATTTTTGCCCTAAAAATAATACTCTTCCCTTTCTCTTCCAAAAACTCTTTAATTTCTTTTTTAACCTTTTTTATCCCCTCCTCCACCTCCATTCCTCCTTCCCTCAATTTATACAATAAACATAAACGGGCATTCAACTTAACAAACTTTTCCCTCTTAAATGCCGCAAATTCATACCCCACACTTTTAAAAAACTTTTTTGTCTGCCTCTTAACCCAATCCCACCACTCACAAACATTCCCAAAACTTTCCTTACTTTTACACCACTGTTCATACTTTCTCACATACTCCTTCCTCACAGCTTCATTTTCCAACAATTTCACATTTAATTTCCACAAACCCTTTCCAAACACACCACTAACATTAATATCTAACTCGCACAACACACAAACATGGTCCGAAAAAACGACCCTATCCTGCTTATATCCAACAGGAATAATATTTTTAGAAATAAAACAATAATCCAACCTGGACTGGGCTCTTCCACTATCAGAAAAAAAGGTATCTAACAAAGGGTTAACCTTACACACACACTGCATATCACTCAAATTAAAGTCAGTAACTAACTCCAGCAAAACTTTTCCAGACACATCCACATTCACTCCCCCCACATCACAATTCATATCACCCACAATCACCACAGGCACTCTTCCTGGAACAAAAAGCTTCACTTTTTCAAATAATAACTTACGCTCATTTTTTTCTACTGGCGCATAAATATTGATAACACAAAACTTAGCATTTTTATATTCAAAATTTGCTAAGATACACCTCCCCACCTCCACCACCAAATAATTATTCAAAACAACCTCCTGCCCCTTGACTAAAATACCCACACCATCATTTCTATTATTTGCACTACCAGACCACACAGACGCACCATAAGACCACTCATCCCCTTTCACACCATCCACAATCCCACATTCTTGCAAACAAAAAATAGATGCACTCTGCATAGCTAAAAAATCCAAAATTGCTGCTCTCCTCCTCGCTTTCTTAAAAACTCTCACATTTTGAGAAACTATAGAAAAACCCATACTATAAAAACAAAAAACAATGCAAAAATTACTACAAAACTACACACATTACACAAAAAGCCCTTGACAAAAGTCAAGACTCACAGAAAGGAGAGAAAAAAAAAAACAACAGATCCACTGAGCTTTCATTTTACCCAGTATCACCATTGTCCTCCTCTGCCATTCGGACTGAACAGCAAGTCTCTGAACCACTAACCCCTTCGTGCTCACTCCATTTTTTTTTAGCTGGCCCAATTTTCCTCTTAGGCATACTACTGCATGCCTTATCACTTTCCCCATCCTCCTCCCTCTGACACTTATTCGCACCCCTGTCCTCATCTGAAGAAAGCCCTCTAATATTCTGAGGATCTGAGGGGTGCACAGGGCTCTCAGCTTCAGAAATACGCACGTCTTCCTCCGTTGCATCCATTGCTTCCTCAAGAGAAAACATTTCAGGCACAGTAGAGTCATCATCTTCTTCCTCATCTTCTTCCTGATCTTCCTTATTAAACCCCTTCTCTACTTTTTTTGCCGCCAACCAAAACTCCTTATCTTCCTTCTGTGCATCACTCATAGCACCACGGGGTGCTAGCACAATGTCATCTGGAGTCACAGAGCTTCTTTCCCTCTCCCTCCTTTCCTCTCTCTCCATTCTTTCAGTTTCCTTCCTGATAGTCGCCAACCTCCTCCTTCTCTCCTCCTCCTCTCTCCATTCACTCTCTGAGCGTCTAGGCGCCCTCCGCAGACAATCCTTATACATGTGGTCACTACTACCACACACGTCACAGGTCTTAGCCATTGGGCAATCACCAGCCATATGCCCCTCCTTCTTGCAGTTTCGGCAACACTGCCCCTTCTGGCAGTCTGCCTGGACATGTCCAAAAGAGAAACATCTCCTGCAAAACAGAGGCTGTCCAGGGTACGTCAGGAAACCCCTATGCCCTGCCACAGAGAAGTTCGCCGGAGGGTGTCTGAACCCACCCACACTGCCAGGATCTCTTCTGAACCTTACACGATATTTGTATCGACAATTGAAGATTCCTAAACAGTTCACTTGCTTCTCTCCCTTTGAAACAAAGTCACAATACTGCGAGAGGAAGCTCTCCAACAATGCAGGTTCAGTAAAGGGGTTATAGACAGTGATAGTCACCTGCCTTTCCTGAAGACCAAACAGTGGTTCATATTTGACTCCCTTCAAACAGGGATCTCCGGCATGATTCCGAAACCACTCATAGACATTCAGGCAATAATGCTCTGACATGAAAGTAACATTGTAGTTACCTTGATTAGGGAACTCATTGATGCTATAGATGTTCTCCGGCTTTCCTCCAGCCTTTTCCTCAATAAGGTCACGAACAATAAAGACCACGCTGTTCCTTGCCCGGATAGATGACTCCAACGTCACTCGGATGGTGTTCTTCACATAACTCATCTTCAAAGCTGTCGGTACAAACGACCACAGAAAAAAACAGAATTCTCTGCAAAAGGGTCTGGATTGCTCCAGAAAACCTCACTCCAGACAGCTGTTTCGGGGTTTTTGCCCCTCATCAGTGTGGAGTAGGAATCTGGCTATTAGGAGCAGTGCCTAGTAAAAAGGCTATAAAGGCACAGATGATTGGCCTCGGGGAGACCAAAACATCCAACACAGCGGAGACACCATCGCGTGTTTCTCAACGCAGTGATTCCAGAACACTGACCCCATCCCTTATGGGAAATATGCAGATGCATGTAAAGAAGCTGCGGAGACACCATCACGTGTTTCTCGACGCAAGCAGTGAATAGCCAGGCCTTTCCCCGGGAAGGAACAACCACGGGAAGGGCAGCATCCTATTAAAGAAAGCCACCTATGCCAAGCATGGTATCCATCCACAGACAGCTGTTTCGGGGTTTTTGCCCCTCATCAGTGTGGAGTAGGAATCTGGCTATTAGGAGCAGTGCCTAGTAAAAAGGCTATAAAGGCACAGATGATTGGCCTCGGGGAGACCAAAACATCCAACACCGCGGAGACACCATCACGTGTTTCTCAACGCAGTGATTCCAGAACACTGCCCCCATCCCTTATGGGAAATATGCAGATGCATGTAAATAAGCTGCGGAGACACCATCACGTGTTTCTCGACGAAAGCAGTGAATAGCCAGGCCTTTCCCCGGGAAGGAACAACCACGGGAAGAGCAGCATCCTATGAAGGAAAGCCACCTATGCCAAGCATGGTATCCATCCACAGACAGCTGTTTCGGGGTTTTTGCCCCTCATCAGTGTGGAGTAGGAATCTGGCTATTAGGAGCAGTGCCTAGTAAAAAGGCTATAAAGGCACAGATGATTGGCCTCGGGGAGACCAAAACATCCAACACCGCGGAGACACCATCACGTGTTTCTCAACGCAGTGATTCCAGAACACTGCCCCCATCCCTTATGGGAAATATGCAGATGCATGTAAAGAAGCTGCGGAGACACCATCACGTGTTTCTCGACGCAAGCAGTGAATAGCCAGGCCTTTCCCCGGGAAGGAACAACCACGGGAAGGGCAGCATCCTATGAAGGAAAGCCACCTATGCCAAGCATGGTATCCATCCACAGACAGCTGTTTCGGGGTTTTTGCCTCTCATCAGTGTGGAGTAGGAATCTGGCTATTAGGAGCAGTGCCTAGTAAAAAGGCTATAAAGGCACAGATGATTGGCCTCGGGGAGACCAAAACATCCAACACCGCGGAGACACCATCACGTGTTTCTCAACGCAGTGATTCCAGAACACTGCCCCCATCCCTTATGGGAAATATGCAGATGCATGTAAAGAAGCTGCGGAGACACCATCACGTGTTTCTCGACGCAAGCAGTGAATAGCCAGGCCATTCCCCGGGAAGGAACAACCACGGGAAGGGCAGCATCCTATGAAGGAAAGCCACCTATGCCAAGCATGGTATCCATCCACAGGGGCAAAAACCCTGAAACAGCTGTCTGTGGATGGATACCATGCTTGGCATAGGTGGCTTTCCTTCATAGGATGCTGCCCTTCCCATGGTTGTTCCTTCCTGGGGAAAGGCCTGGCTATTCACTGCTTGCGTCGAGAAACACGTGATGGTGTCTCCGCAGCTTCTTTACATGCATCTGCATATTTCCCATAAGGGATGGGGGCAGTGTTCTGGAATCACTGCGTTGAGAAACACGTGATGGTGTCTCCGCGGTGTTGGATGTTTTGGTCTCCCCGAGGCCAATCATCTGTGCCTTTATAGCCTTTTTACTAGGCACTGCTCCTAATAGCCAGATTCCTACTCCACACTGATGAGGGGCAAAAACCCCGAAACAGCTGTCTGTGGATGGATACCATGCTTGGCATAGGTGGCTTTCCTTCATAGGATGCTGCCCTTCCCGTGGTTGTTCCTTCCCGGGGAAAGGCCTGGCTATTCACTGCTTGCGTCGAGAAACACGTGATGGTGTCTCCGCAGCTTCTTTACATGCATCTGCATATTTCCCATAAGGGATGGGAGCAGTGTTCTGGAATCACTGCGTTGAGAAACACGTGATGGTGTCTCCGCGGTGTTGGATGTTTTGGTCTCCCCGAGGCCAATCATCTGTGCCTTTATAGAAAAATTAATATAGTTACCTACATTAAATAGATTTGAATGTCTTTCATATAGGAGCCTTACTTCATATCGATGTACAGTATTAAAAAGAGTCTGACTCTCCTTACTGTTGCACCCCATCGTGAATACTTCTCAGCTAACTGCACACACCTCTTCCCATGGTTGAACCCCAATCCTTCTTAATATCTCAGCACAGTCCACAGATGAGCAGAGGGAGATACAGTAGATGGCTCCCAACTTTTGTCACAGGGCACAAGTAAGTAAAATGAACAGAAACATAGAGAAACATTCATCACCCTTTTATAAGTATAAATACAAGGGACAAATCCAATAATGGCTGTGCTATCACTAGAGGACAAGGAATTAAAGGGGATATCCTCAAATACTACCATGGTGCACGTAGCAATGGTTAAACCCAAATGTCAAAATGCTGAAAAACATCATATAATAGGATGCTACCGAAACTAAGGTTAACAAAGTACAGAATTATAAAGTAAACCTCTTTATAGAGAGGTATAATCACCAACAGTGATAAGCTTAGGCTATGTGCACACATTGCTGATTCTCTGCGGATCCACAGCGTTTTTTGAGGTGCAGAAACGCTGCAAATACACAATTGATTTACAGTACAATGTAAATCAATGAGAAAAAAAAATGTGGTGCACTATTTGCAGAAAATCCGCTGCGGTTTAAAGGAAGTAGCATGTCACTTCTTTTTTGTGAATCTGCAGCGTTTTTGTACCCATTCCATTATAGAAAACCACAGGGGTAAAAAATGCAGCAAATCCGCAAGAAAACAGCAGCAAAAACGCTGCGGAACTGCACAAAAAATGCGACAAATCAGCAGGTGCGTTTTCTGCCAGGAAAGGCAGAATCCGCACCAGAAATTCCTAAGCCTAATCCGCAACGTGTGCACGTAGCCTTAGTGCTTCACCATCCCGACGTGCGCTTCGCTGCCAGCTTCTTACACCCATCGTTCACACTACACGTGTTGGGTGTTAGGTTGTTACATGTTGTATGAAGTGCCTATATTTAATTTAGGACTATCATTGTTTATCCAATGTGTGAACATAGGCTAAGTGTAGATGATCATGTAATACATTTTCCATGTAATACATTTTCTGATGCTCAAGGATCTTGAGTCTGCTGCTGAGCATTGTAATTAATTACCAATTTTTTTTCTATAGTTGTTCTTTGTATATTTCCAAACATATTGCTCCATCTTGGGAAAACACCCTTTGGTAGTGTTTTTTTTTTCTGACTGACTGACAATTAGTTAATATTGCAAGCGCAAACTGTCTTGATGCATTTCCTTTCTTTTCTTGGGCTCAGCAATTGACATAAGGTACACTATGTTATCCTGAGAAATAACAATTTGGGAGCCATATAACTGGTATTTCAAAAATCACAATGTGGTCAGAACACCAGTTGTCATTGTTTCAAGTCAACATTGTGCAGTCACTCAGTAGGCTTCCTGCCAGCATAGCTTTGCTCTGTGACATGTCTAGAATGGAGCTCCTACTCTGAATGATGCTATCATGGAAAAAGTTGGTGTTTTCTTATTTAAAATGCAGACAGCTCATTCATAAAGAAGTGTAAATATCAAGATATATCAGCGCTGATACTGGAACACTGGTGCATAAAGCTACATATAGCAAAGCACTATCTGCCCATACGGTCAGTGCGCTTACAAAAAAATGAAAATCAATATGCACTAATATGACCAGAACCTGTAAGAAATTATTAAATTTATTGATGTATGATGAATTCCCAAAAAATTAGCAACTGGATCATGTTTGGCTGTCTACTTGTTTGTGGATCCAGGATGGAATGACATCATAGGGATCCCATCAATGACAAATGAACCCAGGAACTGAGCGGCAACTGAATAAATAGCTTTTGATGCCAAATGATGTTGCGTTCAATAAGTCATCAGTAGTGTTGAGCATTCCAATACTGCAAATATCGGGTATTGGCCGATATTCGCTGTATCGGAATTCCGATACCGAGTTCTGATACTTTTGCGATATCGGATACCGGAATCAGAAGTTCCTACAGTGCAATTATGCACTATAATGGAGTGTGGGCGGTGCGTGGGCGGAGACTGCATGGGTGTGTGTGCGGGCGGGGACTGTGCGTGAAGTGGGGGGTCTGTACAGGCCTGCCGGGGCTCTATGCGGGCCTGCCGGCGCTGTATGCGGGCCTGCCGAGGCTGTATGCGGGCCTGCCGGGGCTCTATGCGGGCCTGCCGGGGCTCTATGTGGGCCTGCCGAGGCTGTATGCGGCATGCTGGGTCTCTGTGTGGCTTGCCGGGTCTCTGTGCAGCGTGCGGGGTCTCTGTGCGGCGTGCGGAGTCTCTGTGCGGCGTCCGGGGTCTTTGTGCGGCGTGCGGGGTCTCTGTGTGGCGTGCCGGGTCTCTGTGCGGTGTGACGGGTCTCAGTGCGTGTGTGCATGCATCGTCCGATGGGACTACAAGTCCCATCGGACGATGCCTGCTACACTGACAGTGATTGACACATTAGCCAATGATGGGACAGTAGTAGTCCCATCATCCGGCTAATGTGTTGAATGAAAAATAAATAAATAAATAAAAGCACATACATAGTCCATACATACTCCATACAGTACATACATATAGACATACAGTACATTAAACATAGAGTTCATATTCACCATTACTTGTCACTTTGTTCCCCGAAGCCAGTGTCAACCTGTAAAAAAGATTAAAATAACCAACAACCAATATACTCCTTGATCCGCAGAAATCCTCGAGTGTCCCATGACTATCTCCCATGGAGAACAGCAGCAACAGATGTTGCGACTGCTCTCCAGGGGCTCCAGAAACACAATGACGAGAGGAAGGTATCCATTCGCACTGTATTCCTCCGCCGCTGTAAAAAAATAGTCCCTAGTCTCACTTATAGCATTGCTGGGTGAGAAATTTTCCCATGCAGCAATTGCCATAAAGTGACACTTTGAACTATAGTAACCTCAGTGATGCACTGCAGGAGCCATTGTCTCCTGTCAGTGTGTCACCGAGGGTCCTATAGAGCAGTGACATCACCCGATGTCACTGTTCTATAGGGGAGATCATTGTGGGACACTCGTTATTAATTGGACTACGGCGGACAGGTAGTTAACAGTTTATTATTTTACATTTCTTGCAGGCGCTGAAATATGGTAAGTATGGTTAAATGAAGAATATTAAAATACTCTTTTCCTAATGTGTGTGTTTTATTAACCCTTTATTAACCTTGCCTACTATTGGATTAAAAATGGATAGGCATCTTATTGACCCACCTTAAGGTCACCTTACAATAGCAAGGTGAAATTAACCCCTTATTAACCTTATCAAATATAGGGGGACCCCACATCATTTTTTTGGGGGTCCCCCTATTTTAATAGCCAGTGAAGGCTACGCAGACAGCTGCGGGCTGATATTCATAGCAGGCTACAAATATTGGCCCCCGGCCGTCGGTTTTCCCCCTCTGGCACAGAAAACTGCGCCGGAGCCCACGCCATTTTTTTCCATTTTTTAAATTAACTGCTCTTTAAGGCCTCTTTCATTCTTGCGTCGGCACGGGTCCGTTGCTATGCGTAGGGCCAACGCACCGATGCACGTTGTGAAATTTCTACACGACTTGGGCAGCGGATGCAGTTTTTCAACGCATCCGCTGCCCATTCTGAAGTCTGGAGAAAGACTTGGCTGCCCATTCTGAAGTCCGGGGAGGAGAGAACGGAGTTTCGGCCGCGCATGTGCGGTAGAAAATGGTGGGTGCGACGGCCAAAAAAACATTTGGGCCAAAACAGTTTTTAGGCCAAAAAACTGCACCAGAAACCTGCATCAAAAACTGCACCAAAAACTGCATCAAAAACTGCACCAAAACTGCACCAAAAACTGCATCACAAACAGCATCAAAAACTGCATCAAAAACAGCAACAAAAACCTGCATCAAAAACTGCATCAAAACAGCATCAAAAACAGCACCAAAAACTGCATCAAAAACAGCACCAAAAACCTGCATCAAAAACTGCGCCAAAATCCTGCATCAAAAACAGCACCAAAAACCTGCATCAAAAACAGCACCAAAAACCTGCATCAAAAACTGCACCAAAAACGGCATTAAAAAAAGCATAAAAAACTGCATCAAAATCTACATCACAAACAGCACCAAAAAAAGTATCAAAAACCTGCATCAAAAACTACATTACAAACAGCACCAAAAACCTACAACAAAAACTGCATCAAAACAGCACCAAAAGCCTGCATCAAAAACTGCACCAAAACAGCATCAAAAAGAGCACCAAAAAACTGCATCAAAAACGGCACCAAAAACTGCATCAAAATAGCATCAAAAACAGCACCAAAAAACTGCATCAAAAACTGCACCAAAAACTGCATCAAAAACAGCATCAAAAACCGCATCAAAACTGCATCAAAAACAGATGGATCTGGATAAGTTGGAAACTTGGGCCGAGAGGTGGCAGAACAATGATAAATGTGAGGTTATACACATGGGAAGAAGGAATCGTTATCATCATTACACACTGAACGGGAAACCACTGGGTAAATCTGACATGGAGAAAGACTTGGCTGCCCATTCTGAAGTCCGGGGAGGAGAGAACGGAGTTTCGGCCGCGCATGCGCGGTAGAAAATGGTGGGTGCGACGGCCAAAAAAACATTTGGGCCAAAACAGTTTTTAGGCCAAAAAACTGCACCAGAAACCTGCATCAAAAACTGCACCAAAAACTGCATCAAAAACTGCACCAAAAACTGCATCACAAACGGCATCAAAAACTGCATCAAAAACAGCAACAAAAACCTGCATCAAAAACTGCATCAAAACAGCATCAAAAACTGCACCAAAAACTGCATCAAAAACAGCACCAAAAACCTGCATCAAAAACTGCGCCAAAATCCTGCATCAAAAACAGCACCAAAAACCTGCATCAAAAACTGCACCAAAATCCTGCATCAAAACAGCACCAAAAACCTGCATCAAAAACTGCACCAAAAATGGCATCAAAAAAAGCATAAAAAACCGCATCAAAATCTACATCACAAACAGCACCAAAAAAAGTATCAAAAACTGCATCAGAAACTGCATCAAACACTGCACCAAAAACCTATATCAAAAACTGCATCAAAAACAGCATCAAAAACTGCACCAAAAACTGCATCAAAAACAGCACCAAAACCTCCATCAAAAACAGCATAAAAAACTGCATAAGGGTATGTTCACACGTTCAGGATTTCCATCCTTTTTTTTTCAGGACTGTTTTTTTAAAAAACTGCAGCTCTTGGCAGAAAACGCAGGTCCTTTTTTTGGTCAAAAAACTCATCAAAAAACGCATCAAAAAAGGACAAAAAGTCCTTTTTTGATGCGTTTTTTGATGCGTTTTATGATCCTTTTTTTTAATGCAGTTTTCTAACCCTAACCCTAACCCTAACCCTAACCCTACCCCTAACCCTACCCCTAACCCTAACCCTAACCCTACCCCTATTCTAACCTTAGTGAAAAAAAAAAAATTCTTAATTTTTTTATTGTCCCTACCAATGGGGGTGACAAAGTGGGGGGGGGGTGTCATTTACTATTTTTTTATTTTGATCACTGAGATAGGTTATATCTCAGTGATCAAAATGCACTTTGGAGCGAATCTGCCGGCCGGCAGATTCGGCGGGCGCACTGCGCATGCGCCCGCCATTTTGCAAGATGGCGGCGCCCAGGGAGAAGACAGCCGGACGGACACCGGGACGCCGGGTAAGTATAAGGGGGGGAGATTAGGGCACGGGGGGGCATCGGAGCACTGGGGGGGGCATCGGAGCACGGGGGGGGGGGCATCGGAGCACGGGGGCGGGATCGGAGCACGGGGGGGCAGCCACACTCCGCCCACGCACTTCCGCCCGCTCCCCCGCACTTCCTGCTGCAGCGGTTCTGCACATCAAATCGCAGTAAAACCCGCAGATATATTTTTGATCTGCGGGTTTTACTGCGGTTTTGACCTCACAATGGAGGTCTATGGGTGCAGAACCGCTGCGGTTCAGGAAAAAGAAGTGACATGCTCCTTCTTTTTTGCCGCAGCTATTCTGCGCGGCTTTTTAAACGAAATTCCGGATCATGTGCACAGCAGTGACTGTTTTCCATAGGGTTACATTGTTATGTACCCTGCATGGAAAACAGCTGCGGAACCGCAGCGGCAAAACCGCTGCGGTTCCGCAGTAAAAAACGCACTGTGTGAACATGGCCTTAAAAAGCATAAAAAACCTGCATCAAAAATTGCACCAAAAACTGCATCAAAATAAGCATCAAAAACCGCATCAAAAGCAGCACCAAAAACCTGCATCAAAAACTGCACCAAAAACTGCTCCAAAAACTGCACCAAAAACAGCATCAAAACTGCACCAAAAACAGCATCAAAAACTACATCAAAAACTACATCACAAACAGCAACAAAAACCTGCATCAAAAACTACATTACAAACAGCACCAAAAACCTACAACAAAAACTGCATCAAAACAGCACCAAAAGCCTGCATCAAAAACTGCACCAAAACAGCATCAAAAAGAGCACCAAAAAACTGCATCAAAAACTGCACCAAAAACTGCATCAAAAACAGCATCAAAAACCGCATCAAAAACAGCATCAAAAACCGCATCAAAATTGCATCAAAAACAGATGGATCTGGATAAGTTGGAAACTTGGGCCGAGAGGTGGCAGAACAATGATAAATGTGAGGTTATACACATGGGAAGAAGGAATCGATATCATCATTACACACTGAACGGGAAACCACTGGGTAAATCTGACATGGAGAAAGACTTGGCGATCCTAGTTAATGATAAACTTACCTGGAGGAACCAGTGCCAAGCAGCGGCTGACAAGGCAAACAAGATCATGGGTGCATTAAAAGAGGTCTGGATACACACGATGAGAGAATTATACTACCTCAGTACAAATCCCTTGCTAGACCGCACATGGAGTACTGTGTACACTTTTGGGCACCGCTGCTCAGGAAGGATATAATGGAACTAGAGCGAGTGCAAAGGAGGGCAACAAAATTAATATCTTGGATGGGGGAACTACAATACCGAGAGAGATTAGCAAAATTAGAATTATTTAGTCTAGAAAAAGGATGACTGAGGAGCAACCTAATCACCATGTATAAGTATATAAGGGGACAATACAAATATCTCTCCAAGGATCTGTTTATACCAAGGAATGTGACAGTCACAAGGGGGCATTTTCTGTGTCCGAAGTAGGAAACCCGACCTGATCCTAGTGTGGGATTGGCCATGAGGTCGGCGATCTTTGCGCCAAAGTACCGTTTCGTATGACGCGTTCAGCACCATTTTTCAGCCAATGAAGGAGGACGCAGAGTGTGGGCAGCGTGATGACATAGGTCTCGGTCCCAACCATCTTAGAGAAGGGCATGACAGTGATTGGCTTGCTTTCTGCGGAGTCACAGGGGCTATAAAGGGGCATGCACGCCAACCGTCATCTTACTTCTGCTGATCGTAGGATAGGTAGGAGAGGTTGCCGCTAGGGTTGAGCGACTTTTCCTTTTTTCGGATCGAGTCGGGTTTTGCGAAACCTGACTTTGTCAAAAGTCGGGTCGGGTGAAATCGGCCAATTATTGCGAAAAGTCATGGATCGACCGAAACACGAAACCCAATATAAGTCAATGGGGAATCAAAGTCGGCAGTTGTTATGTGTGGAGGCTGAGGGTTACTCTGATGGGCATTGAGAAGCTGGAATTCAGAGACTGCCCTCTGCTGCTTGCTAAGCCTTGCCAACACATGAAAGGTCAAATTCCAGCACGTGGGCATATCCCAAATCAGTCATTGACGAGGAAAATGAAATCGGTGCTGCAGCTAAACTAGACCGGCGAAAGCTTGAGATGACTTTCAAAAATGTAATCTGACACAGCATACCTTGGCAAGGAGCTCAGGCAAGTCAGGGTTTGTTTTTAAAAACCACTGTACAAACAACCGCTGCACATTGGCCATGCATGAAATGTGTACCTGTTTACTGAGCTTTAAAGCCGCCAGCAAGTTATGCCCATTATCGCACACAATCAGACCTGGTTGGAGGTTCGGCCGGGAGAGCCATTGATAAGTCTGTTATTTTATCCCTTTCAACATCTCTGCTGCATTGTGCGCTTTATTACCTAAGCAGATTAGCTTAAGCAGAGCATGCTGCTGCTTCAGCAGGGCAGTGTTGCTGATTTCCCAGCTGGGGAGTGATGGAGAATCTAGTTCCGCTGAGGATGAGGAGGAGGGGGAGGAGAGGAAGAAACTGGAATAAGAGGAGACTGAAACCATGATGGAAGTTGGGCCCTCTATTCCTGGAGTGTGTAAGATATTTGATTTCCCAGCCTGTGACTCTGTCCCAGACTCCACCAGGTTAACCCAGTGTACCATCAAGGAAATGCATCATCCTGTCCAGAAGAACTTGTAAGTGTGTCTATAGTTAGGTGGACCTTCCCTGTGAATGCGTTGGCCAGAGCATGGCTGGTATTGTGTAACACGTGCTTATGATAAACATCTTGGGGCAGGGACAACTGAATGCTGCCCTGGTACAACCAACTGGACATGGGTTCTGACTAGGGTTGAGCGACTTTTACTTTTTTAGGGTCGAGTTGGGTTTTGTGAAACCCGACTATCTCAAGAGTCGAGTCGAGTGAAATCGGCCGATTATCGTGAAAAGTCGGGGATCGACTGAAACACGAAACCCAATGCAAGTCAATGGGGAAGCATAGTCGGCAGTGAGTGGAGGCCAGGAAAACACCTACAGTGCACATTTTAATGTCAAAAACATCAATTCTTGTTACTTAAGCTTGTCAATCTTAATTTACCTTATAATAATAGTTAGTCATTGAAAATTGGGGGTCATTTGGCTAAAGTTGTGGGGGGGTAGGGCTGGTTCAAGTTTTTCGTGGGCCCAGGAAATGTGGACTACGTCATGGCGTGGAGCAGGGAGAGGTAAGTATTTTAACTTTGCAAGTGCTGTGATCCTGTGCAAGCAGGAAGGGCCCACTCATTCGCATTTTCACTGGCACAGGGCCCCTCAAAGTACGGCAGTGTGTTTGACGGCCGGGGCGCCTCCCATCGGCAGAGACACTTTTGCGTACTATGAGGGGCCCTGTGCCAGTGATGTCGCCAACGAGTATGCCCCCCACCTGATGAAGGAACCTGCACTTTCATGTGAACCTTCCTCTTTGTCCCCGTGTAAGGTGGTATAGTATGTGGGAAGGGGAACCTGACTTTCAGCAGGGTCAGATTCTGGCTGTGTAGAGTGCAAGGGGAATGTAGTGGTCTTTGTCAATGTACCAGCAGACTCATCTAGCAGTGGCTGGGCAATGGGCAGGATGAGGAGGAAACACTGATGTAGGCACAAATAATAAAGTAGGCTAAATGCAGTTCAAAATTGGTAACAGGAGTAAACAGGCGGCACTGCTTTGTTCAGTGGAGGACAACTGTAATGAGTGGCAGACACAGTTAGTAGGCCTAAAATAAAAAAGTAGGCTAAATGCAGTTCAAAATTGGTAACAGGAGTAAACAGGCGGCACTGCTTTGTTCAGTGGAGAACAAGAAGCAGCAGCAGACACAGTGTGTAGGCCCAGCCAAACAAGAAGGCCAAATGCAGTTTAACATCCGAAACAGGATGAAAATTGAGGCTCAGCTTTGTTCAGTGGAGGTGAACTGCAAGGAGCGGCAGACAACATTAGTAGGCGTAACCAAACCAGTAGGTCAAATACAGTGTAATATCCTAAACAGGATGAAAATTGAAGCTGAGCTTTGTTCAGTGGAGGAGAAATAAAAGGAGCGGCCGACACGGTTAGTAGGTGTAACCAAACGAGTAGGCCAAATGCAGTGTAATATCCTTTCCAGGATGAAAATTGAAGCTCAGCTTTGTTCAGTGGAGGAGAAAGGCAAGGAGCGGCAGACTCCGTTAGTAGGCGTAACCAAACCAGTAGGCCAAATGCAGTGTAATATCCTAACCAGGATGAAAATTGAAGCTTAGCTTTGTTCAGTGGTGGAGAAAGGCAAGGAGCAGCAGACACCGTTAGTAGGCGTAACCAAACCAGTAGGCCAAATGCAGTGTAATATCCTAACCAGGATGAAAATTGAAGCTCTGATTTGTTCAGTGGAGGAGAAAGGCAAGGAGCGGCCGACACCGTTAGTAGGTGTAACCAAACCAGTAGGCCAAATGCAGTGTAATATCCAGGGGCGGACACAGACAGCTTGGGGCCCCTGTGCAGGAAATGTGTTTGGGCCCCCCCTTCTTTAAAGGCGACAAAGCTAATATATATATATATATATATATATATATATATATATATATATATACTGTAGAATATGCCCATGTATAATAAACACCTGTGTCTACTGCATATGTGACATAGTATACATTAATGTATAAGGGTATGGTTCCACGGTCAGGAATCGGCAGCGCTTTGGATGCAGCACATGTCCGCTCGGTCCAAAGCGCTGCCGGCTTTTGTACGAGTGATGCTTCCGCATGTGTTCATTGAACACATGCGGAATCACCGCATCCTATACATTGGACTGTGATATTTATCTTGTGGAGACTGAGCGTCTCCGCAAGATAAATAGACATGCTACAGTCTAGAAAGATGTGCCGCATGTCCGTCTCTGCAGGGAAGCTGCGGGTGCCGCTGTATACATAGTGGACATTGGATTCCTTGAAATCTCATGCACTATGCTGTAACATCAGGAGCTGCGGACTGGATGCTGCGGATGTACACAGCGTCCAATCCGCAGAGTTTACTGACAGTGGAAACATACCCTTATATGTGTGTTTAATGCAACAGATACAGTATATGTGAAAAAGTCTTCACTGGGGGATGGGCTCAGGGGTCAGTCCCAGCCTGGATCTGATACTGCAGTGATGACTGGAGTCCCGTCAGAGAATAAACCCAGTGATTTAGTGACTGTGTTCCTGAGCTCTGAACTCTCTGGTCCCTGCTGTGTGTGGATGAAAATCCTGCACTGACCAGAGAACACAAAGCTCCGGGGGTCACAGTCAGTAAATCACTGCTTCTAGTCTCTGACTGCTGCCCCTGTCTCCCCTCTTTACTCTGCAAACAATCCGTCACATTCAGACCGTTCTTTACCTCCTGTTCAGGGGGTGATTGAGGTCCTGCACAGCTGCAGCTTCCTTCCAGGCATGAGTGTGCAGAAGCCAGTGTGCGGCAGCTTCCTGTCTCGCACAGCCGCAGCGCGGAATGATGATGTCATTCAGCTGAGCCGCTGCTGTCTGTGTGAGAAAGGAAGCAGGAAGCATCCATTCCCTGCAGATCCGTTGCCATTTTCTCTTGCAGGCAGTGGAGCTGCAGGGATTGCTCCATGCCTGCCGCACATGAGGGCAATCTGGCCAGGGGGCCCCCGGAGCCTCGGGGCCGGATAGGCTGGCCAGATTGCCCTCTATATTAGCCGCCCTCAGGGGTGAACCTAGCCTCTCTGCTGCCTGAGGCGAACGGAAAAATGGCTCCTAACATAAATAAAAACATGAGAATTAGTTAGTATCACAAATAACATTTACATCCAGGTACCTTATAGATAACGTCGTCTCTGGAGCTGTTCTTCTTTTCTTCATCTTGTCCAGATCCCATGATGAGTTTTCTCAGCCACAGCCGTCTCTGCAGACTTCCATCTTTTCCGCTCTTTTGCAGAAAGTCTCCACAAGATGCACTTAAAGATACAAGTGTCATTATAATGCTCCGGAATAAAAAATTGGCCCTCACTATATTGTCTGCACAAAATATGACCCCCACACTGTCCCTCTTATGGTACATGCTCTTCACACTGACCTCTCCTTTCTATACTGGCCCCCTCTTCAAACTGTCCACTCACACTGTGTCCCCCCTATAGGGCCTAGTATTCATACTCCATATTTATACTCCATCCTCCCACCCTGTGTGCATGGCTCCCCCATCCTTCTCCCCTGCGTTCACGGCTCCCGTAATTCCTTCTCCCCTGCGTTCACGGCTCCGCCATCCTTCTCCCCTGTGTTCACGGCTCCCCCATCCTTCTCCCCTGCGTTCACGGCTCCCCCATCCTTCTCCCCTGCGTGCTGGGCTCCCCCATCCTTCTCCCCTGCGTTCACGGCTCCCCCATCCTTCTCCCCTGCGTGCTGGGCTCCCCCATCCTTCTCCCCTGTGTTCACGGCTCCCCCATCCTTCTCCCCTGCGTGCTGGGCTCCCCCATCCTTCTCCCCTGCGTTCACGGCTCCCCCATCCTTCTCCCCTGCGTGCTTGGCTCCCCCATCCTTCTCCCCTGCATTCACGGCTCCCCCATCCTTCTCCCCTGCATTCACGGCTTCCCCATCCTTCTCCCCTGCATTCACGGCTCCCCCATCCTTCTCCCCTGCGTTCACGGCTCCCGTAATTCCTTCTCCCCTGCGTTCACGGCTCCGCCATCCTTCTCCCCTGCGTTCACGGCTCCCCCATCCTTCTCCCCTGCGTTCACGGCTCCCCCATCCTTCTCCCCTGCGTTCACGGCTCCCCCATCCTTCTCCCCTGCGTGCTGGGCTCCCCCATCCTTCTCCCCTGCGTTCACGGCTCCCCCATCCTTCTCCCCTGCGTGCTGGGCTCCCCCATCCTTCTCCCCTGTGTTCACAGCTCCCCCATCCTTCTCCCCTGCGTGCTGGGCTCCCTCATCCTTCTCCCCTGCGTTCACGGCTCCCCCCTCCTTCTCCCCTGCGTGCTGGGCTCCCCCATCCTTCTCCCCTGCATTCACGGCTCCCCCATCCTTCTCCCCTGCATTCACGGCTCCCCCATCCTTCTCCCCTGCGTTCACGGCTCCCCCATTCTTCTCCCCTGCGTTCACGGCTCCCCCATTCGTTCTCCCCTGCGTGCATGCCTCCCCTATCCTCCCACCCTGCATGCATGGCTCCCCCATTCTTCTCCCCTGTGTGCATGGCTCCCCCATCCTTCTCCCCTGCATTCACGGCTCCCCCATTCTTCTCCCCTGCGTTCACGGCTCCCCCATTCTTCTCCCCTGCGTTCACGGCTCCCCCATCCTTCTCCCCTGCGTGCATGCCTCCCCTATCCTCCCACCCTGCGTGCATGGCTCCCCCATTCTTCTCCCCTGTGTGCATGGCTCCACATCCTTTTTCCCTGTGTGCATGGCTCCACATCCTTTTTCCCTGCGTGCATGGCTCCACATCCTTTTTCCCTGCGTGCATGGCTCCCCATCCTTTTTCCCTGCGTGCATGGCTCCCCATCCTTTTTCCCTGCGTGCATGGCTCCCCATCCTTTTTCCCTGCGTGCATGGCTCCACATCCTTTTTCCCTGCGTGCATGGCTCCACATCCTTTTTCCCTGCATGCATGGCTCCACATCCTTTTTCCCTGCGTGCATGGCTCCACATCCTTTTTCCCTGCGTGCATGGCTCCACATCCTTTTTCCCTGCGTGCATGGCTCCACATCCTTTTTCCCTGTGTGCATGGCTCCCCATCCTTTTTCCCTGTCATACTTACCTCTCACCGCGCAGCACAGAACAGAACTTCCTTCCTGGCATCTCTTCTGCAGCGTCTTCCTTCCTGTCTTCAGCGGTCACATGATAGCGCTAATTAAGGTCATGAATATGCGCATATTCATGACCTTAAATTAGCGGTACCATGTGACCGCTGAAGACAGGACGCGCTGCCGGCGCTGGGACGCAGTTGCAGCCACCGCTGGAGGAAGGTGAGTATTACGTCTTCAGGGAGGGGGGCGGGAAGGAGGGAAGGAGGGAGGGAAGGAGGGAGGGAGGAGGGAGGGAGGGAAGGAGGGAGGAGGGGGGGCGGGCACTTGACCCCGGAGTTTTAGAAAGAAAAAAAAAAAACTAGCAGTGCAAATTCACTTACTATAGAGTCTGCCGCCCTCTCTTCTGCCGCCTGATAGTCAAATCGCCTAATGGTAGCAGCGTCCCTGGCCGCCCTGCAGGGGCCCCCCAGAGCCTCCGGGCCCCGGTGCAGCTGCACCGGTTGAACCGGCGGTATGTCCGCCCATGGTAATATCCTCACCAGGATGAAAATTGAAGCTCGGCTTTGTTCAGTGGAGGAGAAAGGCAAGGAGCGGCAGACACCGTTAGTAGGCGTAACCAAACCAATAGGCCAAATGTAGTGTAATATCCTAACCAGGATGACAATTGAAGCTCAGCTTTCTTCAGTGGAGGAAAAAGGCAAGGAGTGGCAGACACCGTTAGTAGGCGTAACCAAACCAGTAGGCCAAATGCAGTGTAATATCCTAACCAGGATGAAAATTGAAGGTCAGCTTTGTTCAGTGGAGGAGAAAGGCAAGGAGCAGCAGATACCGTTAGTAGGCGTAACCAAACCAGTAAGCCAAATGCAGTGTAATATCCTAACCAGAATGAAAATTGAAGCTCAACTTTGTTCAGTGGAAGAGAAAGGCAAGGAGCGGCAGACACCGTTAGTAGGCGTAACCAAACCAGTAGGCCAAATGCAGTGTAATATCCTAACCAAAGTGAAAATTTAAGCTCAGCTTTGTTCAGTGGAGGAGAAAGGCAAGGAGCGGCAGACACCGTTAGTAGGTGTAACCAAACCAGTAGGCCAAATGCAGTGTAATATCAGACACCAAGGAGTGGCACACACCATTTGTAGGCCCAACCAAAGAAGTAGGCCAAATGCAGTTTAATATCTGACACCGGATTAAAATTGAGGCTCAGCTTTATTCAGTGGAGAACACCAAGCAGCGGCACACACCATTTGTAGGCCGAACCAAAGAAGTAGGCCAAATGCAGTTTTTATATCTGACACCGGATGAAAATTGAGGCTCAGCTTTATTCAGTGGAGAACACAAAGCAGTGGCACACACCATTTGTAGGCCCCACCAAAAAAGTAGGCCAAATGCAGTTTAATATCTGACACCGGATGAAAATTGAAGCTTAGCTTTATTCAGTGGAGAACACCAAGCAGCGGCACACACCATTAGTAGGCCCAACCAAAGAAGTAGGCCAAATGCAGTTTAATATCTGACCCAGGATGAAAATTGAGGCTCAGCTTTATTCAGTGGAGAACACCAAGCAGCGGCACACACCATTTGGAGGTCCCACCAAAGAAGTAGGCCAAATGCAGTTTAATATCTGACACCGGATGAAAATTGAGGCTCAGCTTTGTTCAGTGGAGGACAACTGTAATGGGAGGCAGACACAGTTAGTAGGCCTAAATAAGTAAGTAAGCAAAATGCAGTTCAAAATTGGTAAGTGGAGTACACAGGTGGCATAGCTTTGTTCAACGGAGGACAACTGTAATAAGTGGCTCAGACAGACAGAGTTGGCCTAAAATAAAAAAAGGTGGCTAATTGCAGTTCAAAATTGGTAACAGGAGTACACAGGCGGCATAGCGTGGTTCAGCGGAGGACAAGTGTAATTAGTGGCTCTGACACACAGAGTAGGCCTAAAATAAAATGAAGGCTATATTCAGTTCACAATTGGTAAGAGGAGTACACAGGTGGCATGGCTGGGTTCAGCGGAGGAGAACAACTGTAATAAGTGGCTCAGACAGACTGTGTAGTCCTAAAATAAAACAGTTGGCTGAATGCAGTTCCAAATTGGTAACAGGAGTACACAGGCGGCATACCGTGGTTCAGCGGAGGACAAGTGTAATTAGTGGCTCTGACACACAGAGTAGGCCTAAAATAAAAAAGAAGGCTATATTCAGTTCACAATTGGTAAGAGGAGTACACAGGTGGCATAGCTGGGTTCAGCGGAGGAGGACAACTGTAATAAGTGGCTCAGACAGACTGTGTAGTCCTAAAATAAAACAGTTGGCTGAATGCAGTTCCAAATTGGTAACAGGAGTACACAGGCGGCATAGCTTGGTTCAGCGGAGGACAACTGTAATAAGTGGCTCAGACAGACAAAGTAGGCCTAAAATATAAAAAGTAGGCTAATGTCAGTTCAAAATTTGTTTGAGTAGTACACAGGCGGCGACAGAAAGACAGACAGAGGCCTAACATAAAAAGGTGGCTAAATGCAGTTCGAAACTGCTAGCAGGAATAACCAGGCGGCCTAGCTTGTTTCAGGGGGGGACAGTTGTAATGTGTGGCGCAGACAGACAGACCGAGGCCTAAAATAAAAAAGGTGGCTAAATGCAGTTCGAAACTGCTAGCAGGAATAACCAGGTGGCCTAGCTTTTTCAGCAGGGGACAGTTGTAATGTGTGGCGCAGACAGACAGACAGACAGAGGCCTAAAATAAAAAAAGGTGGATAAATGCAGTTCGAAACTGCTAGCAGGAATAACCAGGCGGCCTAGCTTTTTTCAGTGGGGGACAGTTGTAATGTGTGGCGCAGACCGACAGACCGAGGCCTAAAATAAAAAAAGGTGGCTACATGCAGTTCAAAACTGCTAGCAGGAATAGCCTGCCGGCCTAGCTTGTTTCAGCGTGGGACAGTGGTAATGTGTGGCGCAGGCAGAAAGACCAAGGCCTAAAATAAAAAAAGGTGGCTACATGCAGTTCAAAACTGCTAGCAGGACTGACCAGGCGGCCTACCTTGGTTCAGCTTGGGAGGACAACTGTTATGAGAGGCTGACACAGTTACTAGGCACAAATAAGTAAGTAGGCTACATGCAGTTCACAATTGGTAACAGGAGTACACAGGTGGCATAGCTTTGTTCAGCAGAGGACAACTGTTATAAGTGGCTGACACAGTTAGTAGGCCAAAATACAAAAGATGGCTAAATGTCAGCCAAGGAATTGTTCATAAATAAACTTGTGGCATAGCGAGGTACAGGGGTGGGCTCCTCTGCAGAGTTCCAGACAGTGGTAGTTGGCGCAAAGTATTAAGGGGTCTAAATGGAGGCCATGGCCCCTGTATATTTTTACTATCATCTATCATTTCAACAAATTTGTAATGTCAGTGCCATTTAAGGATTAAACAGCACAGACTACACAGTGGTGGGGCAGGGAGATGTAAGTTTTGCAAGTGGTAGAGCACAGTTCGAGCTGGGGGGGAACACTCTCTCGTGGGCGGCGGTACTGGCACAGGGCCCCTCATAGTACGATGGTGTGTCTGACGTTGGTTGTGCACCTCCACCGTCAGAGACATTGCATTGTACTATGAGGGACCCTGTGCCAGGGGCGTCGCCCCAGAGTGGGCACACCCACCTGTCCAGGCAAACGGCACTCGCATGGGTGCTTGCGCCAAGTTGTGACCACGGCCCTGTGGGGGGAGTCAGCCCATTTAGGGAGGTATAAAAATGGCCTATGGTGGACATTCGGCACCTGCAAATGGTGGAATTGGAGCAGTCAGTAAGAGGAGGCCAAAAACAAGATTTTTTTCTGGCAAGCTACGTGTCAGCAGGGGAAGGTGGGGCAAAATAATTTGAAATCCATGATTGGTTCATTTTAATTAAGGTTAGATCATCAACATTTCGGGGAGCCAGACGTGTCCTTTTTTCGGTCAGTATTGAACCAGCAGCACTGAAGACTCTTTCTGAGAGCAGACTAGCAGCTGGGCAAATGAGCTACTGTAATGCATATCCTGCCAATTCGGGCCAGGTGTCTAGTTTAGATGCCCAGTAATCAAAGGGGAATGACCTGTGAGAGAGAACATTGATAATGGCGGAAAAATTGTTGGTAACCATACTGGACAAATGCTGTCTCCTGTCACTTTGAATCGATGCAGCAGTACCTGTCGTGTCTGCGGTCATTGCGAAATCACTCCACAACCTGGTCATAAATCCCCTCTGTACAATGCCACTTCGGCTTTGTTCACCTCTAACACCTCTGCCATGTTGCCCCCTACAGCTCGTGTGAGAACCATCACCGCCGCTGTGTGCTGGGATTGTCTGAACCAAACGGTCTACAAGAGTTGCTTGTTTGGTAGCCAATATTTGCTCAAGGTTCTCATGTGGCTTGATATTTTGTAATTTTCCTTTGTATCGTGGATCCAGGAGGCAGGCCAACTAGTAATCATCATCGGTCATCATTTTGATAATGCAGGGGTCCTGTTTTAGGATACGCAAGGCACACTATGCCATGTGGGCCAAAGTTCCAGGTGTCAATTCACTGCTTCTGCTGGGTTGAGGAGCACTTTCTTGAAAATCTATATCACTTGTGGCCCGCAAGAACCTTCTACCTGAACTTGCAATGCCACCAGTTTCTATTGCCCCCTGAAAAGCATCCTCCTCCCATAAATATTAATCTTCATCTTCCTCCTTCTCCTCCTCTTCATCCGCAACCTCATCCCCGAGACTTCTGTGAACAGACAATGGCTGAATGTCATCAAGGCTTCCCTCCTCCTCGGCCGCAGATGCCTGTTCCTTGATGTGCATCAAACTTTGCATCAGCAGACGCATTACTGGGATGCTCGTGCTTATGATGGCATCGTCTGCACTGACCAGCCATGTGCATTCCTCAAAACACTGAAGGACTTGACAAAGGTCTTGGAGCTTCGACCACTGCACACCAGACAACTCCATGTCTGCCATCCAACTGCCTGCCCGTGTATGTGTATCCACCCACAAATACATGACAGCACGCCTCTGTTCACACAGCCTCTGAAGCATGTGCAGTGTGGAGTTCCATCTTGTTGCAACTTCGATTATTAGGCGGTGCTGGGGAAGATTCAGCGATCGCTGATGGTTCAGCATACGGCTGGAGTGTACGGGCAACCGGCGGATGTGCGAGCAAAGTCTGCGCACCTTCAGGAGCAGGGCTTGTAAATCAGGGTAATTTTTGAGGAAGCACTGCACCACCAGGTTCAAGGTGTGAGCCGGGCAAGGTATGTGTTTCAGTTCTGAAAGGGCTATGGCAGCCATAAAATTCCTTTCCGTTATCACTGACTACCTTGCCTGCCTCAAGATGTACACTGCCCAGCCATGACTGAGTTTCTTGCTGCAAGTACT
Organism: Ranitomeya imitator; assembly: GCF_032444005.1. NCBI lineage: Eukaryota > Metazoa > Chordata > Amphibia > Anura > Dendrobatidae > Ranitomeya > Ranitomeya imitator. The sequence goes on from NC_091284.1 coordinate 637,272,157, forward strand.
CGGCCAGTACGTCCGCGGTGTGTCTGTTGTCGCCCAAACACTTCATTTGCAGCACAGCCTGCTGACGCTTACCACAAGCTGTTCGATAATGGGATACCTCGGGTGCAACACTGGCAACTGCGGATGGAGTGGTCATCTGACTGAGCTCTGTGGATGAGCTTTCACTTCTGGAGGAGGAGGAGGAGGAGGGGGGGTGAACGCCTACAGCCAACTGTTTCCTAGACCGTGGGCTAGGCAGAACTGTGCCACTATGGCTGTCCCCTGTGGACCGTGCATCCACCACATTAACCCAGTGTGCCGTGATGGACACGTAACGTCCCTGGCCATGCCTACTGGTCCATGCATCTGTTGTGAGGTGCGCCTTTCTATTGACCGATTGCCTGAGTGCATGGACAATGCATTCTTTGACATGTTGGTGGAGTGCTGGGAGGGCTTTTCTCGCAAAGAATTGTCGACTGGGTAGGTCATAGCGTGGTACTGCGTAGGCCATCAGGGCTTTGAAAGCTTCGCTTTCGACCTACCAGTAGGGCATCATCTCTAACGAGATTAGTCTAGCAATGTAGCCATTCAAACACTGTGTACGCGGATGAGAGGAAGTGTACTTTCTTTTCCTATCGAGAGTCTACTGTACAGTAGGCTGAGCTGCACTGGAGAGCTGCATATGGTGGAACTAGCGGGGGTGGTGGTGGACATGGCAGATTGAGAGAGGCTTGGTGATGGTATTCTTGATGTGGGCCTACCTACAGTATTTCCAACCAAGAACCTTGTGATTCCCTGACTGCTTTAACCTTGCGACAATACCTCCACATTTGCTACTGGTGGTGTCATAACCGGTGGGCTTCCAGTGAGGGAAGCAATGTTGCATTGCTGACTAGCTTCAATATGAGCAGGTGCACCAATGGTACGGGATGTTTGGCAGTTAGTCCGTGCTTCCAAGTGCCTAACTTTGGACTGATCATTCGGAAAATGGTTAAAAAATTGCCGCACTGCACTCGTCCTACTATGGAATAACTTTTCAGGCTTTGCACGCTATGCTACTGTCACCGGATGGCCACGCTGTCCAACACCTGTTGTGGTTTTTGACACACATTTTTGGCCTGATACAGGCCTGCCAGATGACAGGTTTTGCGATGTAGATGGCTGCTGCAGATCATCCTCCTCCGCATCTCAGCTACTGGCAGTGGCACGCTCTTCCCCCAATGGCTGCCAATCTGGGTCAACAACTGGGTCATCTATCAATCACATCCTCTTCAATGTCAAGTGCACCGTCCTCTGTGTCACCATGTAAGGTGCTATAGCGTTCGGGACTGGGCACCATAGTCTCATCAGGGTCAGATTCTGGCTCAGTACACTACGAGGGCAATGTAGTGATCTGAGTCAATGAAACAGCATAATAATCTAGCTGTGACTGTGCATCTGTGCACTCCATGTCCGATTCATCTTGTAATGGGCTTTTAACAATTTTCCTCTCTAACCCAGGCGCGGTATGTGTAAAGAGCTCTATGGAGTAAAGTGTAGTGTTGCCTGCCGCATCCTTCACTTTTGTTTTTGGTGAAGGACACAAGGAAGCTACTTTTTCCAGACCAGGAGCAGCCACTGACGACTCGCTGCTTTTAGATTTCGAACCTTCTGAAGAGGAGGCAAAAGAACTAGAGGCTGAGTCAGCAAGGAAATTCAAAACTTGTTCCTGATGCTCCGGCTTTAAAAGCTGTTTTCCAACTCCAAGATAAGGGAGCCTTCGAGGCCTTGTGTAGCCAGGCGATGACGGTGGCTCAACACCTCGAGCCTTTGGTGCTATCTTGCTAATCCCAGTACCACCAGATGCTCCACTACCAACACCACCATCAGTACCAGCTGGCAACGTCCGCCCACGGCCTCTTCCACCAGACTTCCTCATTTTTGGGGAAATGATAAAAAAATAACAACCGTTATATTTTACTGTTAAACAAGGTAGAATGTGTATATTAACTTTTGGAGAATTTATATCTCCCTTTTTTTGGCGGGAAGACTGCAGCAAAAAACAGTGGCAGAACGTGGCGGCCAGATATACGACCAACAGAAATGATGTACAGAAACTTGTGGGCAATTTAAATCTCCCTTTTTTGGCGGGGAAGAATGCAGCAAAAAACAGGCCCAGTGTATTACACTACACAATGTAAGTGGCAGAACAAGGCTGGCAGATATACCACAAACAGATCTGACGTATAGAAACTTGTTGCCAATTTAAATCACCCTTTTTTGGGGGGGAGAATGCAGCAAAAAACAGGCCTAGTGTATTACACTACACAATGTAAGTGGCAGAACGTGGCTGCCAGATATACGACAAACAGAACTGACATATAGAGACTTGTTGGCAATTTAAACCTCCTTTTTTTTTAAGGGGGGGGGGGAGGGAGAATGCAGCAAAAAAACAGGCCCTGTGTATTACACTACACAATGTCAATGGCAGAACGTGGCTGGCAGAAATATAAAAAAATACAAGGGCCGTAGTACAATTTCAATCTCCCTACAATGATCAAAGGACAAGTATGGCAGCAATAAAAAGGACTGCTGCACACAAAAGAGTGTGGACAAATAAACAAGATAACTGTGCAGAAAGGAGCAACAGGATTTTTGCTTTTAAAAAAGCAGTTGGTTTGCACAGCGGCATCCTGAAATCATTGTAGGGAGATTGAAATTGTACTACATAGAAGCCCTCGCGTCCTTCTTCGATTGGCTCAACACAGCCTGGCCGGGTATTTCTTTCACCATGTCACATGATCCTACTCGGATCAATTTTCTTGACACCATGGTCATTCTCCAACCAGATGGTTCTATCACTACTGACCTGTACATCAAAAGTACCGATCGTAACAGTCTGTTACATTTTACCAGTTTCCATCCTCCTGCTACTAAGAATTCGGTACCTAAGTCCCAATTCCATCGGGTCTCTAGAATTGTGTCCGATACGGACCTACGACCACTTCGTCTTTAGGAAATGGCTACTAAATTTTCCCAACGTGGATACCCGCTATCAGTTCCAGAAAAAGCCGCCTCACCGTCGCCTCCACGACCCAATAGAGCCACGAATCGGATCCCGTTTATACACTCTTACCATCCATTTGCTTATATCTTACATAGGTCCATACGTTAAAACTGGCACCTACTGTCCAGAGCCTACCCTAATGTTGCTGAGTTTCAAAACCCTTTTCTCCCCTGCTTCAAACGCCCACCTAACCTTAAGGACTCCTTGGTGAGGGCAGACTTGGGGTCTGGCACTCCGTCCCCCCGCCAACGGTTTTTACAAAATCCACGCACAGGGACCTTCCCGTGCCTCAACTGTTCACAATGCCATAACATCCTTAACCCCTTCATGACCCAGCCTATTTTGACCTTAAAGACCTTGCTGTTTTTTGCAATTCTGACCATTGTCCCTTTATGAGGAAATAACTCAGGAACGCTTCAACGGATCCTAGCAGTTCTGAGATTGTTTTTTCGTGACATATTGGGCTTCATGTTAGTGGTAAATTTAGGTCAATAAATTCTGCGTTTATTTGTGATAAAAACGGAAATTTGGCAAAAATTTTGAAAATTTTGCAATTTTCACATTTTGAATTTTTATTCTGTTAAACCAGAGAGATATGTGACACAAAATAGTTAATAAATAACATTTCCCACATGTTTACTTTACATCAGCACAATTTTGGAAACAAAATTTTTTTTTGTTAGGAAGTTATAAGGGTTAAAATTTCACCAGCGATTTGTCATTTTTACAACGAAATTTACAAAACCATTTTTTTTAGGGACCACCTCACATTTGAAGTCAGTTTGAGGGGTCTATATGGCTGAAAATACCCAAAAGTGACACCATTCTAAAAACTGCACCCCTCAAGGTACTCAAAACCACATTCAAGAAGTTTATTAACCCTTCAGTTGCTTCACAGCAGCAGAAGCAACAAGGAAGGAAAAAATGAACATTTAACTTTTTAGTCACAAAAATTATCTTTTAGCAACAATTTTTTTATTTTCCCAATGGTAAAAGGAGAAACTGAACCACGAAAGTTGTTGTCCAATTTCTCCTGAGTACGCTGATACCTCATATGTGGGGGTAAACCACTGTTTGGGTGCACGGCAGGGCTTGGAAGGGAAGGAGCGCCATTTGACTTTTTGAATCAAAAATTGGCTCCACTCTTTAGCGGACACGATGTCACGTTTGGAGAGCCCCCGTGTGCCTAAAAATTGGAGCTCCCCCACAAGTGACCCCATTTTGGAAACTAGACGCCCCAAGGAACTTATCTAGATGCATAGTGAGCACTTTGAACCCCCAGGTGCTTCACAAATTGATCCGTAAAAATGAAAAAGTACTTTTTTTTCACAAAAAAATTATTTTAGCCTCAATTTTTTCATTTTCACATGGGCAACAGGATAAAATGGATCCTAAAATGTGTTGGGCAATTTTTCCTGAGTACACCAATACCTCACATGTGGGGGTAAACCACTGTTTGGGCACATGGTAAGGCTCGGAAGGGAAGGAGCGCCATTTGACTTTTTGAATGAAAAATTATTTCCATCGTTAGCGGACACCATGTCGCGTTTGGATAGCTCCTGTGTGCCTAAACATTGGCGCTCCCCCACAAGTGACCCCATTTTGGAAACTAGACCCCCCAAGGAACTTATTTAGATGCCTAGTGAGCACTTTAAACCCTCAGGTGCTTCACAAATTGATCTGTAAAAATGAAAAAGTACTTTTTTTTCACAAAAAAATTTTTTTCACCTCAATTTTTTCATTTTCACATGGGCAGTAGGATAAAATGGATCATAAAATTTGTTGGGCAATTTCTCCCGAGTACGTTGATACCTCATATGTTGGGGTAAACCACTGTTTGGGCACTCGGCAGGGCTTGGAAGGGAAGGCGCGCCATTTGACTTTTTGAATGGAAAATTAGCTCCAATTGTTAGCGGACACCATGTCGCGTTTGGAGAGCCCCTGTGTGCCTAAACATTGGAGCTCCCCCACAAGTGACCCCATTTTGGAAACTAGACCCCCCAAGGAACTTATCTAGATGCATATTGAGCACTTTAAACCCCCAGGTGCTTCACAGAAGTTTATAACGCAGAGCCATGAAAATAAAAAATAATTTTTCTTTCCTCAAAAATGATTTTTTAGCCTGGAATTTCCTATTTTGCCAAGGATAATAGGAGAAATTGGACCCCAAATATTGTTGTCCAATTTGTCCTGAGTACGCTGATACCCCATATGTGGGGGTAAACCACTGTTTGGGCGCACGGCAGGGCTCGGAAGGGATGGCACGCCATTTGGCTTTTTAAATGGAAAATTAGCTCCAATCATTAGCGGACACCATGTCACGTTTGGAGAGCCCCTGTGTGCCTAAACATTGGAGATCCCCCAGAAATGACACCATTTTGGAAACTAGACCCCCAAAGGAACTAATCTAGATGTGTGGTGAGGACTTTGAACCCCCAAGTGCTTCACAGAAGTTTATAACGCAGAGCCATGAAAATAAAAAAAAAACATTATTTTCTCAAAAATGATCTTTTAGCCTGCATTTTTTTAATTTTCCCAAGGGTATCAGGAGAAACTTGACCCCAAAAGTTGTTGTCCAGTTTCTCCTGAGTACGCTGATACCCCATATGTGGGGGTAAATCACTGTTTGGGCACACGCCGGGGCTCGGAAGTGAAGTAGTGACGTTTTGAAATGCAGACTTTGATGGAATGCTCTGCGGGCGTCACGTTGCGTTTGCAGAGCCCCTGATGTGGCTTAACAGTAAAAACCCCCCACAAGTGACCCCATTTTGGAAACTAGACCCCCAAAGGAACTTATCTAGATGTGTGGTGAGCACTTTGAACCCCCAAGTGCTTCATAGAAGTTTATAATGCAGAGCCGTGAAAATAATAAATACGTTTTCTTTCCTCAAAAATAATTATTTAGCCCAGAATGTTTTATTTTCCCAAGGGTTACAGAAGAAATTGGACCCCAAAAGTTGTTGTCCAGTTTCTCCTGAGTACGCTGATACCCCATATGTGGGGGTAAACCACTGTTTGGGCACATGCCGAGGCTCGGAAGTGAAGTAGTGATGTTTTGAAATGCAGACTTTGATTGAATGCTCTATGGGCGTCACGTTGCGTTTGCAGAGCCCCTGATGTGGCTTAACAGTAGAAACACCCCACAAGTGACCCCATTTTGGAAACTAGACCCCGAAAGGAACTTATCTAGATGTGTGGTGAGCACTTTGAACCCCCAAGCGCTTCATAGAAGTTTATAATGCAGAGCCGTGAAAATAATAAATACGTTTTCTTTCCTCAAAAATAATTATTTAGCCCAGAATTTTTTAATTTTCCCAAGGGTAACAGGAAAAATTTGACCCCAATATTTGTTGTCCAGTTTCTCCTGAGTACGCTGATACCCCATGAGTGGGGGTAAACGACTGTTTGGGCACACGTCGGGGCTCAGAAGGGAAGTAGTGACTTTTGAAATGCAGACTTTGATGGAATGGTCTGCGGGTGTCACGTTGCGTTTGCAGAGCCTCTGGTGTGCCTAAACAGTAGAAACCCCCACAAGTGACCACATTTTAGAAACTAGACCCCCCAAGGAACTTATCTAGATATGTGGTGAGCACTTTGAACCCCCAAGTGCTTCACAGACGTTTACAACGCAGAGCCGTGAAAACAAAAAAATCATTTTTCTTTCCTCAAAAATGATGTTTTAGCAAGCATTTTTTTAGATTCACAAGGGTAACAGGAGAAATTGGACCCCAGTAATTGTTGCGCAGTTTGTCCTGAGTATGCTGGTACCCCATATGTGGGGGTAAACCACTGTTTGGGCACACGTCAGGGCTCGGAAGTGAGTGAGCACCATTTGACTTTTTGAATACGAGATTGGCTGGAATCAATGGTGGCGCCATGTTGCGTTTGGAGACCCTTGATGTGCCTAAACAGTGGTAACCCCTCAATTCTACCTCCAACACTAACCCCCCCACACCCCTAACCCTAATCCCAACTGTAGCCATAACCCTAATCACAACCCTAACCACAACCCTAATTCCAACCCTAACCCTAAGGCTATGTGCCCACGTTGCGGATTCGTGTGAGATATTTCCGCACCATTTTTGAAAAATCCGCGGGTAAAAGGCACTGCGTTTTACCTGCGGATTTTCCGCGGATTTCCAGTGTTTTTTGTGCGGATTTCACCTGCGGATTCCTATTGAGGAACAGGTGTAAAACGCTGCGGAATCCGCACAAAGAATTGACATGCTGCGGAAAATACAACGCAGCATTTCCGCGCGGTATTTTCCGCAACATGGGCACAGCGGATTTGGTTTTTCATATGTTTACATGGTACTGTAAACCTGATGGAACACTGCTGCGAATCCGCAGCGGCCAATCCGCAGCCAAATCCGCACCGTGTGCACATAGCCTAATTCTAAAGGTATGTGCACACGCTGCGGAAAACGCTGCGGATCCGCAGCAGTTTCCCATGAGTTTACAGTTCAATGTAAACCTACGGGAAACAAAAATCGCTGTACACATGCTGCGGAAAAACTGCACGGAAACGCAGCGGTTTACATTCGGCAGCATGTCACTTCTTTGTGCGGATTCCGCAGCGGTTTTACAACTGCTCCAATAGAAAATCGCAGTTGTAAAACCGCAGTGAAATGCGCAGAAAAAAACGCGGTAAATCCGCCATAAATCCGCAGCGGTTTAGCACTGCGGATTTATCAAATCCGCAGCGGAAAAATCCGCAGAGGACCAGAATACGTGTGCACATACCGAAACCCTAATCCTAACCCTACCTCTAGCCCTAACCCTAGCCCTAACCCTACCCCTAGCCCTACCCCTAACCCTACCCCTAACCCTACCCCTAACCCTACCCCTAACCCTAACCCTACCCCTAACCCTACCCCTAGCCCTACCCCTAACCCTACCCCTACCCCTAACCCTAACCCTACCCCTAACCCTACCCCTAACCCTACCCCTAACTCTACCCCTAACCCTAACCCTACCCCTAACCCTACCCCTAACCCTATTCTAACATTAGTGGAAAAAAAAAATTTTCTTTATTTTTTTATTGTCCCTACCTATGGGGGTGACAAAGGGGGGGGGTCATTTATTATTTTTTTTATTTTGATCACTGTGATAGGTTATATCTCAGTGATCAAAATGCACTTTGGAACGAATCTGCCGGCCGGCAGATTCGGCGGGCGCATTGCGCATGCGCCCGCCATTTTGGAAGATGGCGGCGCCCAGGGAGAAGACGGACGGGACCCTGGCTGGATCGGTAAGTATGATGGGGTGAGGGGGGGAACACGGGGGGGGGGATCGGAGCACGGGGGGAATCGGAGCGCGGGAGGGGTGGAACGGAGCACGGGGGGCGTGGAACGGAGCACGGGGGGGCTGGAATGGAGCACGGGGGGGTGGAACGGAGCACCGGGGAGGTGGATCGGAGTGCAGGGTGGGTGATTGGAGCACGGGGGGAGCGGACAAGAGCACGGGGGGGAGCGGAGCACTGGATGGAGGGGAGCCGGAGCAGTGTACCGGCCAGATCGGGGGGCTGGGGGGGCGATCGGTGGGGTGGGGTGGGGGCACATTAGTATTTCCAGCCATGGCCGATGATATTTCAGCATCGGCCATGGCTGGATTGTAATATCTCACCCGTTATAATAGGTGAAATATTACAAATCGCTCTGATTGGCAGTTTCACTTTCAACAGCCAATCAGAGCGATCGTAGCCACGAGGGGGTGAAGCCACCCCCCCTGGGCTAAACTACCACTCCCCCTGTCCCTGCAGATCGGGTGAAATGGGAGTTAACCCTTTCACCGGATCTGCAGGGACGCGATCTTTCCATGATGCCACATAGGCGTCATGGGTCGGATTGGCACCGACTTTCATGACGCCTACGTGGCGTCATGGGTCGGGAAGGGGTTAAGGGCTCCTCCTTTCATCATCCTCGCTCAGGTAAAACATTTCGCATTCCAGACTATTTTACCTGCGCCTCATCTTGGGTTATATACCTGATAAAATGCCCATGTGGACTTCTATACGTGGGGGAGACCACGCAACCTATACGTGATCGTGTTTCCAAGCACAAATCAACGGTCCGTTGTAAAAACCTGCTATTACCCATCCCATCACACTTTAATACCCAAGGCCATAATGTCTCACAATTACAGTTTCAGGTTATTGAGCATATCCCCCCCATTCGCCGTGGTGGGGATCGGGTGGCCCGCCTCAAATGGAGGGAGGCTTTTTGGATCCACACCTTGGAGACCCTTCACCCTCTGGGGCTCGATAGAGACTGCGATTTGGCGTCATTTCTTTGAACACTTACCTAGACAGCAATTTCTCCCCTAGGCAAATTTCCCCCCCCCTTCTTTTTTCGTTTGGATCGTCCGTACCTAACTCATCGCATTATATTCCATGTGACTACTGTTTATAAGTTTGGTGCATCTCTCTCCTAGGTGGATACGTATTGGTAACATGACCTATGTGCTATATATACTTGTCTGTATTTTATTGGTAACTGTTTTTTCTTTCTATTACTAGAGCCGACTGTACTGAGGCCTCTTTAACACCACCTACTGATTGCACTGGACCAAGTCTGCTATCCTCACTTTGTCCACCTAGTCACACAGCTGAATACCAGGCTCATGGGGCGTCATCACTACGGAGACCCCCCACCAATCACGGGATCTCCGCTAAAGCATCACTCCACGCCTCCTATATTATCTTTACTTTGTATTCAGTTACCCGGAACCTTTCTTAATTGGATACGTTTCCCTTGGAGCAGTGACTCACAAGCGTGTCACTTCCGCCGGCGTCGCTCCATGTGCTCCTCTCATAGCCGCACACACGTCTCTATGACAACGCGACGTCACTTCCGGTGTTACGCTCCCTCTGGATTGGCCGTTCGGCTGATTTAGTCCCTCCCTCCGCCTATGTAGCCGCGGTCCCTTCTTCTCCGAATCAGACCAGCGGTGGACACCGCGTCTGCTAGCGGCACCACACTGTTCACCTGCGTAAGGTATCTTTTCCTCTGTCCAGCATGATTGTCCTTCTCCTAGTACTCCGGTATGTATTCTTATATACTTTCTCTCTTTTAACCTTTAGCGTATTACTAGCCCGGAGTTCCTTTAAGGTACGCCAGATTTGGTATCCCCCCTCCATATTTCATCACTTATCGGCGTTAGTTTAATATCACCTTCTTATGATCTTTAGACGCCGCTCCCATTAGTGCCCTGAGACTCTATGGTTTCATTGCCTGCTCTACAATATAGTACGGTACGTGCCTCACATTCCCTTTTCTCTCCTTTTTACTCTCGGGTTACTCCTTTTTTTACCCTCCGGTTACTCTTCATTATGGAATATTTCGGTGCCTCGGTACTCGGTGCAGTCCTCCTCTGCTTATATGTCGCTCATTCTTTTGACCTGAATCTTATGCCGATGCTGTTCTTTCTCCATATGAACTATGTATATACTTTGTTTTTTTTGTAAAACAATTTTGTTTATATTTAGTTTGATCTTTTGGTTATTTGTTTTTTCACATGTAGTTACTGATGAAGGTCCGTATGTGTGACCGAAATGTTTATTGGGTACTACAATAAAATTTGCACAAAAGCATCAAGTTGAGTGCTAGGTTCTTTTTATTATTTGAAATTGTACTACAGTCCTTGTATTTTTTCATATATCTTCCAACCACTTTCTGCCACTTACATTGTGTTGTTTTATGCACAGGGCCTGAGGTTTGGTTTAGTCTCCCCCAAAAAAGTGAGATTCAAATTATCACAAAGTGGATATTTCAGTCCTGTTAGTTTATGATATAACAGCCAGCCACTTTCAGCCGCTTACATTGGGTTGTTTTTTGCACAGGGCCTGATTTTTTGTTCAGTCTCCCCCCAAAAAAGGGAGATTTAAAATCTCAACACGATTATATACAGCTTCTACCTTGTTTTACAGTACTATATAATGGTTGTTATTTTGGTTAGATTTTCCAAAAAATGAGGAAGTCAGGTGGAAGAGGCCATGGGCGGTGCTTGCGAGCTGGTACTGATGGTGGTGGTGGTGCATCCGGTGGTAGTGGCAAAAGCACAATAGCACCTAAGGCTGGAGGTGTTGAGCCAGCGTCATCGTCTGGTTACATAAGGCCTCGAAGGCTCCCTTATCTGGGAGTAGGAAAACGGCTTTTAAAGCCGAAGCAGAAGGAAAAATGTTTGGCTTTCCTTGCTGACTCAGCCTCTAGCTCTTTCGCCTCCTCTTCAGAAAGTTCCAAATATAAAAGCAGTGGATGTTCCCGGTCAGGAACAAGATGTTTCCTTGTGTCCTTCCTTGAGTCCGACACTACAGGTTACTCCATGGAGCTCTTTACACATACCGTGCCTGTGTTAGAATGGGAAATTGTTAACTGCCCATTACAAGATGAATCGGACATGGAGTGCACTGATGCACAGCCACAGCTAGATTATAACGCTGTTCCATTGACTCAGATCACTACATTGCCCTCGCAGTGTACTGAGCCAAAATTTGGCCCTGATGAGACTATGGTGCCCCGTCCCGAATGCTATAGCACCTTACACGGTGACACAGAGGAAGGTGCACATGACATTGAGGAGGAGGTGATAGATGACCCAGTTGTTGACTCAGATTGGCAGCCATTGGGAGAAGAGGGTGCCGCTGCCAGTAGCTCAGAAGCGGAGGAGGATGATCCGCAGCAGCCATTTACATCGCAACAGCTGTCATCTGGCAGGCCTGTATCAGGCCAAAAATGTTTGTCAAAAACAAAAACAGTTTTAGGACAGCATGGCCATCCAGTGAAAGTAGCACGGCGTGCAATGTCTGAAAAGGTATTCCATAGTTGGAAGAGTGCAGTGTGGCAATTTTTTAACCAAGATCCGAATGATCAGTCAAAAGTTATCTGTAAGACATGCTCAAAGACCTTTAGCAGACGGAAGAATCTTCAAAATTTAAATACAACATGCATGCTTAGACATGTAACCAGCATGCACTTGCAAGCCTGCACTAACTACCAAATGTCCCGTACCATTGGTGCACCTGCTCAGAATGAAGGTAGTCAGCAACGCTACATTGCTTCCCTCACTGTAAGCCCACCGGTTAGGACACCACCAACAGCAAATGTGGCGGTATCATTGCAAGGCCAAAGCAGTCAGGGAAGAACAAGGTTATTATTAGGAAACACTGTATTTAGGCCACCACCGAGAATACCATCACCAACCCTTTCTCAATCCGCCATGTCCACCACCACCACCATCGCTAGTTCCACCATATGCACCTCTCCAGTCCAGCTCACCCTACAAGAGACTCTCATTAGGAATATAAAGTACTCATCCTCTCATCCGCGTACACAGGGTTTGAACGCCCACATTGCTAGACTAATCTCGTTAGAGGTGATGCCCTACCGGTTGGTTGAAAGCAAAACTTTCAAAGCCCTGATGGCCTACGCAGTACCACGCTATGACCTACCCAGTCAACACTTCTTTGTGAGAAAAGCCATCCCAGCCCTCCACCAGAGTGTCAAAGACCGCATTGTCCATGCACTGAGGCAATCAGTCAGTAGTAAGGTGCACCTCACAACAGATGCATGGACCAGTAGGCATGGCCAAGGACGTTATGTGTCCATCAGGACACACTGGGTTAATGTGGTGGATGCAGGGTCCACAGGGGACAGCCATAGTGGCACAGTTCTGCCTAGCCCACGGTCTAGGAAACAGTTGGCTGTAGGAGTTCGCCACCCCTCCTCCTCCTCCTCCAGAAGCAAAAGCTCGTCCACAGAGCACAGTCACATGACCACTCCATCCGCAGCTGCCAGTGTTGCACACGAGGTGTCCCATTATCGAACAGCTAGTGGTAAGCGTCAGCAGGCTGTGTTAGAAATGAAGTGTTTGAGCGATAACAGACACACCGCGGAAGTATTGGCCGAGTACTTGCAGCAAGAAACTCAGTCATGGCTGGGCAGTGTACATCTTGAGGCAGGCAAGGTAGTCAGTGATAACGGAAGGAATTTTTTGGCTGCCATAGCCCTTTCACAACTTAAACACATACCTTGCCTGGCTCACACCTTGAACCTGGTGGTGCACAGCTTCCTCAAAAATTATCTGGAGTTACCAGCCCTGCTCCTGAAGGTGCGAAGACTTTGCTCTCACATCTGCTGGTCGCCCGTACACTCCAGCCGTATGCTGAACCATCAGTGATCGCTGAATCTTCCCCAGTACAGCCTAATAATCGACGTTGCAACAAGGTGGAACTCCATACTGCACATGCTTCAAATACTGTGCGAACAGAGGCATGCTGTAATTAATTTGTGGGAGGATACACATACACCGACACGCAGTTGGATGGCAGACATGGAGTTGTCTGGTGTGCAGTGGTCGAAGCTCCAAGACCTCTGTCAAGTCCTTGAGTGTTTTGAGGAATGCACACGGCAGGTAAGTGCAGACGCCACCATCATAAGCATAAGCATCCCACTAATGCGACTGCTGACGCAAAGTTTGACGCACATTAAGGAGCTGGTGTCTGCAGCCGAGGAGGAGGGAAGCCTTGATGACAGTCAGCCATTGTCTGCTCAGGGAACTCACCTGGACGAGGTGGCGAATGAAGAGGAGGAGTAGGAGGATGATGGGGATGAATATTTATGGGAGGAGGATGCTTCACAGGGGCAATAGAAACTCGTGGCGTTGCAAGGTCAGGTAAAGGGTTTTTGCGGGACACGAGTGATGTTGATTTGCAAGAAAGTGCTCCTCAATCCAGCACAAGCAGTGAATTGACACCTGGAACATTGGCCCACATGGCTGAGTATGCCTTGCGTATCCTAAAAAGAGACCCCCGCATTATCAAAATGATGACCGATGACGATTACTGGTTGGCCTGCCTCCTGGATCCACGATACAAAGGAAAATTACAAAATATCATGGTACATGAGAACCTTGAGCAAATATTGGCTACCAAACAAGCAACTCTTGCAGACCGTTTGGTTCAGGCATTCCCAGCACACAGCGGCAGTGATGGCTCTCTCACGAGCCGTAGGGGGCAACAAGGTGTTAGAGGTGCACAAATCTGAAGTGGCTTTGGACAGAGCGATTTTATGACCAGGTTGTGGAGTGATTTCGCAATGACCGCTGACACGACAGGTACTGCTGCATTGATTCAAAGTGACAGGAGACAGCATTTGTCCAGTATGGTTGCGAACTACTTTTCCTCCCTTATCGATGTTCTCCCTCACAGGTCATTCCCCATTGATTACTGGGCATCTAAATTAGACACCTGGCCTGAATTGGCAGAATATGCATTACAGGAGCTCGCTTGCCCTGCTTCTAGTGTGCTATCAGAAAGAGTCTTCAGTGCTGCTGGTTCAATACTGACCGAAAAAAGGACACGTCTGGCTACCCAGAATGTTGATGATCTAACTTTCATTAAAATGAACCAATCATGGATTTCAAATTATTTTGCCCTACCTTCTCCTGCTGACACGTAGCTTGCCTGAAAAATGTCTTGCTTTTGGCCTCCTCTTACTGACTTCTCCAATTCCTCGATTTGCAGCTGCTGAATGTTCACCATAGCCCATTTTTATACCTCCCTAAATGGGCTGCCTCCCCCCACAGGGCCGTGGTCACCACCTGGCGCAAGCACCCGTGCGAGTGCCATTTGCCTGGAAAGGTGGGTGTGCCCACTTTTGGGTGACGGCACTTGTACATGGTCCCTCATAGTACAATGAAGTGTCTCTGATGGTGGTGGTGCCAACCAACGTCAGGCAGTCCGTCGTAATATGAGGGGCCCTGTGCCAGTACCTCCGCCCACGAGAGAGTGTTCCCCCCAGCTCGAACAGTGCTCTACCACTTGCAATACTTGCGTCTCCCTGCTCCACCACTGTGTAGTCTGTGCTGTTAAATCCTTCAATGGCACTGCCAATACAAATTTGTTGAAATGATAGATGATAGTTAAAATATACAGGGGCCCTGGCCTCCATTTAGACCACTTAATACTTTGTGCCTACTACCACAGTCTGCTAATCAGCAGAGGAGCCCACCCCAGTACCTAGCTATGCCACCTGTTTAGTCCTGTTACCAATTTTAAACTGCATTTAGCCTACTTTATTATATGGGCCTACTAACTGTGTTTCCTCCTAAACCTGACCATTGCCCAGCCACTGCTAGATGAGTCTGCTGGTAAATTGACCCAGACCACTACATTCCCCTTGCACTCTACACAGCCAGGATCTGACCCTGCTGAAAGTCAGGTTCCCCTTCCCGCATACTATACCACCTTACACGGGGACAAAGAGGAAGGTGCAGATGAAAGTGCAGGTTCCTTCATCAGGTGGGGGGGCATACTCGTTGGTGATGTCACTGGCACAGGGCCCCTCATAGTACGCAAAAGTGTCTCTGGCAGTGGGAGGTGCCACTCACCATCAAACACACCGCCGTACTATGAGGGGCCCTGTGCCAGTGCCAAGTGCCAACGAGCCCCCATGCTTGCTCAGGATCACAGCACTTGCAAAGTTGAAATACTTACCTCTCCCTGCTCCACCGCCGTGACTATTCTGCATTTCCTGGGCCCACAAAAATCTTGAGCCAGCCCTCCCCCCCACAACTTTAGCCAAATGACCCCCTGTTTTCAATGCCTAACTTTTATTATAAAGTAAATTACGATTGACAAGCTTAAGAAATAAGAATTGATGTTTTTGGCATTAAAATGAGCACTGTTATGAACTGGTGGTTTAGGAGCAACATGGGACGAGCTCTGAAGGAGGTGGAACCTGTACTGACCGCAGTCCCTAAGTTCAACACAACACTAGAAGTAGCCGTGGGATGCTCCTGTCACTCCCTAGGCACCTCATCACAGCCTGAGAACTAACTACCCCTAAAGATAGAAACAGGAAAACTATCTTGCCTCAAAGAAAATCCCCAAAGGATAGATAGCCCCCCACAAGTAATGACTGTGAGTGGAGAGGGAAAAGACATACACAGAATGAAACCAGGATGTAGCACAGGAGGCCAGTCTAGCTAGATAGATAAGACAGGATAGAATACTGTGCGGTCAGTATTAAAAACTACAAAAATCCACACAGAGTTTACAAAAATCTCCACACCTGACTAAAGGTGTGGAGGGTAAATCTGCTTCCCAGAGCTTCCAGCTTAACAGAATTAATCCATACTAACAAGCTGGACAAAACATAGAATGCACAGAACGAATAAGTCCACAACATGTGGATAGAAAAGAGCAAAGCAAGGACTTAACTTTGCTGAACTGGTCAGGATATCAGGGAAATCCAAGAGAGATGTGAATCCAACCAGGAACCATCGACAAGTGGAACTGGCTGAAGGGAAGAGCCAGGCATAAATAGCCGAGCAGAAAGACAATTAGTGGAAGCAGCTGCAGACTGCTAAATCCAAGGAGCAGCCATACCACTTAAAACCACCGGAGGGAGCCCAAGAGCAGAACTCACAAAAGTGCCACTTACAACCACCGGAGGGAGCCCAAGAGCGGAATTCACAACAGTACCCCCCCTTGAGGAGGGGTCACCGAACCCTCACCAGAGCCCCCAGGCCGATCAGGAAGAGCCAAGTGAAAAGCACGAACCAAATCGGCGGCATGGACATCGGAGGCAACAACCCAAGAATTATCCTCCTGGCCATAACCCTTCCACTTGACAAGATACTGAAGCCTCCGCCTCGAAAAACGAGAATCCAAAATTTTCTCAACCTCATATTCCAACTCTCCCTCAACCAACACCGGGGCAGGAGGATCAACCGAGGGAACAACGGGCACCACATATCTCCGCAACAAAGATCTATGGAAAACATTATGAATGGCAAAAGAGGCTGGAAAAGCCAAACGAAAAGACACAGGATTGATAATTTCAGAAATCTTATCAGGACCAATAAACCGAGGCTTAAACTTAGGGGAAGAAACCTTCATAGGAACATGACGAGAAGACAACCAAACTAAATCCCCCACACGAAGCCGGGGACCAACACACCGACGGCGGTTAGCAAAACGTTGAGCCTTTTCCTGAGACAACGTCAAATTGTCCACCACATGAGTCCAAATCTGCTGCAGCCTGTCCACCACAGAATCCACACCAGGAAAGTCAGAAGGCTCAACCTGCCCAGAAGAAAAACGAGGATGAAAACCAAAATTACAAAAGAAAGGTGAAACCAAAGTAGCCGAACTAGCCCTATTATTAAGGGCAAACTCGGCCAACGGCAAGAAAGCCACCCAATCATCCTGATCAGCAGACACAAAGCATCTCAAATAGGTTTCCAAGGTCTGATTAGTTTGCTCAGTTTGGCCATTAGTCTTAGGATGAAACGCCGAAGAAAAAGACAAATCAATGCCCATCCTAGCACAAAAGGCCTGCCAAAACCTAGAGACAAACTCAGAACCTCTGTCAGACACAATATTCTCCGGAATGCCATGCAAACGAACCACATGCTGAAAAAAACAATGGAACCAAATCAGAGGAAGAAGGCAACTTAGGCAAAGGTACCAGATGGACCATTTTAGAGAACCGGTCACAAACAACCAAGTAACAGACATGTTCTGGGAAACAGGAAGATCCAAAATAAAATCCATGGAAATATGCGTCCAGGGCCTCTCAGGGACCGGCAAAGGCAAAAGCAACCCACTATCGCGGGAACAGCAAGGCTTGGCCCGGGCGCAAGTCCCACAGGACTGCACAAAAGCACTCACATCGCGCGACAAGGAAGGCCACCAAAAGGACCTAGCAACCAAATCTCTGGTACCAAAAATCCCAGGATGACCAGCCAACACTGAACAATAAACCTCAGAAATTACCTTACTTGTCCATCTATCAGGAACAAACAGCTTCCCCACTGGACAGCGGTCAGGCTTATCAGCCTGAAATTCCCGAAGCACCCGCCGCAAATCAGGGGAGATGGCAGAAAGAATCACCCCTTCCTTAAGAATGCCAGCCGGCTCAGGGACTCCAGGAGAATCAGGCAAAAAACTCCTAGAGAGGGCATCAGCCTTAACATTCTTAGATCCCGGAAGATACGAGACCACAAAATCAAAACGGGAGAAAAACATGGACCATCGAGCCTGTCTAGGATTCAGCCGCTTCGCCGACTCGAGGTAAATCAGATTCTTATGATCAGTCAAGACCACAACGCGGTGCTTAGCTCCCTCAAGCCAATGTCGCCACTCCTCAAACACCCAATTCTTAATCAACAACTCCCGATTGCCGACATCATAATTGCGTTCCGCAGGCGAAAACTTTCTGGAAAAAAAAGCACACGGTTTCATCAAGGAACCATCAGAATCCCTCTGAGACAAAACGGCCCCTGCCCCAATCTCAGAAGCGTCAACCTCAACCTGAAAAGGAAGAGAAACATCCGGCTGACGCAACACAGGGGCAGAAGTATATCGGCGTTTAAGCTCCCGAAAGGCCTCAACAGCCGCAGAGGACCAATTCGCCACATCAGCGCCTTTCTTAGTCAAATCAGTAAGGGGCTTAACCACACTGGAAAAGTTGGCAATGAAACGGCGATAGAAATTAGCAAAGCCCAAACATTTTTGAAGGCTCTTCACAGATGTGGGTTGAATCCAGTCATGAATAGCTTGGACCTTAACAGGATCCATTTCCATAGACGAGGGAGAAAAAATAAAACCCAAAAAAGAGACCTTCTGAACTCCGAATAGGCACTTAGACCCCTTCACAAATAAAGCATTATCACAAAGGATCTGGAATACCATCCTGACCTGCTTCACATGAGACTCCCAATCATCGGAAAAAATCAAAATATCATCCAAATATACAACCATGAATTTATCAAGATAATTGCGGAAAATATCATGCATAAAAGATTGGAACACAGATGGAGCATTAGAGAGCCCGAATGGCATCACAAGGTATTCAAAATGGCCTTCGGGCGTATTAAATGCAGTTTTCCATTCGTCACCCTGTTTAATACGAACAAGATTATATGCCCCTCGGAGGTCAATCTTAGTAAACCAACTAGCCCCCTTAATCTGAGCAAACAAATCAGAAAGCAAAGGCAAGGGGTATTGGAATTTGACCGTGATCTTATTAAGAAGACGATAATCTATACAGGGTCTCAAGGAGCCATCCTTCTTAGCAACAAAAAAGAAACCTGCTCCCAATGGTGACGAAGACAGCCGAATATGCCCCTTCTCCAAAGATTCCTTAACATAACTCCGCATGGCGGCATGCTCTGGCACAGACAGATTGAAAAGTCGGCCCTTAGGGAACTTACAACCTGGAATCAAGTTAATAGCCCAATCACAGTCCCTATGTGGAGGAAGGGAACTGGACTTGGGCTCATCAAATACATCCTGGAAATCCGACAAAAACTCAGGGACCTCAGAAGAGGGGGAAGAGGAAATTGATATCAAAGGAACGTCACTATGTACCCCTTCACAACCCCAACTAGTCACAGACATAGATTTCCAATCCAGCACCGGATTATGTTCCTGTAACCATGGAAAAGCCAGTACAACAACATCATGCAGGTTATGCAACACCAGAAAACGGCAATTTTCCTGATGTGCTGGAGCCATGTACATGGTCATCTGCGTCCAGTACTGAGGTTTATCCTTGGCCAATGGTGTAGCATCAATGCCTCTCAAAGGAATAGGGCTCTGCAAAGGCTGCAAGGAAAAACCACAGCGCCTGGCGAATTCTAAGTCCATTAAGTTCAGGGCAGCGCCCGAATCCAAAAACGCCATGGCAGAAAAGGACGACAATGAGCAAATCAGGGTCACAGATAAAAGACATTTAGGCTGTACAGTGCTGATGGTAACAGACCTATCGACCCTCCTAGTACGCTTAGGGCAATCAGAAATAACATGAGCAGAATCACCACAGTAAAAACACAGCCTATTCTGATGTCTGAATTCCTGCCGTTCTGTTCTAGTCAAAATCCAATCACATTTCATAGGCCCAGAGGACACTGCCATATGGTGCACGCAGATGCCGATCAATCTGAATAGCTAGAGACATAGATTCTCTCAAACCAGCAGGCGTAGGGAAGCCCTCCATAACATCTTTAAGGGTTTCAGAAAGACCTTTTCTGAAAATAGCAGCCAGAGCATCCTCATTCCAGTTAGTGAGCACAGACCATTTCCTAAATTTCTGGCAGTATAATTCTGCCGCTTCCTGACCTTGACACAGGGCCAACAGGGTTTTTTCTGCATGATCCACAGAATTAGGTTCGTCATACAATAATCCGAGCGCTTGAAAAAATGTGTCTACATTCAGCAATGCCGGATCCCCTGATTCAAGGGAGAATGCCCAGTCCTGAGGGTCACCACGCAGCAAGGATATGATGATTTTAACTTGCTGAATGGGATCACCAGAAGAACGGGGTTTCAAAGCAAAAAACATTTTGCAGTTATTTTTAAAGTTCAAAAACTTGGATCTGTCCCCAAAAAACAAATCAGGAGTAGGAATTTTAGGCTCCAAAGCCGGAGTCTGGACAACATAATCTTGGATACTCTGTACTCTTGCAGCAAGTTGATCCACACGAGAAAATAAACCCTGAACATCCATGCCAGAGCATAAATCCTGAACAACCCAGAGATCAAGAGGAAAAAAAAGACAAAACAGAGCACAGAAAAAAAATGGCTCAGAATTTTTATTTCCTTCTTTTGAGATGCATTTAATTCATTTGTGGCCACTTGTACTGTTATGAACTGGTGGTTTAGGAGCAACATGGGACGAGCTCTGAAGGAGGTGGAACCTGTACTGACCGCAGTCCCTAAGCTCAACACAACACTAGAAGTAGCCGTGGGATGCTCCTGTCACTCCCTAGGCACCTCGTCACAGCCTGAGAACTAACCACCCCTAAAGATAGAAACAGGAAAACTATCTTGCCTCAGAGAAAATCCCCAAAGGATAGATAGCCCCCCACAAGTAATGACTGTGAGTGGAGAGGGAAAAGACATACACAGAATGAAACCAGGATGTAGCACAGGAGGCCAGTCTAGCTAGATAGATAAGACAGGATAGAATACTGTGCGGTCAGTATTAAAAACTACAAAAATCCAGACAGAGTTTACAAAAATCTCCACACCTGACTAAAGGTGTGGAGGGTAATTCTGCTTCCCAGATCTTCCAGCTTAACAGAATTAATCCATACTAACAAGCTGGACAAAACATAGAATGCACAGAACGAATAAGTCCACAACATGTGGACAGAAAAGAGCAAAGCAAGGACTTAACTTTGCTGAACTGGTCAGGATATCAGGGAAATCCAAGAGAGATGTGAATCCAACCAGGAACCATCGACAAGTGGCACTGGCTGAAGGGAAGAGCCAGGCATAAATAGCCGAGCAGAAAGACAATCAGTGGAAGCAGCTGCAGACTGCTAAATCCAAGGAGCAGCCATACCACTTAAAACTACCGGAGGTAGCCCAAGAGCAGAACTCACAAAAGTGCCACTTACAACCATCGGAGGGAGCCCAAGAGCGGAATTCACAACAGAGCACTGTAGGTGTTTTCCTGTCCTCCACTCACTGCTGACTTTGATTCCCCATTGACTTGCACTGGGTTTCGTGTTTCGGTCGGCCCCCGACTTTTTGCAATAATCGGCCGATTTCACCCGACCAACTTTTGACAAAGTCGGGTTTTGCGAAGCCCGACTCGGTCCTAAAATAGTAAAAGTCGCTCAACTCTAGTCTGAAGTAGAGAAGGTTTTTCCACCAACATAGAAGAGGATACTTTACTGTTAGGGCAGTGAGAATCTGGAATTCCTTGCCTGAGTAGGTGGTGATGGTGAACTCAGTTGAGGTGTTCAAGAGAGGCCTGGATGTCTTCCTGGAGTGTAAAAGTACTTTATCTTACAGTTATTAGGTTCTTTAGAAGGACGTAGATCTGGGGATTTATTCTGACGGAATATAGACTGAACTGTATGGACAATTGTCTTTATTCAGCCTTGCTAGCTATGCTATGTTACTAGCTATGCTAAGTGTTTGTGGGCAGGGACGGTACATCTTGCTGATGGCACACTGGGTTAACATAGTGGAAGCCAGACTCAGTCCGATCTTGGGATGGAATATGTCCTCCCAACGCCGAGGATTGCGGGCCCTACATCAATCAGGGTTACCCCCACAGTCTACAGCTCCTGCACCTTCTCCTCCTCCTTGTCTTCAGCCTCCATCTCTGAAATGACCACATCAGTCACAAGCTGGAAGCACTGCAGCACTGCCTCAGCCAAGAAGCAGCAACAGACTGTGCTGAAGCTAATATGCTTAGGTGACAAACAGCACAATGCTGAAGATTTGAGGACAGCTCTGAAAGAGCAGACAGATCTGTGGCTGACACCGCTGAACCTACAGCGAGGCATGGTCGTGTGTGACAATGGCCGGAACCTGGTGGTGGCTCTGAGGCAAGGCGAGCTCACACACGAACATGCCTGTCCCATGTACTTAACCTCATTGTTTCAGCGCTTTCTCAAAAGCTACCCAGAGCTGCCTTATTGGCTTGTCAAACTACGCTGTCTGTGCAC